>NC_141538.1:143585000-143923750 GCF_021556685.1 Rattus norvegicus
TCAATCTACCTAGAAGGGGTGGGCTCAGTATTGTGTATGCTAGGCAGTCTTGACTCCTCTCTGGCCATAAGAAACACTATGGAACCTCCTTGGGAGATCTCTCAGTTGTTTGTGGGAGAGGCAGCAAAACGTGTGGCTGATTTCATGGTCTCCAGATCTAGAATCACTGTATTCAAATCCCAATGTTATTCCTACGTAGCTGTGTGATTGTAGGCAAATTATCTAACCTTTCTGTGCCAAAGCTTTTCTAGTTATAATAAAATGAATTTATCCCAGTACTTAACCTGTAGAGTGTCTGTGGGGATTGTTTATTGAGTCCCACGTCTCTTAGGACTGCTTTTAACTCAGTAAAGAATATATAGACATAATAGGGTTATCGTTAGTATTAGAAATAGATCATACCATGTAAAATTGTTTGGTAGAGAGAAGAAAATCAGATTACCAGCAATTTAATGCGATATATGCTTAACGTTATTTGTGCAGTGAGATTTTTTTTTTTTGTCTGTCGTGGCCACTCCTTCCCACAGATATGCTCTTCTGTTCTCAGAAAAGATGAAAGCAGGATTTTTTTTCCATCTGTAAAGTAGATCTGGCAAGGACCTCACAGGATTATTGAGAACATTAAGACAACTTAAAAATTGCAATAAAGCTGACAGGGTATGGAAGGTGGGAGAGCACGTCTGGAAATCGGCTCCTGAAATATACTTTGTACCAGAAAAGACACAGTCCCATGGGGAATGAGAGATGACGAGCCAGATATTTTTTTTTTTAATTAGAAAAGTCCCAGATAACGTCAAGTGTGGTGGTACATTCCTGTATCCCCAGCACTCAGGAGCCTGAGGCAGGAAGACCAGGAGTTTAAGGCTAGCCTGGGCTACAGAGCAAGCCCCAGTCACAAATATATCCACACAAATAGACAGAGAAACAAAGTTAATCTCAGACTTGGCAAGTTTTCTTTTGGAAGAGGAACTCCAAAAGAACAAATTATCGATTAGTTGCCTTAAGGTTCGCTGGCTGCTGTGTTGACCTGGGAAATCTACTTAATGCTCTCAAGAATCCTGAGGAGCTGGGGGAGTGGCTAGTGCCTGTTTAGCACAGAGGAAACCCTGCCCTGAAGAGCAGGAGGTGGAGGCAGGAGGACTAAGAGTTCAAGGTTGGGGTTGGGGATTTAGCTCAGTGGTAGAGCGCTTGCCTAGCAAGCACAAGGCCCTGGGTTTGGTCCCCAGCTCCAAAAAAAAGAAAAGAAAAAAAAAGAGTTCAAGGTTATCTCTGCTTACATAGTGAGTCTGAGGCCAGCCCAGGATATGTAAGACTCTGTCTCTAAGTTAAAATGAATCTTGTGAGGTGAAAGGAACCTTGGATTAAGATGAAGAAACTGAGGCTCAGGAAGGCTGAATGATTTCCAAAAATCACACAGCTAGCAAGGCAGAACAAGAGCTCAAACTGCTGCCTTGCCCTGGAGAGAGGTCGGGTTGGAGTGCGTGTCTGGTGAGTCCTGGCTGTGTTCATCACCCTTCATCCGTCCTCTCCACCCTCCTCCCGCTCTGGTCTCCATACAGGCCTGGCTTTCATCTTGTAAAGTCACAGAAGCACGAGACTGAAGCACAGCCCCGCTGAGTCTAGATTTTACAAACTGTCCTAGGAAGAGCTGTTTTAAATGCCTGGCCTCACATTTCTGGGGCGGCTGCTCCTATAAATAAGATGCTCGACATAGTAAATAGTCCAGAAAATAGTAGTAGGGCGTGGGCATGAGAAACTGAGTGGGCTGGTGGGAGGGGAGAGCGAAGAAACAGCTGCCTGAGACATCGTTTGTTCTTGAAAAGTAACAGTCATAGGAGGACAGGAGCCAATGCATGCAATTCTATTTCCTTCTTTCTTACTTTGAGTCCATCTGAGGCCTAGAGAGAAACATCAGAGGGGCATTAATGACCCAGAGAGCCCAACAGGGAGAATGGAGCCCATTTCTCACAAGAAGGTGGGAGGAGTCTGAACAAGACAGGTGCCCTGCAGAGCTTCTATGTAGGGGACAAAGTGGAGGAGGACCAGCATTCCTCAGTCTCTGGCAGGCATACACCCTTGTGGGGAATACTCACAGGGTCACAGTGGTCATCGTGGTAGCAGGGGCCATGGTGGAAGTGGCAGTTAAAGTACATACGAGTGGATTGGAGAGATGCCTCAGTCAGTAAAGTGCTGCAGAAAAAGCCTGAAGACCCCGGTTTGCATCCCAAGCACCTATGTGAAAATGGGATGTGGTGGCATGCATCTGCAGCCCTAGAGCTGAAGGGGCAGAGCTGGGTAGATGCGCAGGAGCCCACTGGACTGCCAGTCTAGCCAGTGAGTGAGTGCCGGGCTCAGGGAGACCCTGTCTCAGAAAATAAGGTAAAGTGTTGTGGAGGAAGATCCCCAGTGTTGACTTCTGCGTAAACACAAGTACACAAACACACACACACACACACACACACACACACACACACAGAGAGAGAGAGAGAGAGAGAGACAGAGAGACAGAGAGACAGAGAGAGAGACAGAGAGAAATGGAGAGGGAGAGAGACACACACAGAGAGAGACAGAGAGAGAGACAGAGAGACCCAGAGACAGAGAGACCCAGAGAAGACAGACAGACAGAGAGACAGACAGAGAGAAAGTGTTAAGGGCACACCGCCGGCCATTCAGGACAGCTCACAGCTCTGCAGTGACAAGACTTGATCTAGGGAATGGCTGACTGTGTTTGCCAGCAGCTTCTGTAGAAAAGGCCAGCTTCTTGCTGAGATCTCTTCTCATGTCCTCACACAGTGGGGATGAGGGGAACTCTCTGGGGTCACCTTTATAAGGCCATGAACTCTATTTGCATCCCTGACCCTTCTGAAGGAGCCTGATGCATTTGCTACATTTATTATTATTACTAGGACAAGAATTCCTGGGAGTATGGAGTTGAGGGAGGTCACTGTATTTGGAGAGCGACCTTGACTCTATCCTCGGGGGGCACTAGAAGGTAGTCAGATCAGCAGAATGGGCAGAATTGGGGCAGTTCCTCCTCCTGGCGCTGGGTGTGTTGACAGGTGACAGGATGTTCCTTCCCATCTCTACCTCCAAACACTGCCACACTGGAGACTGTCCATTGTAAGAATTTGAGGACATGAACATGGATATCAGTGAGAGCTGCTTTTGTTGGGTGACAGGCCATATAGGCACTGAGTGGCCACCAAGCACGTGGATGATCTGGCTTAGCTTGACAGATCTCAGGTGAGCCACCCATGTGTGCACTGGGCTTGGGTGGACTCCGGCAGCTGCTTCACATCGGCTGGAGGCTGAGCTGCTGGTCTGGGTGGGAAGCGTAATAGGACCATACAGGTATCCCTTCCCCCACCGGGCTGGCTCCAGCTCTCTCACATGGCATCTGACAGGGCTCGGGGACAGCCTTAACAGCTCTCAGGCAGCACACTATTCAAGTTCTTGTGTCTGAGAAGGTTCCGTGGGTGAAGACAAATCATGAGGCAAAGCCAGTGTCAGCGTGCAGGCGGCCGAGGTGCAGAGGAGTGCATGCTGATCTACCTGTCACCATTCTCTGCACTGGTGTGCACACCTGGGGCCTGAGCTGTATAACTCAACACGGAGTCTTTGGAAGACCATCTTTGCATGTTCAGAACTGGAAGGTCTAGCCTCGGCACTCTGAACTATTCCTAAATGCCCAGAAAGAACAACCTCAAGTCCCCTGCCTGGGATGAAACTCGATCAAGACAACGCTTATTGCTTTGCAAGCGGTGAAGCCATGGGCTTTCTGGTTGTACCCCAGTGCCCCAGCAGGGATGTAAGTCCTGTAGTCATTTCATACCAGAAATTATCCAATTGGTAGTAAAGCCTGGGCCTCCAGTGCAATTTAACCCCATTCCCCGCCTACTGTGGGAGCAGCCTGGCTCAACACCAAAAGCCGAGGAGTGCAAAATCACTTTAATATTGGCTGGAGACAGCATAATTAGGAAGGTAAATCTGCTGAGGAAAAGAATCACATTATGCAAATGTGATTAGCAGTGATTTTTGGGTTCTTTGTGGCTAGAGGATTCTGCTCTTTGGATGAATATGGTGGTGGTTGCTGGAATTCTGGGTGCTTCCCCATAGATGCAGGCAGAATGGGGCTCTGGACATAGACGTGGAGAAAGGGAACCTTTGGCTCTGAGGCCTGGACTTTGGGAAGGGACTCCTCCATCGGTCCCCAAGGAGAGTATGAGGGTCCCTCAAGGACCTGAGCTGATTTACACACAGGAATCCTCTGAGAACATTCTAGATTGATGGAAGGTGCTGCAGGGGAAAAGACCTTTAATTCAGGCTGAATGTTGATGAAGAAATTGAGGAGGTAGTCCAGGGGGCACCTGGCTCCTAAACTGTGATTTCTGCTTTAAGAGGATGCTACTCACCCAGGCTCCAGCAGGGAAGACCAGTTTCTAGGACCTTCTGAAGAAAAACCCTGATGTATTTGCCACATTCATCCTTATTACTATGACAAAAATACCTGGGGGTATGGAGACGAGGGAGGTCACTGTACTGGGAGAGGGACCTTTACTCTGTTGCCGGGGAACACCAGAAGGTAGACAGACCAGCAGAATGGGCAGAATTGGGGCAGTTCCTTCTCCTACGGTTGGGTGTGTTGACAGGTGACAGGATGTTCCTTCCCATCTCGGGGACAAACACTGGTTTTAGCTAGATTCAGGAGTTTTCATCTGGAGACAGTCTGGCTTTTGTGGCTCCTTTTAGCATGGTGACATGGTTACAAAAATAATACACATGAACCACCCACCTTGTGAATGCTTGAATGCTCATTAAACTCCAAATGCTGTAAGCGTTCACTCAACGTTCCTAACAACTATGCAGGGTGGGCGTTGTTGTAATTCCTGTCATGCAGAGGCAGGCACCGAAGCATAGGGATTTTCCCTGAGGTCACTGCTATGGGTAGCCATTTTCTCAAGGTAGCAACACCATGATTTGAACTCACAACCCCTGATTTTTGAATCTGTGCTAGGAGTTGGCAAGCTACAGAGCCCCCTCCCCTTCTCTGCAGGGTACAGTTCCAGTGTGTCCCTGGTCACTTTCTGTGGCCACGACATCCCAGTCTTGCTTAAACACACCCTTGGCCACATTTGGGAGATGTTGATTGTCATGGTTAACTTGGCTGGTTTTAGAGCCATCTGTTCTCTTCCTGGTCCACTGGATATGAGCAGCCCTATTTACTCACACTCTACGCAGAACCCTCCGAAACCATGCACTGAAATAGATTTCTTCCTTTGCGTTGTTCTCACTGTTATTTTGGTCATAGTAATGATAAAAGTAACAGGGACTGGAGGGTTCAGTGGTTACAAGCACTTTTTCAGAGGACCTGAGTTCTGTTTCCAGTACCATGTTGGGTGTCTTATAACTCCTGTAACTCCAGATCCAGGGGTTTTGATGCCCTCTCTGGACTCTGAGGGCACCTGTGTGTGTGTGCATGTGCAAGAAATCTCTCTCTCTCTCTCTCTCTCTCTCTCTCTCTCTCTCTCTCTCTCTTTCTCTTGCACACATATACACACACGCATGCACACACATATACACACCTATATAAATCTTTTTTTAAGTAGCAAATACAGCAACCTTCTTCAGAAGGTTCTAGAAGCTAGTAGTCTCCTCCCTACTCCAATTTGGATGAATGGCCCTATCTGAACCCTGCAGTGTCCTATGCATTAATCAGCCTGTCTCTTCAGGCCATTGGGACAGCTGAGTCTGGACTGGATCAGGGTCCTGAGGTGGCTTTGGGGCACTCTGAGATTCAGAGGTGCTCACAGCCACCTCCAGCCTGGCTCATCCCTAGATTTCTAACAACCAAGAACTCCTTGAGCCCTTCACACCCCACCCCCCATTTTCTTCAGTCCTTTGGAGGCCTGAAGACATGGTGTATTTCCCTCACTGGCTTGTGTAAGTTCTGCAAAGCTCAGGGAGGTATCAGGAGAAGCAAACCCTTACTCCTGCCCAGGCTGTGCTAGGACAAGCTAGGTGAAGACATATGAGGAAGTCAGCTCTGCCTCTTAGAGCCAGGAAGCAGGGGGTGTTAGTTCTCAGAGCACTGAGCTATTGCTGAAGGTCCCCAGTGAAGCCTGGCAAAGCCCTTCGAGACTGTTCCTCAAGTGCCTCAGAGTTCCCCTCTTCCCTGAGCATCTTCAGGTAACTTCAGAGTGGCTGTGTCTACAGGTGACCTTTTCTTGTTCATGCTTGGCCTCTGCCAATGCTCCTTATCTAAAAGTGACATCCATACCCCCCAACAACCCCCCCACACTTATCATCAGCTATACCCACATGCACTGAGCAGCTGTGAACGTCTGCAGCCTTGTTCTGCTTCTTCCCTGCCCCAGGTTCCCTCCCCACCTCCCTCCTGCATCATCCCAGAGATCCTCAAGGTAGTTCTGCCCTCCTGGTTCCAGTGTCATCCGAGTCTGCGACACCATACCACGACCTGGTTATCCTCTTACACAAACTACTGTCTGGCTCTCATTGCTTGATTATCCAAGACCTGCTGTGAGTGACCTTCACCTCTGCATCCTGTCTCACCCAGACCTCTCAGTACCCAGGGTACCATCCTGATTTTCCCCTACCATGGGCTCCCTGTGTCTTCCTTCCTCCCTGGCCCTTCCTGTAAGGCTTATCCTGGTTACTCTGCCATCTTTGACAGACTGTGGCCTCTTCCTTCCTCAACCTCCATTTCTCTGTCACTTCCCTGTTACAGACCCTGTCCCTGTTGTCAGTTTACACACCTGGCTCCTCCAGGGCAGGAACACCGATTGTTTATTGCTGATTTCCCAGCAAAAGACCCAGAACATAGTAGGTACTCAGTGTCAGTTGAATGGAATTTTCTCACAGCTAATTGGGCCAGTTTCATCCACAATGACATCCATCCAGAGAATTGAGCTTTGCCTCTCCCAGGGATGACCAAGGACAAGTCCCCTATCCACTGGTTATTGCTTTGGAAGACAAAGGCTCACTTGTCTATATGAGTTGAATCCCATGTTGCTTGTGTGGCGGGATTAAGCTTGCAGCCCATGTTGTCTGTGTGAGCTGAGCCTGCAGCCCACAGGGGAGGGTGGGAAGTGGAAATGCAGCCAGCTTGGTGTTTTTCAGGGAAGGTATGTGCAGCTGAGCCCCTCCCCCCATGCTGGGCTGGAGGTGAAAGCCAGAGAGAGCCCTGTATTACTTTCCATAATGGAGCCAGAGGCTAAAAGTAGCCTTTCTCCTCCTTCTTGGTTGACAAAGAGGGAGAATAAATTACCCAGGCACTAAAAGTTGCATTAGGCAAATAAACATTTCGACAAGAATTATATGTGACATTCAAGAGAAAGCAAATAAAGCCTAAGTTATGGGGACCTGTCACCGCTCTAGGAGAATTAAGTAACTAAAAATCGTTAGTAGCAACTTGGACAGGCTCTTAAACCCTCCCAGCTCGGCCCCTGCTTCAGGGCGGCCAGAGAGAGAGAGAGATCACGTGCTCCTGCTATGAGACGGGAAGTGAACAGGTTCTTTGGATTTTGGATCTTGGGAGATACCTACCAGATGGGGCTTTCACTCACTGTCCCTGGGAGCCCAGACTGCTGCAGGAATCCCCTGGGGTTTGTGGAGTGTGGAAGGTGAACTCCTGCTCTGGGCCTCCCCATCCAGCTCATGGGACTCACTGCTTTAGCTTAAGAAATTCACTCTAATGGAATTCCAGTCCCCTTCGGGACCTGCAGCCCTTGATGTGCAGTTTGGACTTTATGTGTGTCGGAATGTGGGAACGGGGCGGGGGAGTAGGGGTTGGGGTTGGGGGTTCAGAACTTGGGAACGGAAATAGGGCGGGTATCCTAAAAGCTGTTGCCTGGATGTGGGATATGTTCTACTATCTAGGCTGCTTGGTCTGGCCTCAGTGGGAGAGGAGGTGCCTAGCCTCACAGAGACTTGAAGTGCCAGTGTGTCTCTGTGTGTGGGGATACTTAGGAGGGCCCCCACAAGCTCAGAGGAAAAGGGGAGCGGGTTTGGGGGAAGGATTATGAGAGGGGGTGACCAGGAGGGGGGCAGTAAGCATCATATAAAGTGAGTAAGTAAAAAAGAATAAAATGTATAAAACAATAAATTCTCTCTTGTGGAAGGGACCTGCCACGAGGCAATCAGAACTGAGGACAAACCAGGCTGATAGAAAACTCTCCTTTAGGGCTGGTGTGGGCATAGTGGGATGGGATGTGGGGAGTAAGGAGTGGGGGTGGGGCGGATCAGCTGGCAAGGCAAAGTGGCGCTTTGCAAATGCAAGGGACTGAGTTCCACCTCCAGAAACCAGGCAACTGTGCCAGATACAGTAGCAGGGTAGCACGCGCTTGTAATCTCAGAGGGCAAGGTGTGAGGTAGAGACAGGCAGATGCCTGTGACCTGTCAACCCCACTAGCCCGACCTACTCGTCAAAGTTCCAGGCCAATGGGTGACACAGCACACCTCCACCATGTTGAATTCCTCCACCGATGGGAGCTTACCCCAGACCTGTTGTCTCTGTGGGAGAATCTCACCCAGGAATCCTGTGCCAGAGATTTGAATCTAACTCTTCCACTCTCTCATGATGAACTGTGGGTCCCTCACCGAAAGTCCTATCTCGGTTTTCCCCAGTGAACAGAAAGAACACGTTTTAGTTTCTTGTTGCTGATGTAACAAACGGCAACACTCAGGTTTATTATCTCCTCTTTCTGGAGGTCAGAATTCTAAGTCGGTCTTTAAAAATACACGCACTTGGGGCTGGGGATTTAGCTCAGTGGTAGAGCGCTTACCTAGGAAGCGCAAGGCCCTGGGTTCGGTCCCCAGCTCCGAAAAAAAAAGAACCAAAAAAAAAAAAAAATACACGCACTTACATGTATACACACGTACAGACATCTATTCTAAATAATTTTAAATCTAGGTTTTATATAGAAAGGAGCGTATGAGTATTGCCCTTTGGAGTCTGGCTTATCTTGCTTAGCATATGATTTCCCGTTTTCCTGTAAATGCTATGATTTCACCATTCTTCCCAGACGAAGAAAATCCCATTGTGTCTATACACCAACTCTTAAATTGTATTTATTTAGTTTTTGAGACGGGGTCTCATTATGTAGCCTGGATAACCTGAACTTGCTGTTGGCCAGGCTGACCTCAGACTTGCAGTGATCCAGCCCTCGTCTGTCTCCCAAGTACTGGGGCTTCAGGCATGTGCTCGCTCGAATGCCTGGCTTTACCATGTTTTCCTTACCTGTGCATTCACTGGTGAGCACCTAGGCTGGGTGTGCAGGTATATTGACCTAGAGTGCTTCAGGTAAACTGCTGGGAGGGCCATACGTTAATTCTAATTTTAATTTGTCAAGGATCCTCCATATTGATTTCCATAGCAACTGCGTAAGTTTACCTTCCTGCCAGCAGTGTGTAAGGTTCTCTCTCCATATCAAAGTGAGTTTTAAACAGCCCAAATTAAGGTGTTGTCAGGGGCCTATTCCCTCTGAGGCTCCAAAGGAGCCCTTGACTGTTTAGAGGCCACCTGCATTCCTTGGCCTGCAGCTCTTGCCTTCTTCAAACTCTGCTACCCTGGTCTCTGGGCTCTGATCTTCCTGACTCCCTCTCAAAAAGACCTTTGTCATGAGCTGTCCACTCCCTACATCCCCAGATGACTACGTTCCCAGATGACTATCCTAGCTTAGAGATAGGGTGCAGATTGAACTTACTAATATTTGCAGGGTCCCTTGCCAGAGGTCAGGGTGTGGTGACACTGGGGCTCCTGTTCTGCCTCCTACATGGCAGTAGGTGCAGATACTGGGAAGGCTGAAGGCAGAGGGGGCACTGGAAGGCTCCGTGAGTGCAGTGTAAACCTCTTCTGTGTGGTCCTTCCAGTTCCTGCTTCCTTCGTCCTCTCCCTGGAGCTTCAGGACAAACCGTCCTCAAGATGCGCACTTCTTTGTGGACAGTTGTTGGCAAGTTGTCGCTTGGATCAGGGCCAGGGAGCAGGGTCTTGATCCAAGACAGGATTGAGAGCACTTAGCTACTAACTTGAAGCCTGGCTGAATGAGTCAAGATGTGTCCCGGAGGGTCTGGTTGGGCTCTGCTGGCTGTGGGGGATGGGGCTCCGGTTGGCTGTGGGGACACACTGGCCTCCTTCAAGAAATGGTGAATTAGAGGTGCATATTCAAGGACAGTGGATTCAGACTACAGACTGCTGGGTCAGTGTAGACAGTGAGTGGGGTGGTCTAGACAGGGTGCCTGTGAGGGCGTTGGGTGGAAGTTGGGTGTCTGGTGGAAACTTGGAGAGAGAGCTAGGCCAGAGGTGGCGCTTTGGGAGCAAGTTCTGAGCCTAGATGTGGAAATGTGTGACGTATGTGATGAGGACCTTGATCACAGGCTGTAGGATGAGAAAGAGGATGGAGGATGGGTCTCTGGACATTGGTTTTCCTGGGAGAAGAGCCTGAGATATAGCTCCTTCCCACACAGCCAGACCTAGCCAGATCTGCCTGTGTCACCTCTATGTGCCCTGGGATAATAGCAGCTCAATGATCAATTAAGCTCGTTTGAGGCACTGAGAGAGCTGTCTGGTTTCATCTGTGTCCCCATCTTGTTCTGCAGGAATAGTTCTGTTTGCTATGTGCCTATGTGGTGTTGCTTTGCTCCATGACAGCGGGGCTGAGTGGGCTTGTCCCCAGGGCCTGGAGCACACTAGTCATGTGCCCCATTACTGGACACTCTCAGCTCCTTCTGTCTTAAGTCAAAGCTGTTGGGGCTGAGAGAGGCCTTGAGCTTGAGGAGGGCAGCTAGGAGATCTAAGCAGGGCATGAACTCCTGTCCTTGCTCTTGGAGCTCTGAGCTTCCCTATAGACCCCATATGTCTGGAGCTCATGGCCCTGCACAATGGGATGGCACTCCTTACCTGGCTGACCCTGAGATTCAGATCCTCCTTGTGGGGGCTCAGATGACAGATGGAAAGCCCCAGGGGCTCTTCCTAACTGGAGTATGGAGCTGACAGGGTAGAGTTTACAACTTAGGATCTGAGACTAGGTGCAGGTCTTGGTCTGGATTTGGCCTTCACACTCCTCAGACTCTTATCTGACGGGGTCTCCTCCTTCCAGCGACTGCTGTGTGCTGGTGAGGAGATATTAGGGAACAAAATTTGGGTCTCAGACCACTTATTCTGCCATCTATGACAGGGAAAGGCATGGCCTGGAGGAGCTCAGGCATCTGGGTGGCAGGTGATGAGCTGGGGAGGTAGCAGACAGGGTGATCTTCCCCTAGTAGCCTTGGACTCAATGAAGACCATAGTGAGCCTAAGGAGTAGACATCTACCTTCCCCTTGCAACTTTGTCGGGACATAGAAACAGTGGTGACCATGAGGCAGCTTCAACCAGACAGCTCCTAGTCCTATAAGACCCTCTTGTCCGAGCCAGTTCTGAACTTTAAGTTCCTTACTCACCAGATGAACCATCCTTCCTCTCAGACTAAAGTAAAGTCCTTCCTTCCTCTCATAGCTACCATCCCAGGTGTCTGGACACCAGCTCCAGCTGTTTCTCATGGGACCATCCAGCAGCCCTGTGAATCTAGTACCTTGGTCCAGACTCTGTTAAAACACAGACTCGACAGGTAAAGTAACTTTCCTGAGGACGCTGAACTTCTGGTCCATGAAGTTGGACCCAACAAGGAGCCTCTTTCCCATAGGGTCTCATCACCACAAGTCTGGGTATACAGCCCAAAACCCATGGATTTTTGTCCCTTTAGAGAAAGCCCACCAGGTAAGCCTTCTATTGCAAGGCAACACTTCCCAGAGACCAGAAGATGGGACATGCAGGGCCATGGGCTGTGACCTCAGCTCTCCTCCCATTTACTCTTCTGCAGCCTGTGCCCTAAAACCTCCATTTCTAAAGAGGATCTTTCTCAGCACCGTGTGAATCCTCAGCCCCCAGCAGCAGGGGTCTAAATTTAGACCCCACACTCTGTGCACAGAAGTGAGTAATGATAATTAGCATAACAATTCTTCCTGTAATTAGCCGGGGAGGAGGGGAGGGGGCGGTGGGAGTCCAAGAGGAAATTACAGAGGAAGCCTGGCTTTTTTCTAAGACCTCACTGGAGGTGACTGCTTGGGCGAGGCTTCTTCTTGGATGGCTGGATCCAGAGAAAGCAGATTGGGGCTGATGAAGGAGTGTCTGCCTCTAACCTCATTGTGATGCGTTACTGGTGCATGTGTGGCTAGGAACCCTGGGAATGAATGAGTTGTGTGAGCAAGCTCGTCTCACCTGCTCCCAAAGGTGTGAGAAAAATCAGACGCTGCATCAACCCGGAGACCACAAGTTACTGTTTATTCCCTGAAGTAAGCAGCTTAAAATGTAAAGCCGGAGTAGATTTGTTTAGGGATGTCTAATTGCTTGAACCAGCCTGTTGCTTGAACCTGCCAAACATCACGTGGCCTGCCTGTGGGTCCAGGTGACTTCTTGGTCCAGCAGTCATCCGTGTAGGCCTGGAGACTCTACCTGCTGCTTCAGGCCTTCCCTGGGGCCTAAGAGGTCTGTTGTCTCCATTGGATGGGACATAGTGGGGCAGCCAGGATGCCCTGGGCTGGGGAGGATGGCGGAGTTGTGAAGGGGCCCTAGAGAGAGGAGGTATCAAGTTCCCTCTGCCCCTCTGCTTAGGGACTCTGAAGCTCCTCTCTCTAGCCTTGAATGCTTTCACGACTCCTGGTTTTTTAAGACTCTATTTCCTCTCCGGTTTCTACCATCTGGTTTTCTTCTCAAGCAATACAGAATAAGAGCACGTCTCTCATCTCCATTGCTCTTCCTACCAGAGCTCTGTGGATACAGCTTAACTGAGGTCATTTTTTGGTAACCTGTTGTATAACTCTTCTGGCTTATAGGACTTTAAAGATAATTGAAGTAATGAAGGAATGAATTCACTCATTTTCTATGTGTCTTAGGCATCGAGTTAATCTCTTGGGGGTGGAAATGAGAGGTACAGCTGCCTGGGACAGCCAGTGAGAGAGAACGGGATTTCATAGGACAGGAGTACAGGGGGAAAGCGTGTGTAAGGCGGGAGTCTGAGAAGGTCTGCACCTAGGAGGTGGAGAAGATCTGGGCTTAGAAGGACGTATGGGTGTCTGAGAGCTCACAGTCACAGGAACGGACAGTTCAGGTCCCTCCACATTTTGTTCTTGGGTCCCTGGCATTTGAAAGGAGGAACGAAATATTAGGTCTATTGTAATTAAGTGACTGTCTTGGGGTGGAGGTTGAGCTCAGTAGTAGAGCATTCTCTTATATAATGAATGAGGCCAGAATTTGGTCCCCAGAATTAGAGAGAGGGAGAAGGGAAGGGAGGTGAGGGAGGAAGGAAGGAAGGGAAAAATGGTGGTGCATGGTGGTGGTAGTGCTGGTAGGCTCCAGTGATGTTGAAATGCATGAACTCTTCCTTTTGGAGCCATCATAGACTTGACCCCTGCCTTAGTTAGGATGTCTATTGCTGTGAAGAGACACCATGACCACGCAGCTCTCATAAAGGAAAACATTTCATTGGGGGCTGGCTTACAGTTCAGAGATGTAGTCCATTATGGCAGGAAGCATGGTGCCACAGAGGCAGACATGGTGCTGGAGAAGGGCGGAGAGTTCTACATCTAGATCCTCAGGTAGCAGGAAGGAAGAGTGAGCCACTGGGTCTAGGTTGAGCTTCTGAGATCTCAACATGCTTCCTCCTAGTAGACCACGCCTCCTATCCCTACTAGCCTATGGGAGCCATTTTCATTAACATGCTTCCTCCTAATAGACCACGCCTCCTATCCCTATGAGCCTATGGGAGCCATTTTCATTAACATGCTTCCTCCTAGTAGACCACGCCTCCTATCCCTACTAGCCTATGGGAGCCATTTTCATTAACATGCTTCCTCCTAATAGACCACGCCTCCTATCCCTATGAGCCTATGGGGACCATTTTCATTTCAACTACTATAAGCTCCTTGTGTTCTGCTCCCTGCTCCTGTAATGGGGTGAGGTGGGGAGATGGGGTTGGGGGAGGGCTACGGTCCTCTCCCCTCAACTGTCTGCTGGCCCAGCTATCCTGCAATGTCTGGGGTTTATCTGAGGCACTTATAATGGTCCTCATGTCACATCTCTGGGAGGGCCTGGCACGGCACAAGTCCTGCAGGAGTGGGCTACCTAGCTCCACTTTTCAGAGGAGACAAATGGAGGCTCTGACAGAATTAAGTCAATCACCAGAGTTGAGAAGCAGGAGAGCTGAGATGCAGTATTCCAGGTCATACTCAGCAGGGATCTTAGAACTGCCCTTGTCACTGGGACAGAATTACAGTGTGGAGCCTCTAGTTACCCAGTCAGTTCACTGGCTTGAATGTCTTGACATCAAGTGGGTTCTCAATTGCCTGACACTTGTCTGAGCTAGGGCTCGTGGGATGACCAGACCTGCAGTGTTAGGATATTCTGACTCAGGGCCAAGAGGGCTGACGTGTGACCTGCTGTTTGACTGACACTTGATAGGGCTGTAATCAGTCCTGTGCCTTATAAGGTGCATAAAGGGACACAGTGGAGATATCAAACTCTCCCAGGAGCCTTGAGTGGCTGTTCTCAAGAACTGAAGCCATGACTGACCGGGATGAAAGGTCAGATCACATCTCTTCCTGTGTGGTGCTCTTAGTGGGTAGATGGCATTCACACGTGCACACGTGCACACACACACACACACACACTTCTGTGGGACTGGTACCCTCATGTGATGTCTCCTCCCCTCCACGGTGCTAGCGACTGGCTCTCTGATGACAGATATACCTCCACGTGGTGCTTTGCTCTCCCTTCCCCCACAGTCTACACACTCAGTAACCAGCTCCACCCGGCTGCCTGGCAGGAGCGGTGGATGGATGGGGATGGGAGGAGGCAGGAGAGGAGTCATTTGTCTGGGACACTGGGAGAGAGTTGGCCACTTACAGTGGTGATGGATGGCAATTCTGCTCTGCCATCTGTCGGGCTGGCAGGCTGCTTAGCACAGCCCTGCACACCTGGCTGGGGCATCCCCTGTGGAGCTGGCTTGCTCTTCCTGTGGCTCGGGGACCAGCTCCTAGCACCACAAGACAGGAGGCAGACAGGAGAGCTAAGTCACGCACCCATGGCCCCAGAGAGGGAAGAGCTGCATATGACCCTCAGGGGGATCCGAGGGCAAGCTCAGGCCCTTGGCTGTTTTCTTATTCAGCATCGGGGTCTTCTGTGAAGCCAAGAGAAGCCAGCATAACTTCACTGCCTGCTCCCTTGGAATCTGGCACACCTGCGCTCGCTCTGTGCAAGCGAAGCAGACTGGGTCTCTCTGTCTTCCCTAGCCAGCTCCTGGAGATACCTTCAAGGTTATTGGGTTGCCTGAGTGGGGGATGGGAAGTAGGGGATATCAGATCTCCTCATCCATGCAGGTCCACCCTTCAGGAAGGCTCACTACAAGGGACCTCCAAAGCTGCCTACTTAACGCCATTAGCTTTCTGCGGGAGGCTAAGGTCCTGAGAACAGGGCCTTGCTCAAGGGTCTTCAGGTTACTTATTCTGTCTCTGTTCCTATCTCTCTCTCCAGTGCACTCCTTCCAGGATCTGGAACTTGTCCGACTGACTAGTCTCTGTCTTTGTATGTAGGCCCCATCCCATCAGCTCCTGGTGTGTTCTCATGTATGAGGCCATTTCATTGTCAGGTCATGGGTGCCTAAGCTATCGGCTCTGGGCTCTCCTTGTCTAGGGTAGAGCTCTCGTGAGGGAATGAGAACAGGACCAGCTCAAATCTCCTCCAGGGAGGTCCCCGGGGCTGTAGATCAGTTCAGAATTTGTCCCCAATGGCCTGGTCACCCTTCAGAGGTTAATTTAGGAAAACAAGGAACAGGACACTTTCCACAACCCTGAGGCCAGTGAGTGAGACCTCTGCATTCTGGGGTGGAATTGCGTGCTTTAGGTGGGAGAGACGGAGCAAGTAGAGTTGTGGGAGCCAGGGTCAGAGACAGCAACAGTAGTTCTGTCTCAGCCATAATGGTGCTAGAGTGTCGCAAAAGGGGGTGTGGAAAAATATTCCTACAATGGGAGAGGGAAAAGGAGAGGGAGAGGGAGAGGGAGAGGGAGAGGGAGAGGGAGAGGGAGAGGGAGAGGGAGAGGGAGAGGGAGAGGGAGAATTAAGAAGAAAAGAGATGATGTTAGTGTAATCTTGGAGGGTTTCTTGGAGGAGGTGGCATTAAAACTCCCAGGTCTTTCTGGGACCTCCTTCCCTATCCTGTAAGTCCTGGAGAAATTAGATGAAAGGAAGGACACATATTATGGACTCTTGGCAGGAAACAGATGGGTGTTCCCGTGTAGGATAAGATGCGCCTGATTTATAAAGGTATGTGCAATGTGCAGGTAGGAACCTTGCGGCATGCAGTGTACTGGGACTGGTGACTGCTAAGTTGCTATCAGCTCAAATGAGGAAGGGTGTGTGTGTGTCCCAGTCCCTGATGAACAGAGGACCACCTCGAGAACCTTCCATGGAGGGACACACAGCTGGAGAGACTCCCTCAGTCACATTCAACAGAACTGTTGGAGACTGGGATGCTCTGAGGCGTTGTGTAGGTCAGGTAGCTACTCAGGGCGGTCCATAGGGGCAAAGACAGAAAGGAGGGGAGGAGCCAGGCACAGTGACTGCTCTCCAAGCCTCCCTTCCTAGGGACCTAGGCAGTCTGGAGGCTTCTGAAGGACAAACACAACAGAAGGTATAGCTACAGCTCACTGGGTACCTACCAGGCAGATAGGGAGGGGACACTGTGTCCCTCCTCACAACACTCGGGCTACTTAGTGTCTTACCGCTTCCATCCTGGGACCAAAGCAAAGAAGGTGAGATCATTCGCCCAGGGCCTCCTAACCAGGGCCTCCTAACCAGGAGGAGACAGCACTGGGGGATGCCCAGGCAGATCTGCTTGGCTCCCAAGGCAGCGAGTGCTTTTCAGAACCATTAATGCCCTGCAGGAGGCCTGGCCCCTGCAGGTTGGTAAGGCTGCCTGGGAAGGAAGGGCCCAGCGGGTGGCACTGGCTACTGAGGTGAGCAAACGCTGCCAAGCCTGTTCCTAAACTTGACAGCTGGTCATTGTTTGCCAGGCAGATGTGGGCTGCGGTTCCCACAAGCTGGGGACGACTTAAAAAGCTGGGCCCTGTCTTAATCGATCCGCAAATGTACCGAGGAATTGAGGTAATTTCTCTAAATTTTACCCGTATTCAAATTTTAGAGGTAAGCATATGGGACGAGCCAGCCTGCGCGTACACTGGAAAGCAGGGAGAGGGCTAACATTTTATGTTATTTTTACCCTGGGCATCAAGGAGGGAGACTCACCATGAATACCTCATTACTTGAATTTTGAATATTCCTCTCTGAGTTGAGCACAAAAGGAAACTTGAAAAAAAAAAAAAGAAAAAGAAAAAGAGCACACTCACATACTGAAACCGTCTCCTCTTTTGAATGTGTGACTCACACCGGCCTAGTTAGGTTTTAATAGCCCAATTGTAAGAATCAATCAGTCCTACATAGATGTGCGTACTCAGAAGTGCTAAGGAAAAGAGGCCATTCCCAAGAGCATTACGATCTCAAAACACAGGAATTCTCTCTTCCAAAGGACGTTAGCTGCAAGCATTTAATGTTTGGTTTTTCTGTTTTGCTCACCTAAGCCCCAAGGTCAGGGCCTAGGGGGAGAGTGATGAAGCGTTTAAGGTGGCAGTGTTAAGATGGAGTTCTAGAAAGAGACCCTTCGCTGACATCATTTTCTGTCTCCACATGAGATATGACTGCTAAGCAGTGTGGAGTGAAGACTCAAGCCATAGGTTTTTCCACCCAGTAGACCTAAGTCAAAAATCCGTGCCCTCTGGCCGCATTAACTGTGTTAGCCTCGCTGGGTCATCATACTGCTCCGGGCTCAGCCTATAGTGAAGGTCAGGGGCAAGCAGGCAGGGACGTGGACTAGTTGTCTTTGGACGTCGTCAGTGGGCTTGGCCCATTGCCTTATTCCAGCAGATCTCAGGATGTGAGTCTTGGATCAAGTGCAGTTCGAGTCCTGTGCAGGCCCAGAGGGGTCCTCGTGCCTGGCTGCTTTCGTGGGTGTGCACCTTCCTTTAGGAGCTGGGCTTACCTACATGTCCCTATCTGAACCTTAGTCTCCTCACATTCTTAGGGCTTCAATCGTGAGCATGTGAGCACAGTATCCCCATCCTAGAGTATACCTCCCTGAGCCCCCTCCCTCTTCCTCCACACACTGTGAGTGTTCATGGTCGCCTTCCCTTCCCTTGACCTTTTTGTGCCCAGGTCGCATTTTTAAACCCAGGAGAACTCCGGGCAGGACAGAGTGATACCTTGTTTCTGAAGGTGGATCTGGAGGCCCAGTCTAGATGCACTGCAAGCCAGGGCCAGCAGAAGGCAAACTTATAATTAATCCCCAGCATCCTCCCCACTATTGTCTCTTCCCCCATTGAGAGCAGCCAATTAGCAGTTCCGCATTTCTCTGCGTGGCAGCCGCTTATTAGCGAAGACAAAGGCAGCATTGATTCCAATTTGTCCTGTGTTTGGCTGTCTCTGAAGTTAAAGATTGCATTTAGGGAGCAGCAATGGAGAAGCAGTGGAGGGGCAATGGCGAGGGAGCACCTAAAATTAGTTGAAATAATTTTAGCTCTATTGTGAATGGCTAACCTAAATATAAATAGAAGAGAGAAGAAAAATCTCCGTAATGTTAATTACCATAAGCATTAAGTACCCAAAAATGAGGCGTACAATTTGTTTGGTGACACTCTGATAATTAAATCATTTTCTCTCACGGAAGCTCCTTGCAGGTTTGCATGGAGCCAGGCTCTCCCTGGGTGCTTCTTTGACCCCAAAGGATCTCCGGATTTTCATTCTGAATTCCTGAGGTTTCTCTCCAGCCCAGGTGAACTATGCTGTGTCACTGCTCACTTGAACGATGGCCCAGGTTGTGTGTAGCCTCAGGGAGGGAGAAAGTCTAAGGTCTGGATGGAAGTGAGCACCAAGAAGGCTCACTGCTCACCCATCCATCCATCCATCCATCCATCCATCCATCCATCCGCATGTCTATGCTTTTTCATTAATGTATTCACTGTACATTTTTGAACATCTTTATTACGCAAAAAGGCATTGTGAGTCACAGATAAAGAAATACTGTCTTGGGCTGGAGAGAGGGCTTAGTGATTAAGAGCACTTGTTGATCTTTGTAGAGGATCCAGGTTCAGTTCCTAGCACCCACATTGGGGATCTTACAACCAGCTCTAAATGCAGCTCACAGTTTGATAGATGACAGATGAATACTTGATGGATAGATGAATGAATAAACGGTTGAGTAGATGCATGGAAGGATAGTGGTTGGTGGTGTATCTATGGATAGACAGGTGCACAGATGACTGCATAGAGCATGAATGGATGGATAGAGGTAGATAGGTGAATGGGTAGATAGTGGTGAATGGACAGACAGACAGACGGATAGGCAGTGAGCTATCTTGATACCTACCTTAGCCCAGACCTTAAGCTTCCAAGATAAAAGGTTGTATCTCTGAGGAAATTGTTATACAACACTCTCCTACCAGAGAGGACCAAGGCAGCAAAGTTATGGCATTCCCAAGGAAGCCAGCAGACTTGGGTAATGGTGAGGAGGCTAAGAAGGAATAGCCTCCTTCTCCACCATTGTGTAGAGAAGGCAGAGGTGGAAGAGACAAGCAAATGTATTTGTTAAGCACTTTCTTTGTACCCAATACTGCGTGCCACATCTTATCTGTTATCTCCTTTGTTCTCCACCTCAATCCTTGAGATTATTATCCATGTTTCTACATATGGGGCTTCTGAGTCTCAGAGATGTGTCCAGCTGGGAAGACCTGTCTGATGACTCAGCATGGGCTCTTAGTAAAGGAAAACATACTCTCTCCCATCATCTGTCCTTCCATTTCTCTCTCTCCTTTTTTTTTTCCCGGAGCTGAGGACCAAACCCAGGACCTTGAGCTTGCTAGGCAAGCGCTCTACCACTGAGCTAAATCCCCAACCCCCTTCCATTTCTTTATAAAATATACCTAACTCTGTATCCTTGGGAAGAAGGTTGGGGGGAGTGTCGTTGCTCTGGATGGTATCTCTGTAGTAGAGCTCTTGCCTGACACACACAGGGACCTGAGTTCCATGCCCAGGACAGGGAGAAAAAAAATCCCAGTTCCTCCCATTCCTCTGGAACTATGATGACCAGCAGGACATGACAGGACAGAATCAGTTGTGTGTAGGGGCTCAGTTCCATCTCCTAAGGAGATCCTGGGACTCCCCCAGTGTCCACCTCATCTGCTTTGCTCACTGCATGACAAAACACCTTGCAGGAGTCCCCGTGGTTTCAGTTCTGTTCTCTCTGCTTGGCTTTGAACCTTGAGAGTCAGCTTTGACCTCAAGCTTTGACCCGTTCACCAGGTCATGATCACAGGGATCACACTGTACCACCTTCCTCCTCCCAGGATCCTCGGCAGCAGTAGCCTTCTCTTCCTGGCTCCCAGGACATCGGAATGGGCACTTCCTGTTGTCGCTCAGTCCCTCTTCCTGGCCTTTTCATTTCCAGCACCCTTAGCTTCATGATTCTTTTTTTTTTCCTTTTTTTTTCTTTATTAACTTGAGTATATCTTATTTACATTTTTTTCAAGTGCTTCTTTTTTTTTTTTTATTAACTTGAGTATTTCTTATATACATTTCGAGTGTTATTCCCTTTCCTGGTTTCTGGGCAAACATCCCCCTCCCCCCTCCCCTTCCTTATGGGTGTTCCCCTCCCCATCCTCCCCCCATTGCCGCCCTCCCCCCAACAGTCTAGTTCACTGGGGGTTCAGTCTTGGCAGGACCCAGGGCTTCCCCTTCCACTGGTGCTCTTACTAGGATATTCATTGCTACCTATGAGGTCAGAGTCCAGGGTCAGTCCGTGTATAGTCTTTGGGTAGTGGCTTAGTCCCTGGAAGCTCTAGTTGCTTGGCATTGTTGTTCATAAGGGGTCTCGAGCTCCTTCAAGCTCTTCGAGTCCTTTCTCTGATTCCTTCAACGGGGGGTCCTATTCTCAGTTCAGTGGTTTGCTGCTGGCATTCGCCTCTGTATTTGCTGTATTCTGGCTGTGTCTCTCAGGAGCGATCTACATCCGGCTCCTGTCGGCCTGCACTTCTTTGCTTCATCCATCTTGTCTAATTGGGTGGCTGTATATGTATGGGCCACATGTGGGGCAGGCTCTGAATAGGTGTTCCTTCTGTCTCTGTTTTAATCTTTGCCTCTCTCTTCCCTGCCAAGGATACCGTATTCTTGTTCCCCTTTTAAAGAAGGAGTGAAGCATTCACATTTTGATCATCCGTCTTGAGTTTCATTTGTTCTAGGCATCTAGGGTAATTCAAGCATTTGGGCTAATAGCCACTTATCAATGAGTGCATACCATGTATGTCTTTCATGATTGTTTTAGACTGCTTGTGGCAGCCACAGCTTTGCCTCCTGTTTCCCACATAGTGGGCTCTGTTTTCCATTCCAACCACAATTTGCACTGTGCAGTTTATTTTGTAGTCTTTCCAGTTGATCACTTCTATGTACAACTGAAACAAAAGTTCCACAGAGCAATGCATTAATATTTTTTTCTTTTGGGTGCAGGGTGCTACTACAGTTTAGTTTATTCTGTTCTGCTTTCACTTCCTTTACAAATGCCAGGCAGGTTCTTGGAGACATAGCTGTAGGTTTGCTCCTGTGGCAAGGCTCCAGCCCAGTCCTGAAGGATATGGGCTGTCTACTGTGTTCTCCACATTCTAGCAGACACAGTGACCAGTGCGCTCTGTAGACCCTGGTGCCTGGAAGGCTCATGTAACTCTGGACTTGCTTCAATTTTAGGCTGGCTCTTGTAGACCTAGGTCCCAGAACACATGGAGAAAACCCAGTTTAAAGGTTAATATCCGCAGAAGCAGGCACAGAGCTAGATTCTAGGTACGTTCACACTGGCACATGTTCTACTGGAACCGTTGTCTAGGCCTGGCCCAGTAAGCCTCAGTATATGTATGACCAGTTGCCATAGACTCAGGTTTCAGACCCAGTCTCATCCCTGTGGGTTCAGGCTCCATGTCCGTGCTAGATCAGCACCCGTGTATCTGTCCTCCAGACAGACCCTACCGATTCAGGTTTCTGGCTACTTCTATGGATCTAAATGTCATGCTTATTCAGGTGTAGTCTAGTTCAATCTCCACAGACTATACTCAAGGTCTGCCTCAGTCCCAGCCTATCCCTAGTGGACAGAGTCAAAGTCTATTCCTATAACCCAAGCAGCAGGGATGACCCCATATTCTTAATAAATTCCTTCTTCCACATGGATCCCACATCTAGCCCCTGAGGCTTATCTCTGAGAACCTAGGCTCTAGACCAGTCTTTCTGGATGTAGGCTCTAGGACTCTGATTTGCTGACCCAGCAGCAGACCAGCCTACCTGAGATCACCACCTCTAAGCATTACCAGATGGTTTACCCAGATTCTTCAGGCTGGCTGACAGGGGAAGGACCTCCACCCCACCCCACCAGGCAGAATATAAAAGCTGGAAGAGTTGCCAGCTCCTAATGGGAAGACAGGAATACACGGCCACAGGATCATGAACAACCAGGGACTTAAGGTACCGACAAAGAAACAAAATGAATTCCGGTAGTGGATCCTAAAGAAGTAGGAAGTTATGGATTACCTGAAAAACTCAAATGATCACCTTTGTGGTAGTTATTGTTGTCAATGTGACAGGATCTAGAATCATCTGGGAGACAGGCCTCTGGGAATGCCTATGGGAGGTTATCTTGATTGTGTTAACTGAGGTAGGAAGAGCTGCCCACTCTGGGCAGAGCCATTTCCTACACTGGGGTCCTGGATGCTGCAGGAAATCGAGTGAACTTAGCATGAGTGTTCATTGCCCTTGCTTCTGGCTTGGGGTTGTAATGTTCTGCAGCTGACTCAAGCTCCGGCTGCTTTGACTTCCCTGCCTGACAGACTGTCCTTGAACTGTGAGCCCAGACAAACCTTTCCTTCTCTTACGTTGCTTTTTGTCAGGGCATTTTATCACAGCAACGGGAAAAGAAACTAAGGTGACCTTAAGGATCTCAGTGAGCTACAAGAGAACACAGACAACTCAGGAATACAACAAAGAGACAGGAGTCTGAAAAGGACCTAAAAAAACCAGAAAAGCTACAAAGCAAGCAAAATACTTAGGAGTAAATTAAACTAAGAGAAAAACCTATGACTGAAACTCCAAATCACTGATGAGAGAAATGAAAGAAACACAAGCAGAAAGATCGTCAGTACTTGCATATCATTTTGTCCAGGGTGTGTGTGTGTGTGTGTGTGTGTGTGAGAGAGAGAGAGAGAGAGAGACAGAGACAGAGACAGAGACAGAGACAGAGACAGACAGAGAGACAGAGAGAGACAGAGACAGAGATAGAAACAGACAGAATGAATGAATGTGTGTGTATGTGTGTCTGAAAGAGAGTATCAGTGTGTGTGCACACGTGTGTGCATGTGTGTATGTCTATTTGCACATTTGAGGGTACACATGGAGGTCTAGGGTTGATGCAGGAAATCAACTTTGATTACTTATCCACTTGGCCCCTCAATCAATCTCAGAGCTCTCGGATATGGCTATTCTCAGTGGCCATCTTACCTTACCCTGAGGAGTAGTGCCCACCTGGCATTGATGTGGGTGCTGGAGATCTGAACTCTGGACCTTACGCGTTCACCTGCACTTTTGCGTGTCCAGCTATCTCTCCAGATTGAGAATTGCAGCTTTAGAATGCTGTAGATTCGAGCAATTTATGGATCCAATGCAATCCTTCTTAAAGCCTTCAAAGATACTTTTCAAAGAATAACAAAAAAATTCACATAAAATTCCAAATTTTGTGTGTATGACACCCCAAAAGACTGAACAATGCAAATAATCTTTTTTTTTTTTTTGGTTCTTTTTTTCGGAGCTGGGGACTGAACCCAGGGCCTTGTGCTTCCTAGGCAAGCGCTCTACCACTGAGCTAAATCCCCAACCCCGCAAATAATCTTGAATGACGAAGTTGCAGGCATCGTGCTTCCTGATTACAAACTATGCTGCAAAGTCATAGGAGTGAAACAGCTTGACAGAGGCGTGAACGTCTATAGGTAGACCAACGGACGGAACTGAGAGCTCAGAAACTGATCCAGTCACTTATGCATACGGTGCCAGGAAGTAAAGTTGGGAAGAAGCACCCTTCAATGAATAGTGCCGGGGGAAACATGATCCCCACAGGCAAGGATTGAAGATGGAGCTTATCTTTTGCTACATACAAAAATTAATTCAAAGTGGTTTAAAGACTGAAAGCTACTAGAAGACAATGGGGAAGCTTACCTGCCCTTTTCTAGGCCAAAATTCTTTGGATTCAACCTTAAAAGCACAACCAAAGTGGAAGTAGGTACAGGGACCGCACATCAAACTAGAGAGCTTCCCCCGCAAGGGAAACAGTCAGCGGCCTAAAGAAAACAATCTAAGGAAGAAGGGATAAGCAGACCACACGTCAATGAGGGGCTGGAATTCGGTGTAGAAGGGATTCCTACAGATGAGTAGCAAACCGGCAATCCAGCTAAAACAGCAGCAGCAGGGCTGAAGAGATACCCTGAGCAGCAACCAACTGAAAACCCTACACTTCTAATATTCAAATGTTTACCAATCATATGCTCATAAACATCACGACGGGGTGGGTGTCCCTGTGAGAACAGCCATTATTAAAAGGATAAACACAATAGGTCAGGAAGGATCTGAAGGAAAGGGGATGCTTGGAGACCGCCGTTGACAAGGGTTTAATCGATACTGCTCTTACAGAAAAAAAAAATTAAAGAGAACCGAGGCATTATCCAGCAATACCATTTATAGTCTATACTCGAAGGAATGAACTGAGTAGTGAAGAGATCGCTCTGTGTGTTCCCACGTTCACTTTAGCGAACACAGACTCAACCTAAGTGTTCACTGGCAAGTGAATGAAGAAAGAAAACATGAGCTAGAGTCTCTCTCTGGAATACTATTCAGCCTCAAAAAGGGAATAGGCATTTCCTTCCTTCCTTCCTTCCTTCCTTCCTTCCTTCCTTCCTTCCTTCCTTCCTTCCTCCCTCCCTCCCTCCCTTCCTCCTCTTCCTCCTCCTCCTCCTCCTCCTCCTTCTTCCCTCTCTCTCTCTCTCTCTCTCTCTCTCTCTCTCTCTCTCTCTCTCTCTCTCTCTCTGGCACCATGGGTGAAGTTGGGGAATACCTTACAAGTGAAACGAGCCAGTCACAGAAATTCAACATCGCCCAAGCTCACGCCTGTGGGGATGGAGCTTTGATTGGCCAGAAGGGGCAAGTTCTGGAGACGGGCTGTACAGAAACGGTGAGGGGAGCGTACCACATGCACCCTGGAAACCAGCTGGAAGTAACCCGCAGGTCAGTGAGATGAGGCCCGGGCACAGTCTAATTGATCCTCGGTGTTTAAATACACCAAGTCCTACGGTGCACACCCCGAATGCATACAAATGTTTTATCCAAGAAAAAGTTTAAAGAAAATAAGGACATTGTTTTCTACAAATACAGTGATCTTGCAGACCACTGAGTCGTTCCTTTGAGAACCATTCCTGGCATGGCAGGCCTCCCTTTACACCATCTTGCCCATTGCATAGACTGTTTTTAATCCTGGAAGCCCCTCAGAGGCTTCCCTCCTGTCTTTCAAGTTTTAATTCAAACATCGATTCTGTAAACCATATTCCCTTCAGTTCCCTAAGTTAAAGGGCAGCAGATCCCCTCACTCCCCTGACCACTTTCATCTTCTGTTTTTTGTTGTTTTGTTGTTTTGTTTTTGGTTTTTTGTTTTGTTTTGTTTTTGTTTTTGTTTTTGTTTTTGGTTGAAACCATCTTGTTCTTGCTAGTCAGACCTCTCCAACCCTCTGTCCTCCTGGAGAGAACTTGCTTTGTTCACAGATGGGACCTCAAAGCCTTGAACCGGTTAGGCAAACAGCAGGTACTCAGTAAGTGCCAGTGCTGAGTGGGTCACCTCTAGATGACGTCACCAGGTCTTCCTGCAGCTGTGTCAGATTTTGGGTTACTGTTAGAGGGACACCAAGTCTACTGCTTCAGTCAGTCTGCATGGCCACCCCTTCCTTCTCCATCCCTTCCCAAGGAAGGCTTATAGCAACCTCAACAGACAGTAGGGTGCAGAACGGTAGAAAATGAAGGCTCAGAGGCAAGAGATGGAGAAGGCAGAGGCGTGGGCTGCAGCCACCCTGCAGGCACTGTCCCGATTCTGAGGGAGCAGACTGGGTTTTCCCAAGGGTAGCTACAAGAAGTAGTCTGGCTTCTCACCTGGCAGCTTGGGGTCCCAAAACAAGTCAGGGGTCTTGTCACAGACTTCATTTCTCTGAGAGAGTTTTTGATGTAGAAGAGGGTGGTAGTGGGCTCCAGGCTATGTTCTTGGGAAAGAACTTGTCAAGTGGGGTTTCCCTCAGGTATTTGTATGTTTTGACAGTTAACAGAGCAGGTGGCATATTGTTACAATAAAAATTGAGGATCCCAACCAGAACCTGTCACCATTGTGGGAATCGTCACACTCACTACTCTGAACTTATGAAGTGGAAGTCACTTCTTTCCTGCCTTCTTCTTCCTTTCTCCCCCTTCCTCCCTATTTGTCCCTTTTCTTTCACCTCTCCCTTCCACCTCCCCTCTGCCTTCCTCCTCCTCCTCTTCCTCTTTCTTCTCAGCTGTTAAGGCAAGTTACCATCAAACGCACGATCCTCCTCCCTTAGCTTCCCAGATGCTGGGATCTCAGGTGTGCACCATCACACCTGACTTGTACAACAGACATCTCAAGCCACATTAGGGTTTTATATCTGCCTGGTTGGCCATGTCCCAACACGTGTGTGTGTGTGTGTGTGTGTGTGTGTTTGAATCACCAATGGAACCTAAGGCCATATCAAAGCATTCTTCCTCCTTGGTGGAGTGACTCCAAAGATGAACCCTACTAATTCTGCCTTCCTGGTCCTCTTGCTCCTGGATGGTTCCCTCCTGGGAAGTCCGGGCTGGCTTGTGACTTAGTTTAAAAAGAAGAACAGAGCACTGTTGCAATGCCAGGTCTAGGCTGAGCCTTAGGAAAGTCTGGAAGCTTCTCCTTTTGTGACCCAGAGCTGCCAGGTAAGAAACCAGACTACCGCCCTATGTCCTACGGTGACCACATGGAAAGATCATGACTTGTGGGAACTTCACAGAAATGGAGAGTGAACCCCAACCCTTCTGTCACCCTTTAAAACATGAGATACACGAAGAAACAAAGTGGAATCTCCCAGCCTGGCCCAGCTGTGTACCCAGATGCTTCTGCGTGAAGCAGAAGAGGCACCCAGCCAAGTCTGTCATTCTCTGCCCAGTCAACTCTCAAGAGATGGGTAGATATGAATCTTCTAAGCTTGGAGTGGTTTGTCAGTCCATGAGGGTGAACAGAAACACGGGGGTACCACACACACTCCTACTTCTGTGGCTCTCCACAGGGTGGATGGCCTGGGATGTGGGGGAGGGGATGAAGTGAGGATGTCCAGCTCTTCCCTCCACTGTTCTGCCCCCTGTTATTTCCCCACATCCTAGGTAGATACTCTCAGGCTTTGGTCCGTGTGTGGTTAGTGAGGTCTGGGATCTGGCTTGGAAATGCCTTTAGAATAAGTCAGGGGCCTTTAGGAATTCCAGCAGCATGTCACCCGGCAGACAGACACCTGTGTAAGTGGCTAATTCAGTCAAGGAGTCGAGACTTGCTGCACCGTGCCTGGAATCCTAACAGACCGAAGTGGAGATCATCAGACCCAGAGGCATGCTGACCCAGCCCTAGGCAAGTTGAGCTGAGGTCTCCCCCAGGATCCAGAGCCTTTAGGACTTGAGCCAGGAAAAAAAACCAACAAAACACTGGAGTCTGCTTATCCATGTTGGGTCCCTAACATCTTCCTGGAAAAACTCACCTAAGAAAGAAGACAGTGACATCATTTATAGGCTGTGGGAAGGGCTGAGGACCCATGCTCAGCGGAGGGTTTCTCTAGAGATATAGATCCCAGTGCAACTTCAGCTGAGGGCAGAGGGCAGGAGGCTGTAACTGGGAAGAAAAATAAATGTCTCTGTTTTATTGGCTGGAACATACAGGAGAAGGCATCCTAGACAACATAAAGCTGCCTCCCAGGGCCCAAGGGCTGAGAATCAGGGACTTCCCATGATTCCTTTTTGCTTCTCCCTCACCCACTATGCACCTCCCTTCCCTTCTTCACACCTAGGCTGGAGCTGGGAGACAGACAGACTTGGGTTCAGTGTGCACCTTAGTTTCCTTCAGCAATGCTCCTTCCCAGGTCCTAGCAGAGCGTTCTAGTATTTTCTTCCATCTGATCTAGTAGGCATCTGTGTGTGGGGGCAAGCAGCTGCCCTAGGCATGGGCATGTCGTCTGTACATGGGCAAAGATTGAGCATTCTGAGCACTGTCCGTGTGTACACTTTTCCACAGTGATGGCGAGAATGGGACTAGAGAGATGCAAAGTGTGGGGTTGACAGCTGGACGACACTCAGAACTCTTTACACAGCCTGTCCCCAAGTGTCTCTCTCTCTAGTCCTGGTCCTGGTGAGGAGCTAGTATCCCTGCTTTATGCAACACCAGGTCCCTGCATTCTGGCACCATGGAGAGCTCTAAGGGAAGTTCCTTGGCCTGGTAAGACATTCCCATTGTGTTTGGAGAGTTGCTGTAAAAGTGGAGACCTCTCGGTGAGCATGGGCATCAGAGGCCAGTGTCCTGAGTGTACCCAGGACTCACCCAGGAGCCTCTGGAGGGTTGCAGAGGCAGGCGTAGGATGTCTAAGGAGGATAGTGTATGCAGAGGCTGCAGGTCAAGTTCCTTGAGGGTTGGTAGAGGGTGGAGCACCAAGAAGATGACAATTCATCCCTGTTGCTATGACCTTGTTCCTAAAGTCAGGCTGAGTTGTTGGAGAACAGGTGACATCAATTCTCAACACTTGCCTTTCTTACACCCTTGGTCTAGCTACTGATTCCTCACTGGGCAAATGTTATCTGTTTCTGTCCACATGTGGCAGGCTGAGGGTCAGAGGGGCCAGGCCACTCCCTCAGAGTGAGGAAGAGAAAGATCTAGTTCTGCTTCTTCTCTGCATCCATGGGGAACCAAAGCCGGGAAGCTCAAGGGCATCCCAAAGGCAGCATGGTCAGCCAAGTGCTGGAAACCAATTCCACAGGTTCTCTGATTCCCAACCCTCTGTGTCACAGAGCCCAGGTGACGCTTGGCCAGTTCACCCTGGATTTCCAGACTTGTGACAAGCCCTTCCCCATCCTGTGGTGGCAGTGTGCAGTCCCAACTCCCCAGTCCTCCTCATCCCTAGCGCCCCAGGTGCCTCTTTGATTGTAGGCAGTGCAGGGCAGCTCATCTAGAGCCTGCTGTGGCTTCTCCTCAGTGAGAAGCTTTTCATCCTGTTCCCTGGTAGCCCCCAAGGTCACTCCTCACTTTGACAAAGAGCAGAAGGACAAAGCCCAGACAGGTGGTAGCATGAAGGACCCACAGCTGGGGACACCTGTCCTGACCTTCCCAAACCCCAGGTTCCCCATCAGACAGCCACAGTGCCTTTGAAACTGGAGCATGTGCTGCTCATTAAAAAAAGGGGGGGGAGGGGCATGCGTGCATGCGTGCGTGCGTGCGTGTGTGTGTGTGTGTGTGTGTGTGTGGTGTTTAACTCTTGGCTCAGTAAGACGTCCACATTTGAAGAACTTTGTCTTGCTCTTTGTGGCCAAGAGCTCAGTCAACTTGCAGCTCGCACGCAAGTCACCAGTGTTAGGCCAGCATCTGCCACCAGCGGCTCCAAGGATGCAGCAGTGGCTGGAACACATTTGCAAGGAGCCAGGCTGTGGGTCTGAGGAGATGGGAAGGAATACATGACCAAACAACCCTCAGGTCAGAGAGGGAATCGCCATGCAAATAAGAAAATATTTTCAACTGAACAGAGATGAAAATAGGAGCCCATTAAAACTCCTGAGATGTGGTGAGACTATTCCCAACTGATGTGTTTCACCAGCAGCAGAGTCAGGGAGCATGTGAGCTTGCATAAAAACAAAGGTATGTGTTCACATTTACACACACACACACACACACACACACACACACACACACACACACACGAGAGAGACAGAGAGAGACAGAGAGACAGAGACACAGAGAGAGACACACACAGAGAGAGAGAGAGAGAGAGAGAGAGAGAGAGAGAGAGAGAGAGAGAGAGAGGGAGAGAGATTGGTTTTTTTTTTTTTTTTTGGTTCTTTTTTTCGGAGCTGGGGACCGAACCCAGGGCCTTGTGCTTCCTAGGCAAGCGCCCTACCACTGAGCTAAATCCCCAGCCCCGAGAGATTGTTTTAAATAATGTGGAGGCAGAAATTTAGCACTCCTTCAATTAGGGACATAGGCAGTGTAGTGTCATGGTCTTAGTGGTTGCCAGGTATTACGGATATTGCTTTAGCCCTGCCCATCCACATCGAATCAAGGCTGTTTGATTCCCAGCTACAACCTTTTTGCCCCTCAGCATACACGTGGGCTTGCACCTTGCACCTGCACATATACACAAGTGGCAACAGTTTATGGTGGTTAGAAGATGCCTCCTCATCTGCCAGAAAGGTGACCCTGTGCACAGTGACAGCCTCAACAGCATCTGGCAAGGGGGCCCACTCACCCATATTCACATGACAGTTGGAAAAAGACCGCTATTGGGCTCATATAATTTTCCTTTTTTTCTTTTTTTAAGTCAGGGTCTCACATAGCCCACATTGGCCTGGAACTTGCCAAGTAGCTGAGGATGACCTTGAACTCTGATCTTCCTGCTTCCATCTCCCAAGTGCTGGGATGACGGTGTGCACCACCACTCTTGGCTTATGAAGTGCTGGGAATGGAATCTAAGACTTTGTGCATGGTAGGCAAATACTTTACTGACTGAGTCACATCCCCAGCCCTGCCTTGAGCTCTTCAATCCTTGTTTTATTTGGAGATAACTATAGATGTACATGAAATTGCAAGGGCAGTGGAGAGAGGTCTTGGGACTCTTCACCTGTTCAACCATCTTGTTTAATTCTGGCATAGCATCACAACTGGATATCAGTATCAGAGAGAGCATGGATTAGCGCTGTGAAGGTTTGTTTGTTTGTTGTTGTTTTGCTTTTTTTGTACGGATCACGTAGCCATCACAATGAAGACACAGAGCCAATGTTCCTTGACCTCCTCCTTTGTGGTCAGCATCTCTCCACTCCCACAACCTTGGCAATTGTTGCCCCACTCTCCAATCTTATCATTTAGTATTTTTAAGGAATGTTATGTTTGTTAACTTAGAGGATTAATTTATCAGGGGACATTATTTACATGGAATTGTATATCCTGGGACACTGGATCTTGGTTTCATCCCCGCTCTGACCTTGAGCTACATCCAGGTGCCATGTGCTTTAATCATTTTCCCCTCTTCTTTCTAGTGTTGACGTACCAGGGTACTTTGGTTTGTCTTTCCATCAATCAATCAATCAATCAATCAATCAATCAATCATTTTACATCCCAATCACAGCCCCCCTTGCTCCCAGTCCCCACTCACACAGTTCTTCCCCCTTCTCTTCCTCTGAGAAGAGTGAGGTGACCCTAGGTACCAACCCAGCTGGCACATCAAGTCACTGCAGGACTAGGCACATCCTCTCCCAGTTAGAGGAACAGGGTCCATAGACAGGCAACAGAGTCAGTGACAGATCTTGTTCTAGTTACTGGGGGACTTGCATGAAGACCAAGCTGCATATCTGCTACATGTGTGTGGGAAGGTCTAGATCCAGCCTGTGTGTGCTCTTTGTGCATGTAGTTTAGTCTCTGGGAACCCCCAAGAGTCCAGATTAGTTGACTCTGTTGCTCTTCTTGTGGAGTTCCTATCCCCTCAGGGCCCTCAATCTTTCCCCCAACTCTTCCATAAGACTCCCTGAGCTCCATCTAATGTTTGGTTATGGGTCTATGCATCTCATTCCACTGGCTCCTGGGTGGAGTTTCTCAGAGGACAGCCATGCTAGACTCCTGTCTGCAAGCATAGCAGAGTATCATTGACAGTGTCAGGGATTGGTTCTTGTCCATGGGATGGGTCTCTAGTTGGCCCAGTCATTGGTTGGCCATTCCCTCAGTCTTTGCTCCATCTTTGTCCTTGTACTTCTTGCAGGCAGGACACATTTTGAGTGAAAGGTTTTGTAGGTGGGTTGCTGTCCTTGTCCCTCCATGGGGGAGTTCTGCTTTCACTAGGGTTTTTAAAACATGTTCATACTGTAGAACATTTTTGTTGTTTCTGGATGTGGACTGTGTATTTTTGTATGGTCGTATTTCATTTCTCTGGGATAAGAGTCCAGGAGCAGAAACAAGATTTGTATGCTTCAGGGTGTGTTTAGCTTTTAAGTAAACTTCTCTACTATTTTTCAGAGGATAGCAACATCTTACATCCAGGAGACATCTGGCTTCTCCACATTGCCACCAGCACTTGGTATGGCCACTACCCAGAAGGGCATTGCAGGGTCTCATGTAACTCTGGCTGGCATCAGATTAATTGTGTAGCCAAGCTAGCCCTAAATTCCTGATCCTTCTACTTCTAGTCCTCCCTCCCCCAGAACTGGAATGACAGGCCTAAATGGCTGTGCCAGGCATCTCTGTAGCTTGAATTTGCACTGCCCAGTGGTTAGGGATGTTGAAGTTTATGAGCTTAATTGCTACTTTTCTATTACCTTTGGTAAAATACGTGTTCATGTCTTCTATCTTCTCATTGGCTGAGCTTTTCTAAAAATTATAGTAAAAGGTAAACAACAGAATTTACCATTAATATTTTAGTGTATGATATGTCTGTGTATGCATGTGTTTGTGTGGCCACATTTGTGGAAGTTGAGGACAACCTCAAGCATGGGTCTTTACCTCTGCCTTGTTTGAGGCAACATCTCTCATTGTTCATTGTAGGATCCTGGCATTAGCTTCTGGGAATTCTCTGGTCTCTACCTCCCATCTCTTGAAAGGGACATTGGGATTCTAGAGATTATAGATACTACTGTATCCAGTTTTTATGTGGGTTCTGGGCATGGCAAGTACTTTTACCCATGAAGCCCTCTCTTCAACCCCTATTCTAATAATCTTAAAGTGCCTAGTTCAAGAGCACTGTACATATCTATGATCACACACCAATTTCCACAACATTCTAACCTTACAAAACTGAAACTCCCTGCCCTCTAAACATCTCTCCATTTTCCCTACCTCACTCCTGATAACCTTCCTCCTCCTTCCTAAGAATTTGACTTTAATTTGAATTTTTTTAGATATTTTATATGAGCAGAATCATGGAAATTTACCTTTTTATGACTGGCTTATTTGCTACATGTAAGATCCTCAAGGTTCACTGGTTTGGAAGCTTTTGTCAGAATTGTCATCTCTTTTGATTCTGAATAATACTCCTCTGTTTACCAATTTTTCTGTCACTAGGTCTGATTTGATTCTACCTTTCACCATTCTAAATAATGTTTCTGGGGTTGTGGGTGTGCATGTATCTCTGAGACTCCATATTCAATTCTTTAGGGTCAGAAGTGAAGCCAATGGGTTGTATTCTCCTTTTATTAATTATTTGAGGGATGTCGTGTTGTTTTCCGCAGCATCTGTATTACTTCACATTCCCTCCAACTGTGCCCCAAAGTTCCAGCTTCTCCTTGTCTTTACACCTATGATCCTCTATGATATAGTGTTGTAGCTATACTAAAGAATGTGAGGGGGCACAGTGTTGAGTTTTGAGAATTCTTTATTTATTTCTGGTTACTAGTCCTTTATTAGATATTTGTTTTAAATGTTTTCGGTCTTTAACTTGTCTTTATTCTGTGAACATGGTTCTTTTTAGAGTAAATTTTATAATTTTGGTAAAGTTTAACTTATTAACTCTCCTCTTTTGTGAATCAAGATTTTGGTGTCTAAGAAGTCTTCACTAAGCATGGCTCAGAAGATTTCCTTTCTTGTTTTCTTATATGCATTTTCACAGTTCAGTGTCTTCTATTCAAGTTGATCTATTAAATGGATTTTTATAGGATGTGTTAGAAGGCGTGTAGACAATAGTTACTTCAACACCAACTGTTAAAAAAGCTCCAGTATTGCTCCCTTGGCCTGTTGACAAGAAAGACCATACAGATAAGTTTTCAACTATTGAACCTGTCTGTCATTCCTAGAATAAATTCTGCTTGAATGAGGTTAACAATTGTTTATGGGTGCATAGGCATTGAAGCTCTTCCATTGGGTGCACAACAATGTAGAATCACCTCGAACTTTTGATAAACACATACCATTATGCAGCATGTGATATTGATTTCTGTTTCTGTCAATCTTCTTTAAGCATATTTCATTTGTCATTGATCCAACAGTTCCTGATCTTCTTTTGAGTGACATCCACATGAAATCTTTCTGATTTATTTTATTTTGACCCTCCTTGTTTGTTTGTTTGCTTTTAAATGAGTTCCTTGAAGATACCACATAGTTGGGCTGATAAATTTTTTTCTCTGCCAATTTTCCTTTTTCACTTGGTATATTTGAACCATTTACATTTAGTGTAATTGTCATTATGTTAGGGCTCAAGACTATCACTGTTATTATTTTCTTTATCTTCATTTCTTTTGCTTTTGCTTTATTATGCCAGTTTTGCTGAACACATGGAATTTTAAAGAATCAATTTTAAGGATGGTGGAATGGCCATCCATGAGAGTGTGGTCAACCTCAAAGAGTAACTATTAAAGGCATTAAGAGAAGGTGTTTGGAATAAATTCTCTTTGGTCCATTTGGTTCCTAGGAAGGGTCACAGTACTTCAATGTTGAGCAGATAATTGCCAAGGATGTCCTTGTCATCACTCTTTTCAATAGGACTGAGATGGCCTTTGTGCTAGCTGTGGCTCCTCTGTTAGTTGCTGTCAGGCAACAATGTAGGCAGCCTTCTTTCTTGAGACTCTGGCTTTATTAATTTTTGTTTGTTAGCAAAGATACTCCAGAATCCACTGATTCAGCCAGTACTCATGGGTTCAGTTCTATTAGCAAAAAGACTAGGGTTGGAGGGCATATCCAGGCCCTGTTTCAAAGCAGTACAAGCCCATTTTCTGAGACAATCTCACTGTTGGTACACCTGGGGATGCTGTGATTCTCTCCCCTCTGTAAGCTCAGTAAATGTCAGTGCCAGAGGTCTCAGCATTGACTTTGTTATGAGTGGTGATTGTTAGACTCCTGGGTTATTAAGATTCACTTATTTTTACTTGTTTTAGTGTTTTGCCTGCATGCACATATGTGTGTCACATGTGTTCCTGATGCCCTCAGTGTCCAGAAGAGGGTGCTGAAGCCCCTAGAACAGAAATTAAGGATGACTGTGAACTGCCATGTAGGATCTGGGAACCAAATCCAGATCATCTGGAAGAGCAGTAAGTGCTCTTAACCACTGACCCATGTCTCCAGTCTTGCCTTACAGAGTTCTGACAGAGTCAAAGCCTTGGAAAAAAGAATCTTGCTGCCTATGGTGGTTGATGGAGTGCATTGCTTTATCACTGAGGTAGAGACACCGAGCCCCTTCTGCCCTCCAGCATTCCCACTTAGGTCTCATGTGTCAGCTACAAGCTGCCCTTGCACAAAGCAAGAGAGAGGTAGCAGCTTTCCATGGTGCTTTCACTGAGTAAATGTGTGTCCTCGTCCCTCTCCCCTGCAGCTGCCTCTCCACTAAGCACTAGAGAGACATGTGGAGGTGAGGAGGGAAACAGGCTTTGGTTCTAGAAGTTTCCTGCGCCTGCCCCAGGGCTGTGATGCCTCTCCTGGGCCAGGCCTGCCAGTGTTTCACCTCCATCTGTTCACACTCTCTCATTGGATCCACAGTATCCCTGGAACTCATATCATCCTGTTGAAATTTCCTTAACCGGTTATTTTAACATCAAGAAATTTACATTTAATGTCTTACCACTGTAGCAGACTCTGGGAACACAGCCCCATTAAATGCCCAGGATGCCAACATCTGCTCAGCCCCGCTCAGCCCCAGGATAGTGAGACACCCCCCACCCCCCACCCCCGACTTGCTCAAACAGGCCCTCGAGCATGCTAACTGCACTGTTTCATGGCTCAGTGTGGGCACCTTTCCCAGTATAGCTGTATCTCTTTGTCCCTAAACATTCAGCCATTTTTGCAGCCCAGTCCCTCATCTTTCTCCCTCTGTCACCATTAACCTGAGTTTTTCCTACCAAGGCAATTTTTTTTTGTTGAAAAATTATGATAAAATACAGAAAGCACAGCATCTGCTGTCTTATCCATTATTAAGTGTAAGTTCTGAGACATTCAGTACATGCCCATAGAAGGGGAAGTCAGCACCTTTCATCTGTCTTTGGAAGTGGAGCTGTCAGGGTTGGGGATTTAGCTCAGTGGTAGAGCGCTTGCCTAGCAAGCACAAGGCCCTGGGTTTGGGCCCCAGCTCCGGAAAAAAAAAAAAAAAAAAGAAAAAGAAAAAAAAAAAGAGGAAGTGGAGCTGTTCCCTCCCCAAGTTCTGGCAACTACCCCTTACTATGAATCCTACAACCTGAGATGTGTGTGAATGGAGCCATCCAGTGTTTGTGCAAATGTGTGTGAATGGAGTCATCCAATGTCTGCGCTGATGTGTGTAAATGGAGCAGTGCAGTGTCTGTGCTTTTGTGCCTGGCTTATGTCACTTGGTCTAATGCTGTTCTAGTAGGACCATATCAGTTCCTTTTCCCCCACCAAATACATGACAGAAACAACCAAAGGAAGGGTTGACTTTGACTCCTAGTTTGAAGGGATACAGTTAGGGAAAAGAGAGGAAAGCATGGCTATCACAGGGGGGACGTTGGTTTATGACATGGTTGGTCACATTGCACCTGCAGTCAGGAGGCAGAGGGGAGATGAATGTTGGTATTCAGTTCACTTCCTTCCCTTTTCCATTGCATTCTTGGGGTCCCCAGCCCATAGAGTGTGCTGACTGCATTTCACGTGGATCTTCTCTTCTGAGTCTCTAGAAAGACTCATAGAGATTTGTCTTCCCATCAGGTTGATAATGAAGTTTAATCATCACAACTACTCTAACAAAATACTCGGGGCATGATCATGTTGGTAGAGAAACGAGGTTTGTTTAATTCAGGGTTCTAGAGGTTGAAGGTGTGAGATTGACAGCCACATTGGTTTAGCCTCTGCGAAGGCCCCAACAAATTGGGTGTCAACAGTGAACAAAAGTGGGGGGAAAGGATCATCATGTAACTGTAATGGACTTTCTATGCCAGCCCCAGCTCTGATAAAGACATGGAGACATATTTTTTAATTACAGCTTTAGACCTTGCTTACCCTTATTCCAGACTAGCTCGTATAACTTAATTAACTCGTTTATTCTAATCTAAATTCTTCCATGTAGCTTGTTAGTTACTTCTCCTTCTGCCCTGGCCTGCTTATTCCTCAGCATCTCCCTTGAGAACCCTCCCACTCCTGACTCCTGTGCCTGATTTTTTCCCAGAGTTCCTATCTCTGCTGAAGTCCCACCTATTCTCTCCACCTTTGCTATAGACCATCAGCTTTTTATTGGACCAATCAGAAGGTGGGAGAGGGAGTGTTTTTATTGGGCCAATCAGAAGGTGGGAGAGGGAGTGTTTACAAAATATGATGTAGCCACATGAATAATAAAGTCTAGTCTACACTCAACTCTCTGCCCTCACAGAACTCAACATTTGAGGACAATTTTTGCATGGTGCACAAAAAGATCACCCCCAACACATCTGGAAATATGAAGTGAGGACAACTCGGGATCTGAAAGTTGGGTTCACTCTCAGTTCTCTCTGAGGGCAGTGCTCCCACTGACACGAGGACTCCTAGAAGCCCCCACCCCTTACAGATGACCCCATCTTTCAATACTTCTGCACTAGCTCCAGTCCACCCACTCTTGTGTGATGCCCTCAAGCCACATCTAAATCAGACCAAATGCACCCAAGGTTCATTGCTGTGGTATCTACCATGTGTCAGAGTTTCCTTCCTTTAACAGATTTCATTTTTAAATGTTGACTAATATTCCTTTGCATGTATATACAGAATGGCATTTACTAATCTAACAGTGACCCTCTTGGGCTGGGACTACTTTTTGTCTATTATGAATAATGATGCAATAACTTATGTACAAACATATCTGTGAGAGTCTTAACTCTTCAGGGAATACTTCTGGTTCACATGAAAATTCTATTTGTAATTTACTGAGGAGCCATCAATTCTGTGACTGTTAGTTGTAATTGTTAGCAAAGCAGAGGCTACCACCACCTGGGAAGAATCTCAGTAAGGGACTGCCTGTGAGCGTGTATGTAAGGAATTGCCTTAAATTGATGTGGGAAGACCCAGTCCACTGTGGTCGGCACCATTCCCTAGGAAGGAGTGCTTGAACCATAAAAGAGAAGAGAAATTGAGCTGAGTGCAAACAAAGGGAGTTAGCATATACTCCTTCATTTATCTCTGCTCTCGACTGTGAATTGTTGTGACTTATTGTTTGAAATTCATGCTTTGACATTTCCACAATGGATTGCAATTTGGACTTATAAGGTGAAACAGAACTCTTTCTCCCTTAAGATGCTTCTGGAAAGGATATTTTATCACAGCAACAGAAATGAAACTAGGCCAGTGCTTGTCCATGGTGGCTACCCTATGCCAGTCTTCTCTTGTTTCAGGCTCGGTATGCTTGCTGCTGAGATGAGCACCTGAGGTGATTTATACCCATGACGACAGAGGTCTCAGACACCCTGCTTTGTTACGGTGTAATTGACAAATAGAGTATCATGTGTTTGCAGTGCAGGCTGTGACACGTTCGTATCACATATGTATGTCTTGTGATTCCGTCACTGCAGCCGTGCTAACTAGCTTGTCCCTCATCTCACCTATGTTCTTATCAGTTTCCTCTCCTTATTTCCTTAGATGAATCCCCTGAGAAAATGTGCTGCCCTCTTAACAGAATCCAAGGGTTATTGTTAAATGTAGTTTTCACATTGTGCACTAGAGTTCCAGAACATTCTCATCTTGTGTGAGGTAAGGACTTAGCACCACTAGCTGACATCTTCCGTGCACTCCCTTCCCCCAAACCCCCAACCAGTACTCTTTTTCTGTGGGTGTGTGATGGCGTCCGACCCCACAGGTTAGATTCAGTGTGGTGTTTCCTTTCTCTATCTGGCTTCTTTCACGAAGTGGGATGCCTTCCAACGAGGGCTAAAATGAGTCTGCTGATGGACACTTACACTATTATCATAGCTCAGCTATTATGCACAATGCTGCCATGAACATAGAGGCGCGGCAATCTTCGAGGTTCCGACTCCATTTCCACAAATAAAAACCTGTGAGGGCTGATGAACAAAGTCAATACAGTCGCATGACACAAAATCAATGTATAGAAGGTACTGAGCTTTCTATATACCATGGGTGAGCTGTCTAAAAGGGGGGAAAAGAGTAAAATACTTGGGAATGAACTTAGCCGTATTAGTGGGAGACAGATGTTGAACATCAGAAGCATAAAACTACTCTGAACAGCCAAACCAACTTCAGTAAGAACGGGGAGGCTGGAGGTGGCAGTGTGCTTTCCGTGTGTAACAAACCTGCAGAGAGATAAGCCTGTTGGGAACACACGTGTACAGACCAATGGTTTGGAACGGACAGCTTAAAAATAAGTCGGTGCATTACAGAGTGCCCGCAACACTTCGGCAAACAATGCTGGGGAAATTGGGTGTCCATGGGCAGAAAACTGAGACTGGACTGCATCTCACATTTCGTACAGAGCACAGCTCGAAATGGACTAGCGAGTAAAACTCCCAGCAACACACACACACACACACACACACACATGCACATACACCCACTCCCCCACCACCACATGTGTATGTGCACACACAGTAGAAATGAAATTAGGACCTCAGACGTAACGCCTCTCTGTTTACTGTAACATTGTTCATACTAGCCAGGGTATGAAGATAACCCAGCTGTCCAGCAACAGATTAGTGACTAAGGTAAATATCCAGCCCTAGGTGGAAGATGTTATGATGAGTGAAGAAAGGCAATTCTTGGCTCTTCCCTATTTCCTGGTTCCCATGACTTCTTGAATTCTTTAAGACTTACTGGAATCTTCATTTCCCAGGGCTCTTTAAGAGTCCATAGACCTGCCTTCTGGTTTCTGTCTGCTCCTGGAGCTGACCCTGAGCCACAGCCCTCTGTGCCCAGATCCCTCTAGGAGAGAGCTGGTCTCCCAGGAGTGCTGACACACAAACTTACAGGGTCAAGCTACTGTCAAAGACAGCAAGACCAGCTAACACCAGAGATAACCAGATGGCGAGAGGCAGTGCAAGAACATAAGCAACAGAAACCAAGGCTACTTTGTAGGATGACGTCACAGGTGAGGCAGGTACAGGATAGAAGGAGGCCTGTCATTGGAGGAGAAGAAAGGGTGGGTGGGAGAGAAGTTTGAAGGAAGAGGAGGAGACTAAGAGAGAGAGGAGGAGAAGGAGAGACGGAGAGAGGGGAGAAGCCATGGCAGGTGATGTTAAGATTCTGCTCTGTGTATTTACAGGTTGTTATTAATGTTCTCAAGGGATGGATAGTACCGGGCTTTGTATGTTTAAGTGGGCAATTATATCTTACCAATTGGATCTAAGATTATTGTGTTGTGTGTTCTTTTATGTGAGGATTTGAGTGTAAGAAAGTGTGCGGCTGGGCTGTGTTTCTGCCAAGATATCTAGCAGATATCTTGGGGCACCGCAGTGAGGACCTAGCGGGGTAAAAGACCATCAATACATTTTTATTTTTATATTTTTACAACAACACTACTTGGCATCCTCAGAACTGGGTTTTCCTACCACAGCAAGTCCAGGATACCCCAACACAACAGAAAAGCAAGATCCTGATTTAAAATCACATCTCACGAGGATGTTAGACGACTTTAAGGACACAAATAAATCCCTTAAAGAAATACAGGTCAACACAGCTAAACAGGTAGAAACCCTTAAAGAGCAAACACAAAAATCTCTTAATGAACTACAGAAAACACAACCAAACAGGTGAAGAAATTGAACAAAACCATACAGGATCTAAAAATAGAAATAGAAACAATAACAAAATCACAAAGGGAGATAACCCTGGAGATAAAAAAAACCTAGGAAAGAGATCAGGAGTCATAGATGCAAGCATCACTAACAGAATACAGAAGATAGAAGAGAGAATCTCAGGGGCAGAAGATACCATAGAAAACATTGGTACAACAGTCCAAGAAAATGTAAAACACAAAAAGCTCCTAACCCAAAACATCCAGAAAATCCAGGACACGATGAGATCAAACCTACGGATAATAGGTGTAGAAGACAGTGAAGATTCCCAACCTAAAGGGCCAGTAAATATCTTCAACAAAATTATAGAAGAAAATGTTCCTAACTTAAAGAAAGAGATACCCATAAGCATACAAGAAGCCTATAGACCTACACATAGATTGGACCAGAAAAGAAATTCCTCCTGTAACATAGTAGTCAAAACACCAAATTCAAAAGAATATTAAAAGCAGTAAGAGAAAAAGGTCAAGTAACAGGTAAAGGCAGACCTATCAGAATCACACCAGACTTCTCACCAGAGACTATGAAAACTAGAAAATCCTGGGTAGATGTCATACAGACCCTAAGAGAACACAAATGCCAGCCTAGGCTACTATATCCAGCCAAACTCTCCATTACTATAGATGGAGAAACCAAGATATTCCATGACAAGACCAAATTTACACAATGTATTTCCATCAATTCAGCCCTACAAAGGATAATAGATGGAAAACTCCAACACAAGGAGAGAAGCTACACTCTAGAAAAAGCAAGAAAGTAATCTTCTTTCAATTAACACAGAAGAAGATAGCCACACAAAAATAATTCCATCTCTAACAACAAAAATAATAGGAAACCACAATTATTGGTCCCTCATATCTCTGAACATCAATGGACTCAATTCCCCAATAAAAAGACATAGACTAACAGACTGGATACATAAACAGGACCAGAATTTAGATGCATACAGGAAACACACCTCAGTGACAAAGACACTACCTCAGGGTAAAAGGCTGGGAAAAAAGTTTCCAAGCAAACGGTCCCAAGAAACAAGCTGGTGTAGCCATTCTAATATCTAATAAAATCAACTTTCAACCAAAAGTTATCAAAAAAGATAAGGCAGGACATTTCATACTGGTCAAAGGAAAAAATCCACCAAGATGAACTCTCAATTCTGAACATTTATGCTCCAAATGCAAGGGCACCCACAATCACAAGACAAACTCTACTAAAACTCAAAGCACACATAGCGCCTCACACAATAATTGTGGGAGACTTCAAGACCCCACTCTCATCAATGGACAGATCATGGAAACAGAAACTAAACAGAGAAACTAACAGAAGTTATGAACCAAACGGATTTAACAGATATTTATAGAACATTTCATCCTAAAACAAAAGAATATACCTTCTTCTCAGCACCTCATGGTACCGTTTCCAAAACTGACCATATAATCCGTCACAAAACAGGCCTCAACAGACACAAGAAAATAAAAATAATCCCACACACCCTATCAGATCACCACGGACTAAGGCTGGTTTTCAATAACAACAAAAATGACAGAAAGCCCACATATCCATGGATGTTGAACAATGCTCTACTCAATGATAACTTGATCAAGGAATAAAGAAAGAAAGAAATTAAAGACTTTTTAGAATTTAATGAAAATGAAGGTACAACATACCCAAACTTATGGGACACAATGAAAGCTGTGCTAAGAGGAAAACTCATAGCTCTGAGTGCCTCCAAAAAGAACCTGGAGAGAATATACATTAGTAACTTGACAGCACACCTGAAATCTCTAGAACAAAAAGAAGCAAATTCACCCAAGAGGAGTAGAAGGCAGGAAATAATCAAACTCAGGGCTGAAATCAACCAAGTAGAAACAAAAAGGACTGTACAAAGAATCAACAAAACTGGGATCTGGTTCTTTGAGAAAGTCAACAAGATAGATAAACCCTTAGCCAGACTACTCAGAGGGCTTAGAGACAGTATTCAAACTAACAAAATCAGAAATGAAAAGGGGGACATAGCAACAGAAACTGAGGGAGGTAGAAGGGAGTGGATAGGTGGGTGAGGAGTACCCTCATAGAAGTGGGTTTTGGGGAGTGAGGGGGTGGGATACAGTTTCTAGAGAGGAAACTGGGAAATGGGATAACATTTAAAATGTAAATTAAAAAATGTAATAAAGAAAGAGTCCATGGACCTTGTGGAAATTAAAAAAAAAAAACAGATAGTTAAAAAAACAGATAGATATACAAAATAGTTGGCTATACATATATGGAAGCCTTTTATTAGGTATTTAATTTTGTTATTGATTTATTCTGACTTGTGGTAGCCAATGGTCCGGTTTCAGTAGATTACATGTAGCTAAGATTTACTTGCTCCTCCTTGGTTTTCCTGTTTCCTGATGCAATCCTCCCTGAAGGTCCTCAGTGACCCTTTGTATTTCCATGGTGTTGCTTATAAAGTCTTGATTTTCCAAGTCTGATTTTATTTGGATTTTCTCCCTCAGTGTATTACTGTGACAAATATCTGAGAAAACAACATAGGAAAGTTTATTTGGGTTCATGGTCCAGAGGCGCCAGCCCTTGGCTGATTCATTTCATTGCCCTGGTTCTGTGGTGAGCTGAAGGCCATGATAGAAGGGCAGGGTGGAGTAGACATGTTCCCATCACAGAAGTCAGGAAGCAGACATAGCAGAGGACCAGCGACATGCTGCCCTTTAATGCCATACCCCAGGACCTACTCCTTCCAGCCAGGCCCCACCTTAGAAAATGTATTGCACCCCCTGAAGTAGTGCCAGCAGCTGGGACCAAGGCTTCCAGCCCGAGCCAGTGCATGGCATATGACAGCCACAGCAGTTAGTGTCGCTAAAGGGTCGTTTTGATTGGTGATTTTGAGCCCCTCAATTTTGTTTAATCTTAAATCAAAACAGAACAAGACGACTATTCAAAAACAAATAATCATTTCTTTGGCAGTTTGAATTTTTGTCGTTTCAGTTTATTTTGGCTCTTATCAGAGTTATTTATCTATGTCCTTCTAATTTATGTGTTTTTGTTCTTGATTTTCAGATTTTCTCTGCTGCATAATTAGGCTGTTCAATGAAAATCGTCCTTCCTCCCTTTCCCTCTTCCCCTTCCCCCTTTCTTCCTCCTCTTCTCTTCCTGCTTCCTCTTCCTCTTCTCTTTCTCTCCTGCTTCCTCCTGCCCCTCTTTTGATGTAGGCTCTCCTGTCTTAGGTTTTGGCAGTATCTCACAGCCGTGTAATGTACTTTCACTTGTTTACAGAAAATTTTCAACAGCTTTTTGATTTCTTCATTGACCTATATGTCAGCCAAGGGAATATTGTTTGATTTCTGTGTGTTTGTCTCACTACTACAGTTTCTCATTAATTTCTATTTTTATTACCTTATGATCAAAGAATTGACATGTTACTTTATTTTATGTGCTGAAGCTTGGTTTTGCCCTAACATGTGACCAGTCTATCTTGGAGTTGTCCCATGTACTGGTGAGAAGACCATGCTGTCGTCTGCAACTATTGAATGAAATGCACTGTGATTTTCTGACATCATTTGGTCAAGTGTGTACTAGAGTATACTTCGACCTCATTTTTTTCAGGGGGTGGGTGTGTCTGGCTGATTTGTCCATTGATAAAAGTGTACATGAAAGTCCTCAACTATTTTTAATAGAGTCCATCTCTTCTTTTAGTTCATCTTCCAGGTGTTTCATTTATGTGATTGTGTGCGTCAGTCCTGGACACACACACACACACACACACACACACACACACACACACATACACCTCCAAACAGTGCACCCAGAAACCTCAGAACCCCTTGACACTTGCATTAGGCTACACTCATTTCTATATTTGGGCAATTCTATGAGTTTCCCTGCTCCTGGAAGCAATAAAGTTGAGACAGTTTCTATTCAAGCATATTCTCTGTGTCTGGATATGAAGAATAGAATGACCAAGTCAGACTGAACTGGTTTTTGGTGCAGGCAAACTCTGTCCTCTAGTAATCTTTTAGAGAGAGGCCCCTATTTATCATCTTATGCCTATGCACTAATTGGGCCTACATATTATTAAAAGCTTATTTATTATGGGATAGAACCTGTGCAGTAGAGAGATAATTCTATAACCTGGTCTATCAATCAAAATTAAGAACCACCCAAACTATACCCTGTGGAGAGCAGAGGAAGTAGAGTTGTGAAGTCCTGAGTGGGTGTGTGTTGTTGACATGAGCCAACCGTGTTAAGGACCAAAGCCTCAGACCAATGAGAACTTGGCAAATGCTTCCCCCGGGTGAGCTTCAGAAGAATGGTAAGGTCTTCCTCTGGTCTGAGTGTAAATGTTGATAGTATGTGCAGAAATTGCCCACCATATCTCCGCAAGACATTGCTTCTACCAGGATTAGCTAAACCTAGCTCCTTGATTTAGTTGTATGCCTGAGGCAGTCTGAATGAAAATGGCCCACAGGCTCATAGGGAGTGGCACCATTGTTGGAGTGGGTGTGGCCTTGTTGGAAGTGTGTCACTGGGGGGTGGGTTTTGAGGTTTTAGATGCTCAAGCCAGGCCCGGTTTCTCATTCTTTTCCTGCTGCCCGCTGATCAGGATGTACAACTCACAGCTACCTCTCCAGCACCATGTTGGCCCGTGTGCCACCTCTTTCCTGCCATGGCATTATAGACTAGATCTCTGAACTGTAAGCCAGCCTCAATTAAATGCTTTCCATATAAGACTTGCCATGGTCCTTTTGTCTCTTCATAGTAATAGAACACGGACTGTCAATGCCATGAACCCTGCCTCCCTGTTTAACTGTTCATAATAAACACGCTGAGCTCCCGGGGTGCCGCAGTTAGTTAGAGTTCAGTACACCCAATCCAAGCTTCCCCGAGCGTCTCTGGGTCCTTTCTTCATTCCTTTGCTACCTCAGTCTGTGTAGCACACGGTGGTGCCTCTCAGTAACAAGTGCCTCCTTACCTTAGACCCCATGGAAAAACACCAGTCTGGGACCCTTGAGTATCTTCAGTCATGTGGCCCATGGCCAATGTGTCTTGCACATGTAATCTCGACTATGCAGCCCTGTCTAATCTGCGCTATCATTTAGCTCCACATAAAGTTATTTGGCTTCTTGTGCAAGTCTGCACGAGCCCTTGCTTTTGATTCTCTGAATAAGAGTCCAAGAACCCAGAGGCGCTTGGCTCCCAGCCTGCACTGGTAACACTTGACGGTGTTTTTAGGGTGGCAGCTGCTATGTTTGGGGCGTAAGGATCAGGCATCAGGCCCTACTTCTGGGTCTCCTCAAGGAAGCAGGGGCTATAGAGGGAGCTGCGTCACCCAAATGGAAATCAAGGTAATAAAATGGGGAAAGGAATGGATGCCAGCCAGTGTTGACTTTCGGGCAGAAGAACTCCAAGTAACAGTAGTGAAGAATATGGTTAATACTGAGTAGAGGAACCGAAGACCCAAAGCCATGTTCACCGTCAGAGTCAACACAGATGGCGAAGTATATGGACGGTGGAAGAACAGTGTCAGCACATCAGTTACAAGCCTGTGGGCCCAGCTACATGGAAGACTGAGGCAGGAGGATTGTAAGTTTGGGTCAACATGGGCTATGTGGTAAGACTCTGACTCAAAAATCTGTAAACAGAAACATGCCCCTCTCCCAACTGTCAAAAAACCACCATCCAAAACCAAGAAACAAACCCTCTAAGCTTTCATCAAAACAAAACAAAAATAAAGACAAGCCTGATGCAAACTCAGAGGCTGCGTTTTGCGGGGTGACAAGGATGCGGAGTCCACGGCTCTATAAGCAGCTCCCACTCAGGAAGCATGCTTCAGGCCATGGCTGCCAGCCCATTGCTTCCTCTCCTTGGAGAATGAGGAAACATGCTCTAGTTTGAGGAGTTGAGAGGAAAACACACCAAGATAAGGGGCTTTAAACGTTTTCAAAGTGGGTTTGTCCCCTCCATCCCACTGCTCTACCCCATTCCGGCCCCAGACAATGGATTCCACAGAGGGGAACCAGAACTACATAAACTGCTGAAGGTACCATCGAGTACTCTGCTCTCTCTCTTCTTTCCCAAGAGGTAGACCCTGGGATGTATCTATCATCCTGCCTTTTGTCACATACTGTCCCCTGCCTCTGCTTCGTCTCCTTTACAAGGTCACAAGGACACTACAGCAGCCCCCAAAGGCTCTTTCTCCAGTGCATATTGGAAGCCTGATCCAAAACTTCCTGTCTGTCCAGCACGGGAAGCACAGTGTAAAAGAGCTGGTTCTGGGGTGCAGGGGCACAGACATCGTGCTTCGAGGAGATGGGTGTGAAAGAGCAGACCATAAAGAGGAAGCCTGGTCCTCCCTCTACACAGGTCCTCCCTGCTACACAGGTCCTCCCTCTACACAGGTCCTCCCTGCTACACAGGTCCTCCCTGCTACCCAGGTCCTCCTTGCTGCTCTGGTCCTCCCTGCTACACAGGTCCTCCCTGCTGCTCTGGTCCTTCTTCTACACAGGTCCTCTTTGTTTCTAGGCCTGAAGACAACCTCCAATTATCAAGGCAGAACCTGGTACTGACAGTTCAGAACTGTTTTCAGAACCCACAGCTCCCTTAGGAAGTTTTCTGAGGCAAAAAGTTGTCACTAACTCGAGGGCAAATTACATCTGAATTCAAGACAGATCTTTTCATTAATTAATAAATTGATTGATTAGCTAATTTCAAGACTGTATCTTGAGCATCTCAGATTTGCCTTGAGCTCCTTACGTAGCTGTTGATGACCTTGATAGCTTGATCCTTCTGCCTTCGCCTTGAAAATACTGGGATTGTAGGTGTGTGTCCTGATATTAAGCTTCTGTGGAGATGGGGATCGAACCCAGGGCTTTGTGTGCGTGCTAGGCAAACACTACTAACTGGGCTACGTCTCCAGCCCCGAGATGAGTCTTTTCATATAATGTTGGTTCTATAATCATGATACCAAACCCTCCTTTCTGAAATGGAATTTGGGAGCAGTAAGGCATTAGACCATCTTGGAATGCATTAGGAGTGGATTGCTACTTTGGGCGTCATGGGAGGAAGGGTGGGAAGATAGTTTCCATGACCCTCTTATTGGATCTCAGAGAACACCAGGCAGGGGATGAAACTCTCCAGCCATGAAAGCAGGCCAGTAGCACAGGAGATGCCTTGACAGTAAGGCATGCAGCTGCAGCACGAGCTAGAGCCAGTCACCCACTGCAGTCCCCACCTGCTCCCCACAAGCCTTCCATAAAGTTTCCTTAAATGTGACCATCTGGTCCTAGATGCGCTTGGGGGAATTAGGATGGGACTTTCACAAGAGCAGAAACCATCCAGAGAAATGCAATGGGGGAAGCAGGACTGAGCTGCCAGAAGCCACAGCACTTCAGGTCCAAGCTGTGGGAAACCAGGGGGCTGTTTGAATTTCATGTGACAAACCAGGACTGTTTTGTAGGACACAGGGGTGGAGGGGTGGGAGGAGAGTTCGGACATCCTTGGGGAAATAAGCTGACTAAGGGTTAGGCTTTCTTTCAGACCAATTGGGGGACTTGGGCTATCACTCTCTAGATTTAAAGGAGACAGTAGGTTTTGAAAGGCTGTAGAATTTAGACATATAGAAATCTTATTAGGAAGTTTACTTGTTTATTTATTTATGTGTGTGAGGGTGTGTGTGTGTGTGTGTGTGTGTGTGTGTGTGTGTGTGTGTGTGTGCATTACAGGTGTGTGTGGGGGCACTGAGGTCGAGTGTCTTCTTTAATCACTCTCCATGTGTTCCTTTGAGGCAAGGCTCTCTCTGAACCTGGGGCTCGGTGTTCCTTGGCTTGGCTGGAAGCCAGCAAGCCCCAGGGGTCCTCCTGTCTCTGCGTCCACTGAAGCTGTGTTACCGGAGTACACTGGGACACCTGGCATAATGTAGGTGCTAAGATCAGAACTGGGGTCCTCCTGATTAGGCAGCGAACTCTCTTAACCACTGAGCCATCTCTCCAGCCCTATCAAACATGGATGACATTTTAGTAACGTCTGGTAACCAGTCCAAAGCCATTGTTGCAACTGTTAGTGTGTCCCTGCATTTTCACATAGAAATAAAGTCAGTAAAGGACATCAACAGTTACAACTCTTATTAGTTACTCTCTGTTGGCTGTCACCAAACACCTACTGAGAAGCAATTTAAGGGAAGAAGGCTTATTTTGGCTTAGTTTAAGAAGGGCTGTAGCCGGGAGGCAGAAGCATGAAGTGGCTGGTTACTTTGTTATCTCCAGGAAGAAAGGAAGCAGCCAACCACTATCAAACCTCAAGGGGCTGGCCCTAGAGACTCATTTCCTCCAACGAGTCTCCGCCTCCTAAAGGTTCTATAACCTTCCAAATCAGTGCCACCAGCTGGAGACAAAGTGTTCAAACACAGGAGCCCAGAGGAGGACATTTCACATTCAAGTCATAAAACCAAGCAGGTGCCAGGCACAGAGATCGTCCATGCCAAAGCCCAGGTTGTAGCTACAAGCATTTGCTGAGACAGTTATGAGTGGCCATTTCCGCAAGCTCCTTCCTGGTTCTCATAGACTCAGGCGTGCAAGCAACTTCTAAACTCCTCACTGGTATTATACGCTTCATCTCAAACTATCACAAACTATTCCCAGATATCTCTCTAAAAACAAAAACAAAGACAAAAAAACACCCCAAACTGTGGGTGTGGCCTGGGGAGGCCTTTCAAAAGGGAAAAGAAGCAAACAAAAGCAGCAGCAAGGAGCATAGAAAACTCTAGAACAGCAACCTGCCTCCTCTGTGTTTTTATGGATTTCACTTCCCGTACAATGCCAGATTCTTTTCGTGAGCAGTGCCTTTGAATCCTATGCCAGGGTTTTGAATTTTAGGTTGAAGGCACTCCCTAGCAAATACAACAGGTAAAACGCCCCACTCCTGATAGAAATTTGAACCCCACAAAAATAGCAAAAGTCATACAAAAAGTTTTGATTCTCCTTAGATCATCAGGAAAGGAGAAAAAATAAAACCCCACACCTGCCACACCTGATGAGAGTCTGCTGATTGTCGTACCTCACACCGGTAGTCCCAACACTCAGAAGGGGGAGGCAGGAGGATCACAAGGTTGAAACAACAACAAAGAGTTCTATTTATAGAGCCCCAGATTTGTGTCTCCAGGTTCGCCGATGTCGTCTTCCAGTTTGTACTTTTTATTAATTGACAGAGCGCTGGCTTCAAAACGAGCTAGATGTTTGGGGTTAAAGGGGGGTGGCTTGTTCAGTCAACTGGAACTTGGAGAGGAGGGAGCCCCATCCTGGTGGCTTAAAGCAACTGGGCTCAGTTGCTCCCCAAGTGTCCCCTCTCCTTAGCAGGCTGTCCCTAGGGCTTCCTTTTCCCACTGCTAGCACACTCAGCACCCCCTGAGTTACCTGTTTGCAAGCAGAACTTTAACTTGGCCCCTCTTCTCCTGACAGTCCAATTTACAAGCCTCCAGCATTCTTTGTTTACATGTACATGTGCAGGTGCATTATGGAGGTCAGAAGACGATGTGCAGGAACTGGCTCTCTCCATCACATGGGGCGCTGGCCTTGAACTCAGTATTCAAGCATGGCAGTGGATGCCCTATACTCACTGAGACAGCTCCTGTTCTCTGGATTGTTTTTGTGTGGCCCCCAAATTGTAGCATTTGCCTGTCCAGGCATTCAGTGAGAGGCAGAAAAGCAGATGGTCTGACCAACTGTCTTTGGAATCAGAGAGCTCGAGGTTAGCTCCTAACTCATCAAGTCACCTCTGGGTGACCCTGTGTAACTGTTTGCAATCTGACCTAAAATTCAGGGTCAACACAGCCCTAGTTGAAGGCGGGGGTGGGGAGCGAGGGTGTGGAGATAGGCACTGTGGTTATCCAGATGAGGTGAGTGTCCACTGGGCACAGGGCCTGCCACAGTTCTGGTTGCTGATGATATCATTTCCTCCCTGCAGGAAAGGAGAGCGGAAGTCCTTTAACTCTAAAACAAAAAAATCCGAATCCTTATATAAAATTCAGTGAATAATGGCAGTTGTTGAGCTGAGATCTTGATAGCTCTTATTTTAGCTTTGTCTCGGAGCAGAAACAGAATAAACTGGATTGTTAAAAAAACATATCAACTCCCAGCTAATCGATACACAACAAAAGCATCATTTAAGCAAGGCTGGAGGAGCAGGACAGACATTTATCCCTCAAACAAGGGGCCAGCCAGAATGGTGCATAGGTGACTAATATCTGTCACCACCCTCTGCCTCTTGCCCCTGCTGTGGCAGGCATCATTAATCAATCAGAGCATCTCATTTTGCGAGCCTGGGTTCTGTCTTATCGTCCTTTTCATTTCCTTTTTTATCCTCTGTGCTAAAGCGTTTGGAAGAAAATCCAAGATATTACTCTGCTCCATATCAACAGGGCACATAAATAAAAAGATGTTTTCTTATATAATTACATTATCATATTTAACAAAAATTAACAGTAAGTTCTTTGTATTTTCTAATATCACTTTCCTAAGTAAATGTCCCCAACTATCTCAATATAGTAAAGGTTTTGTTCAACATAGCTGGGAGTCCCTCTGGGGACCAGACAGCATTTTACGCAGAAGTGACTTTTTGAATGGATGAGTCAGAAATATTCCTGGCCATCCTTTGGGAATTAGGAGGAGGGGTGTCTCTGACCTCAGGTTGATTTAGTACCCTGAAGGGTAGGTATTTCCTAGGTGGAGCATTCACTGTCTGACTTCCTTCTCATAAACCTACTTCTTTGAACATTGTCTTCTCCCGGAGACTGTCTTGCAACAGGACTCTGGGGCTTGGATTGTCCAGGTTTGAGCCAGGAGATAACACACTATGTTGTCCCTTGTCCTGTAGCAAGTAGCTAGGTAATACAAGAGAGGAGCTGTGAGGCTAATCCCACCCTGCAGGGTGACCGTGGGAGACAGGTTTCCACCTGCTCAGGCTAGACCAGGCCATCGACTCTCTCTGCAGTCCAGAAGCAGGTCTCCTGTGTGCCTTGGGACCAACAGCCACTGCGCCATCTGGGACAGGCATAGATTTTCCATTTCCTGTGCATGTCTGTGAGGAGATTGAAGGCTCAATTTCAGGATGCCTGGGCCTGCACAAAGGCTGTGATGATGGCCATTGTCTGCGAAATGGTTCATTGTGGAGATGGGGTGAGGGGTAGGGAATTAAGGCAAGAGTCTTCGATCAATGACTCTTGATTCTTTCTTCAGGAGCTGAGATTGGACTCTGGCAGACAAAAGTCTGATTTAGTATGGGACACTCTGAAGTCCAGGGATGAGAAGTCCTGGGGGGAGGCAGCAGTGAGACACCGCAGCACTCAGGGCCTTGCTGTCCCGCTGGTGGGAGACAGGGCAGCATTGGGAGGAAGCAAACCAGTATGGTATTGCAGGCATCCTAAGAGACTCTAGGATAGAAGTAGCAAGCTGGGGGTTTGACTCTGACCTCATGGTCCCCACCACATGCCTTTAGTTCATCTGGGGACACTGGAAGCTTTGTCTTTCCTGGCTCTCTCGTCTTTTGCCTCTTTTCTTCCTTCCCCTCCCTTTAATTTTCTCACTCACTCAATCATTCTGTCAAGCTTGTATCCAGTGATCAGTGGCTACACTGTATCCAGGGATTACTCTGTGATAGCCTGAAGATCTAGTGTAGGACAGCTGGGAAGTTATACGTGTATAGACAATGCGGGGTCTCAAACCACTTCTGTCCTCTGTGAAGGAAGTGGACATGCTGAGCCAGGAAGCCAGCTTTCTTGCGTCATTTGTGTGTTACCTACAATTGAGCATTTTCAACATACCCCTCCCCCAAATCCCTCATGGTTAACGTTACAGGGGTTTGTTCTAAGACAACCCTATGGAAACTGCCAGTTGTGAACCTATGCCCTATGGTTTTTCCTATGTGTGCATATTTATCACAAAATTTGACATGAATTAGATAAGACAGTATTGAGAATGTCGGTCATAGACTAGTGTAATGTACTCTAATACAGTTTATGGGGGTGGAGATGTGGAAAAGTACTTGCCTAACACACATATGGCCCTGAGTTCAAGCCCCAGCCCTGGAAAAGGGGAAAAAGAGGCATTTATAGGGGCTGGGAAGATGGTTCGGTTAGTAAAATGCTTGTCGCGAAGGCATGAGGACCTGATTTTGGATACCCAGAAGCCAAGTTAAAAAGTTGACCTTATTGGTATGCTCCATAAGTTCTGGTCTTCCTTAGGGCTCTCCGGTTAGCTATCTTAGCTGAGTCAGTAAGCTAAAGGTTCAGTGAGTGAGAGATCCCATCTCAAATCACAGCACAGAGAAGGACTCAAAGAAGACACAACACTGAGCTCTGCCCTCCCCAGGCAGGCGCACGTATGCATGCATGTACGTGCACAGACAGACACACACAGGTTGTGTGCATTGTCTCTCTAAAGCGACTTGCTGTACTGTGGTCACTTTCCCCCCGTGAGTGTGTGAGGTGACACAATGCCTGCATGATGAAACAGAGGGGTGGGAGCCATGTAGGCTTGTGTTAAGATGTTTCCTGAAGGCTCCGTGAGCACAGGCTCTGTGATCCCGACCCAATAGCCTGTGAGCCGATAGCCGAGGAGATAGCTGTGACTAAAGTAGCTGTGTGTGTTGTATAGATAAGGAAAGATGACTCACATTCAGGGTGGAGTGGAGCAGGACAGCAAGAGATTTCATCACCATGCTAAGAATTTAAAACTTATCAGGTGCTCATTTCTGGAAATTGCCACTTAATACTTTCTGATTGTGGTTGACTGTGGGCAATTTAAACTGAGGGCAGTGAAGCTGCAGATATGAGGGAACACTACACTCAACTCTTCGCTGGAACTATTGTTGCCTTATGCCCCAGCTGCCGGACACCTCCCTGGCTTGGGAATGAGAGGCTGGAATTCTGGCTCACGCCTTTGAAACGTGGAGTCGAGATTTCCTGGTAACTGGTTAGGCTTTGATCTTGCACTCCAGACTGGTTCTTGAGCCGCAGAGGTTTGTGTCCACACAAATACACACTCTAATTTTCATTGTGTCATGACTTACATACAGTGGAACACACTGCTGGTCCTGTTCTGCTGTTTTTCATTTATCTGTTAAGACTCAGAGTTAGATAGCTATTCACAGTCATGGTTCTATCTTGACTATCTTCCAACTGTCTTGTGTTACATTTGTTTTCTCTCATATTATTATGGCTACTCTGAATTTATGTTCTCATGGTGTATCCTTTTCACCGTCGTCTATTCTTATAAGATACCATTATATGCTGCTTTTGTTTCTAAGAATTCCTGTCTTTTCATTGGAATTTTTGATTCATTTACATTTAGTGTGATTATCGATTTAGCTGATTTTGAACTTATGATTTTGCTATGTGATGCCTATGTTGTGTTCTTGTTACGTTTTGTTTTCTTCCCTACTTTCCCCGCCTCATTTGGGTTGTTGGAAGTTTTTAATATTCTAGTTTTATATGGTACCGGGAATGGAACCCGAGCCTTACAGATGCTAGGTAAGTACCCTACCACTGAACCATGTTCCCAGTCAATAGTCTAGGTTTTACTCATCTAATATCTTTAAAAATATGTCTCTTTTAAGGTAATTGTTTTAGGAACATCTAAATGCATTTTAATTGCTTAATTAATAAATAGGATCCTCCAGTGTAATTCAGGCTAGCTTCAAAGTAACAATCTCTGTGCCGCAGAATGCTGAGTGTGAGGATCATAGATGTGCACCACCATGTCTCAGGCACGAGACATTAAAAAAAAGTGTGTGTGTGTGTGTGTGTGTGTGTGTGTGTGTGTGTGTGTTGGGGGGTGCAGGTAAGTTGATGTAAGTGTGGGTGTGTGCATGTGAGGTCAGAGACAACTTTGAGAGCTGGTACTTGCCTTCTACCATTTGTGAAGGGTCTTTTATTGTCTACTTCTGTGAGTGCCATGTTAGCCAACCCACAAACTTCTGTCGAATCCTCTGTCTCTGCTTCCCTTTATAGGCTTGCTGGACTGCATACGTGTGATACTGTGTCCAACTTTGTGTGGGTTCTGGGGATCTGAACTCAAGTCCTCGGGCTTATGAGGTAAGCATGCTTCTCCCATTAACCCATCTGGCCGACTGATCACATGATCTTACATGGTCAAAGCTCACCTTTGATACATATTACTTCACTCCATATATAGTGTAAGAATCTTTTCTGAATTCTATTCTGTTTCTTCCCTCCTATATTTTACTTTAGCATTCATTTTACCTTTTACATTTAACTCCTGCTAGTCAGTATGACTTTTGTCTTAAGTAAAATAAAACGATACATTTTATTTAAAAGAAATGAAGTTAAGGGCTATGGAGATGGCTCCAGGAGTAAAGAACTTGCTCTGCAGGTATGAAGACTTGAGTTTGGTCTCCAGCATCCATGTAAAATACAGGCATGCAGCATGCCTCTGTGACCCTGCTCCTTAGATGTCAACGAGGGCGCAGAGGGTACCTGGAAGAGAATTGGGGACAAGAGACACGAAGAAGTATGCCAAGACAAGAGTCTGATCAAAGCGACAATTTTATTTTTTCCCAAGGCTGAATTTATACCATAACAGGGGTAATCGAGAGAGGTGGGAAGTGGGAAACATTTACTCAGGCCAAGGACACAGTATTCGTGTGCTCAGCTGATGTCAACAGGATGTTGGTTTTTCAGAAAGGTTACAGGTCATCACATTGGGCATCCTGACGTCAGATGTATTTCTCAGCAAGGTCAGAACCTTATCATATCATTATTCATCCTGACCACCAGATTTGTATTAGTCTTCTGCAGCTGGCTGGGGATTTTCCATGAACCCAGTCATACTTAATGTTAACCATAATAATAACATCAATAATGGTGGGTTTCAAGGGCATTGCTCTCAACACTTAGAGGTGAGGACAGGAGAATCCCCAGAGCTAGCTTGCTAGCCAGCTGTTCTGCCCAAGCAGTAAATTCCAGGTTAATTAGAGACTCTAAAATATTCATGATCAATAGAGGAGGATGTTTGGCATTGATCTCTAGGCTCTGCATGCACACACCTGCACATCCACACACACACTACATACATACATATTATCTGGGAAAAATAAGAAGGAAGAAAGTTTTTTCTTTTCTCATGTAGACTCCACTTTGGTCACTGTGTTGTTGTTATCATCATCATTCTCTTTGTTGTCCTCCTCCTCCTTCTCTTCTTCTATGACAAATACAAGATACAGTAAAGCAAGGCAAAAGTCCTTCTATCGAGGTTAGACAAGGTAACCCAGCGGGAGGAAAAGAATCCCAAGAGCAGGCTAAATAGTCAGGGGTATACCTGATCCCGCCTTTTGGAGTCCCACAAAGCACCAAGCTAACAGCCATAACATATCCAGAGAACCTGGTGCAGACCCATGCAGGTCCCCTGCTTGCTACTTCAGCCTCTGTGAGCCCATATGAACTCCAATTAGTTGATTTGGTGGGCCATGCTCTCCTTGTGTCCTCCATACCTCTGACTCCCACGATCTTTCCTCCCCCTCTTCCTCGAGGTCCCCTTATCACCCGATGAGACCTTCCGTTTAGACTCTCTTTCCATGTAATGTCTGTCTGGGGGTCTCTACACCTTCGTCCATCTGCCGCAGAAAGAAGTGTTACTAATGACAACCGGACAAGACGCTGATCCCTGAATATAGTAGAATTTCATTAGGAATCATTTCATTGACTTTTTCTTTTTTTTGTCCAGTTGGGTTGGTTTTTGAGCTATCCAGTCTGGTTCCTGGCCATCCGGGCAGTGGAGGTAATGGGTTCCCTCCCGTGCTGTGAGCCTCAAGTTAAACCAAATGTTGGTTGGCCATTCCTACAAGTTCTGCGCCGTCACTGCCTCAGCACATCTCGCAGGCAGGACAGATTGTAGGCTGAGGGTTTTGTGGCTGGGTTGGTGTCCAGGTTTCTCTCCCTATAGCCTGCAGAGTACCTAGTCATACTAAACATACTAAAACATAGACGTGAAGGCTTCACGCAGACACAGCTCAAACCTCTCTATGTCCAATGAGTTGTGAGGGTGTCGTCTTCATCAACGGGGCCTGCTGTGAGTTCAGAGAGTGACCTTCTGTTCTAGCATCAGCCTGGGTTAGGGATCTCCACTGGACCCCCTCGCCACCTAATGCAACCCAATCTCATGACTGGAAGCTTCGCTTGGCTCCCAAAGATGTCCAATTCAGACTCAGGGTTCTCTGTTACTAGGAGTCCTCACTAGGGTCACCCTCATAGATTCCAGGAAGTTTCCACTGTGCTGTTTCCACCCCTTCAAAGACCCCAATTCCGTGTGTTTTTCTTTTTGACAGGGACCCGTGCTCCATCTCGTGTTGTTACAGTAGCCTGAAGAATTTCTATACCATTTTAGAGTTCATATCTGTGGCTAATCAATTCCCCTGCTTTTTATTTTTCAAATTTTCTCATTTGCTTTCACTTCTGAATTATTTTTGAGCACAGACGTTCAGAATCATGAGTTGGTTTTCTTTCATCTGAGTCCCTCACTGCCTTCTGACCGCCACCATGTCATGGTAAATCAGGAGACGTTCTAACTTCTAATCTTTGCTTCCTATCTGTGTGCATTGTCTCTTCTCTTCCTACTGCCCTTGGGGTTTTACTTTTTCTCCTTTTTATTCCTCCAGAGATTTGATTATTATATGCCATGGAGGAGACCATTATGTGTGTGTGTGTGTGTGTGTGTGTGTGTGTGTGTGTGTGTGTGCGTATGCATGTGAATGTACGTGTGTGTGTAGGGAGCCTGTTTATGTTGTTTGGGTTTAGTTACATTTTTCCTGGGTTGACACCATCATCCCATCTAAAACACTTTTTTGTCCTTAAAATTAAAGAAATCTGCTTTTTTGTATGATAGTTTTAGGTTCACAACAAAACCATGTGGAAAATGTAGAATTCCTATGTAGCCCATCATCCCCTCTCACACACAGACTTCGCCACTGTCACAATTCCCCATCCCTGTGGTACATTTATTGCAACTGACAAACCAACATTGACACCTTGTTATCACCAAAGTGCGTGTCTTATTTTAAGGTGCACTCTTGGTGGCATACAATCCGTGGGTTTTGACAAATGCGTGCTGACCCGTGTCTACCACCACAGGAGTACAGAATGGTCTTGTAGAACAGTCTTCCTGCTGCAAGTCTCCCAGCTGTGTCTGCCTTCTTTCTGCTTTTTAGCCAACAACCTCTGATATTTTCAAAACTCCACAGTTTTATTTTTTTCTAGAGTGCTGAATTATTAGAATAATAAAGAATGTCCTTTTTTTTTTTTTTCCAGACTCACTTCCTGCATTCAGTAACATGCCTTTCAGGCTTTTCCATGTTGTCTTGTGCCTTGAGTTGCTCATTTCTGTTCAGTTCTGAATAGTATTTCATTGAATGGATGTGTCAGTATTTGTTTAATTTACCTATTAGAGGTCATCCTGTTTATATCCAAGGTTTGGTGATTATGAATCAGGATATTCATTTATTTAATTCTTGTCTCATATATTACAACCTGACAACAGTTTTCCCTCCCAATTCTCCCAGTCCCTCCTCCCCACACCTCTCCTCTCCCCGACACCCAATCCTCTCTGTTTCCTTTCAGAAAAGAGTTGGCCAACTACCAAGTTGCAACAAGTCTAGGCACACACCCTCTTATCAAGGCTGGCTGAGCAACCCAGTAGGATAAAAAGAGTCAGAAAGACAGGGGGTAAAAGTCAGAGGCAGCCCGTGTTCAAACTTAGGAGTCTCAAAAGAACACAAACCCATATAGCCATAACACGCATAGGACCTAGGTCAGAACCATAGACGCTCCCCGACTGTCCTTCAGATTTGGTGAGGCCCTATGAGCCCTGGTTAGTTGATTCTGTGGGCCATGTTCCTATGGTGTCCTTGTCTCTCTGGCTCCTACAATCCTTCCTCCCCCTCTTCAATGGGATTCCGTGAGCTCTGACTAATGTTTGGCTGTGGGTCTCTGCATCTGCTCCTAGCAGTTGCTGGATGCAGCCTCTCTGATGCCGATTATGTTTTAATAACCATTACTCGGCAGGTTTGGGTGGACACAAGGTTTTTACTTATTTGGGCAAATGCCAGGAAATGCACATTTAGTGTTGTAATAAACTGCAAGACTGCCTTCCCAAGCGACTGAACCACGTGCAGACTCACAGTGCATTAAACTTACGGTCACTCTGTCTCCTTGTCAACATTTGGGGCTGTCAGATGTTGGATTTAGGCCATCCCTTTAAATTAATGTTTCCACCCACAGATAATTAATGAATGTCTTTTAACAGTGCAAAGCCATGTGTTGGTGCATATGTGCATCGTGTATTGGTCAACTTAATAAACTCAGGCCATGCATTGTCTCGTTTGGACCATTCTAACATGTACGGAGTTCTTAAGTTGCAACTGCCTGCTGCTGTGTGATGTTGAGTGACTTTCAACATATTTCAATCTACATATCATCTGCATATCATTTGCATATCGTCTTTGCCGAGGTGACCACTGAAGTATTTTGGATTTTTAACTGGGTAGCTTTTAATTGGTGCATTTTCAGGGCTCTTTGCATACTTTGGGCAATGTGCTTTATCTTTTGCAAACATGGAGTCCTGGCCTGCAGCTTACTTGCACCCATCCATCTCTCTTTTGTGGGTTCCAATTCTATCTGTACTATTAGCATTAGAATTTCTTCCAGGACCCACAGTTGTCTTAATTTCAAGGACTCACTGAACTTTTCTTTTTAGCTTCCCGTTGTTTAACATTGAAATTTTCTATTTCCATTTATCATTCCTACCTGATTCTTCTTTATATGTTCCATTTTCCCCCTTTGGGTTTCCCCATTGATTCAGTCACAGTATATACGTTCTTCCTTAAATCTTTGAGCATATTTCGAGGGATTGCTTTGAAGTCCTTTATGTCTATATCTGACACCTGAGTCATCTCTAGGTCTCTTTCTCTTGATTTTCTTCTTGGTTATAGATTACATTGTGCTGTTTCGTGTTTTTACTTTGTTTATGAGATAGGGTCTTGCTATATAGCTAAAGTTAGCTTCAAATCCAAATTCTTGCTTCAGTCTCCTGAGTGCTGGGGTCCAAGACATTAGAATAGCACCACAGTGATGATTTGTATTAAAAAAAATTCACAAATTATGAGTTGGATACTATGGTTAGAACCTTGGGATCTAGAGTTCTGTTGACTTATTTTAAAGAGGATTCTGTTCTCTGGGCACAATTCATTAATCAGTCAGCTTGGTTCTGTCATGGATTGGTTTGGGTTTTTCTAGGTGGGTGCAGAAGGGTCCCCCCTTGGGAGTCTCTGCTGAATACAGGTGTTCAGTAAGATCTCCCCTCTCCTATGGCACCCCCATGGCTCAGAATTCTGTGATCTCCAATACTGCAACCCGGCTCTCCCACCAGGCACTCTTGTGAGGCAGCCTAGCCTTGACCCATGCATGGCTAAGCATCAGGTGGCGGCTACACAGACCCAAGCATTCTACTCACCTTCTGACTCTACTGAAGCCCACACCTGAAACCCCAGCCAATCTCTCCTCTTCTCTGGTCTCCTCTGTCATCTACCTGGCTGCATTCTGCACTAGGCTTTGGAAAGTGACCTCTTGCAGAGAGGTGGAATGAGGATCAAGCAAACCTCCTGAGTTTTCCTTTTGCAAAGGCTACAGACTTAGCAACATCAGTGAAGTCTTGCATGTCCAGGCAGCACTTACGGGGGCCCCCCCTTCCTGGGCTGTCCTGCATCCATGATCCTGGGGGTGGGGATGCAGAGACAAACAAACAGGGTCAGTGGAGAAGAGGTGCCCAGGGAAGGCATTAGGGTACCGTAGGCTACATTTTGTTTGTATCTCCCCAGTGGAGCCCCAAATAGGGAGGCAGCTGTGCTCTGTTGAGCTTCCATGAAGAGGCAGGAGGGAGGGGCAGCTGGGGAACGCAATTAGCTGACGGTTTGAGACTGATGAAGTGGATAATGAGAGGTGCTAGGGCGGGTTTTCATGCTAAAAAGAGAAGAAAAAAACAGAAAAACAGAGAGACAGACAGACTGTTACATATTACCTGCTTGGGCCTGGGCTGCTCTGAAGTCTACCCACCAAGAGGCCAGGGAGCAGAGAAGGCAAGCCCGGGCGAGGGCCTCTTTCCCAGGTGTACTCTTGGGTATGTTTCTTCATTTCTTTGTTAGCCTCAATGTCACCTGCATTAGAATGATCTTGGTCCCAGGCCAAGCATCCTTTGTACTTCATCTTCTTCAGTTGTCCTAAAACAATACCATGTAGTCCAGACAGGCAACCAGGGTACAAGGAGAAGCAGGATCTTTCCTGAGAGCCATTGTTAGTGATAAAGCCAAGCACCTTCACCTTGCGCTCGATCTCACATGCAAGGGAACTTAGCTTGTGGTCCGGCTGTGTGAGGCAGACTCTGCAGACCCCATTTCATTAGCCTTCTTCTGGCTGTCAGTCATTCCTAACGATACCTGTGAGTAAGGGACCAGCTTCATCCACCTTTCACATGAGGAAACATACAGTTTGATCAAATACACTCCCTTTCCATGTAGAGGAACAGCATAAAAAATGATTAGACTTTTATATAGGGGCTGGAGAGCTAACTCAACAGTTCAGAGTCCTTGCTCCATAATCACGAAGCCTAGAGTTCTGTTCTGAGCTGGACGTTTTCCACCAAGGCCTATTACCATAGTGCTCAGCAATGAGTGGAGGCAGGAGGACCCATGGGGCTTGCCAGTGTCCAACCTGGCTGAGACCTGAGCTTCAGGTTCAAGGAGAGACGCTGCCTCTGAGGAACCATGGGGGATAATGAGAGAGGACACCTGACGCCTCTTCTGGTGTCTGTGTGCAGGCTCAGGTGTGTACATCCGTGCACCTAACCCACATACTCATACAGACACACACATGTAAACAAATAAGTTCTTTTTTTTATTTTTATTAACTTGAGTATTTCTTATTTATATTTCGATTGTTATTCCCCTTCCCAGTTTATGGGCCAACATCCCCCTAACCTCTCCTTCTCCCCTTCTATACGGGCTTCCCTTCCCCATCCTCCCCCCATTACCACCCTCCCCACAAAAATCTTGTTCACTGGGGGTTCAGTCTTGGCAGGACCAAGGGTTTCCCCTTCCACTGGTGCTCTTACTAAGCTATTCATTGCTACCTATGAGGTTGGAGCCCAGGGTCAGTTCATGTATAGTCTTTGGGTAGTGGCTTAGTCCATGGAAGCTCTGGTTGCTTGGCATTGTTGTTCATATGGGGTCTCGAACCCCTTCAAGCTCTTCCAGTCCTTTCTCTGATTCCTTCAACGGAGGTCCCGTTCTCAGTTCAGTGGATTGCTGCTGGCATTCGCCTCTGTATTTGCTGTATTCTGGGTGTGTCTCTCAGGAGAGATCTACATCCGTCTCCTGTCGGCCTGCACTTCTTTAAAAACTCAAATGACAACAAATGCTGGCGAGGATGTGGTGAAAGAGGAACACTCCTCCATTGTTGGTGGGATTGCAGACTGGTACAACCATTCTGGAAATCAGTCTGGAGGTTCCTCAGAAAATTGGACATTGAACTACCTGAGGACCCAGCTATACCTCTCTTGGGAATATACCCAAAAGATGCCCCAACATATAACAAAGACACGTGCTCCACTATGTTCATAGCAGCCTTATTTATAATAGCCGGAAGCTGGAAAGAACCCAGATGCCCTTCAACAGAGGAATGGATACAGAAAATGTGGTACATCTATACAATGGAATATTACTCAGCTATCAAAAACAATGACTTTATGAAATTCATAGGCAAATGGATGGATCTGGAAAATATCATCCTGAGTGAGGTAACCTAATCACAGAAAAACACACATGGTATGCACTCATTGATAAGTGGCTATTAGCCCAAATGCTTGAATTACCCTAGATGCACATAACACATGAAACTCAAGAAGGATGACCAAAATGCGAGTGCTTCACTCCTTCTTTAAAAGGGGAACAAGAATGCCCTTGGCAGGGAATAGGGAGGCAAAGTTTAGAACAGAGGCAGAAGGAACACCCATTCAGAGCCTGCCCCACATGTGGCCCATACATATACAGCCACCAAACAAATAAGTTCTTTTTTTTTTTTTTTTTTTTTTCGGAGCTGGGGACAGAACCCAGGGCCTTGCAGGCTAGGCAAGCGCTCTACCACTGACACTGAGCTAAATCCCCAACCCCCAACAAATAAGTTCTTAAGCTGAGTGCGTGCTATTGTAAAGCCATGAGTTAAACAGATACCAAGTCCTGCCTGTGTGAAGCTTACGTCTTAGTGAGCTAGCTGCTCACTATCACTTAGCGAGAGTGGACCGGTGAGCAAGCTGGAAGTCACTGGTACAGAGGGAAATCAGGCGGGGAAGCAGGAAGGGAAGACACACGAAACACGCTGACTTTTGCAGCAAACCTGCCAGGGTCCATGGATATCTTACTGAAGAGCACACGGCTGGCCGGGAACGCCCAGAGACCCTGGGCTGCAAGATGGTCCAGGAAGGCAATTAGGGGCCGTGTTTCCTCTGAGGCTGAGCAGGAGGCTGCTCTGTAGGGTACAGGAGAACTGAGGCCCAGCAGGGTGATGGAGGAGAGAGAGAGCTGTGTGGCTAGGGCAGGGATAGCAGGGCCATGGGGGTATTTTTGGTATTGTGAGATTTGGTTCATGAGTAGGAAATGAGGTGTTGACACATTTTGAGCAACAAGAAGCTTTGCCCACTGATCCTCTTGCCCAGTGTCAGCAGTGAGACAGGCAGGTAACTGGCTGGAGTCAGAGCTGATGGTGGCCTAGGGCCAGGTTAGTAGCAGCAAAAGTGAGAAGAGATGGGATCCTGTTACTAGTTTGAAAGCTAATAGATTAGATGTTGAAGGAGAGAGAGAAATGTGTTCGGGCTCACTTCAATGCTGGGTGCCAAGCTTCTGTGAGGATGGGGCCGCCTTTGTTGGTCTAAGGAGCAGGATTCCAGGGAAAAAAAGGAGTTAGACTGTGCGGGGCATGGGGGGCTGTCTGCTGATCCATGAGATGTCCCTGTGAGGACAGAGACCAGGCTCTGGGGGGCTAGAAATCAGGAGAGTCCTGTGAAGGGCCAGGAGAGACCTGTGGGAGGGGCCAGGAGAGCTGTGTGGGAGGGACTGAGAGAGTAGGACTGAGTGGAGATGTGGGGTGTGAGGTGGGGAGGGGATGAGAATCTCTCTCTCTCTCTCTCTCTGTGTGTGTGTGTGTGTGTGTGTGTGTGTGTGTGTGTGTGTGTGTGTGTGTGTGTGTATTCCTTGGCTTTTTCTCTGGCTGAGAAGACTGCTTTGTTCAGGCAGGAAGTTGGCTGCACCAGGAAAGGGCCAAGAGATAACCCCCAGACAGCTAGGGCTGGAACTTTGATGCTCCCACCTGCCCAAGGTTTGCCTTCTTTTGGAGTTCTGACACTCTGATGCCCAGGGATGGACCTGATACCAAGCCCCAAAGCATCCCTCCACCCTTCTCTCTCAGCCCAGGGCAGCCGGTCTAATGTAGCTGAAAGCATTCACTGCAGACACACATACAGCTTAACCATCATGTGCCTTGGGTCTAGCACCTGCCTCTCTGGACTTTGCGTTTCCATCTGTTGAATGGGAACCAACTGAAGAGTTTGACCATAAGGCTAAAGGGAGAAAACGCCCACTGAGAGGCAGGGCAGTCGACAGTGGGATCACGTTCTTACCAGGTCCAGCAAGATTAATCACACTTCCTCTCTGCTCTTCAACATTCTATATGCCAAATGTCAGGTCTCCTGAGAGATTTCCCTGTTTCCCTGGCACTCACCAATTAACATCTTGATCGGGCACAGTGTCCAAAGATGTAAGAAATTGGTGCCAAATAAGACTTAAGTTTCTACCTTGTCTCTGCCTGCAGATGAGCATTAGAACCTCCAGGGTAGAATCTTGCCACTGAGACCTTGCAAGAATGAAATAAGGTATTTCCAAGAATGAGTTTGACACAGTGGGCTCCAATCAATACCACAGTGTGCACCTGAGTGCCATGCCATAGCTTTGCCCAAATCTCGTTCACCTAGAGTTTATCTGGTCCAGAGGCCAGCAAACATTTGCTATAGAAGTCTGGGGATTAAATATTATAGGCTTTGCAGGGTAGAGTCTTCTTCGCAGCCACACATCCGTGCTTCACAAATGGGCAGGGCTGTCCTGCGACCTCACTTACTAAATCATGCCGTAGCTGGATTTACCTTGCAAGCCAGCTGTAGTTTTCCAAGCTTGGTCTGGTCCAATCAGATCATTTAGCACAAAAGGAGAAGGAGATGCAGAGCTAACAAGACATCTTCAGGGCAGGCAGGCAGGCAGGCAGGCAGGCAGGCAGGCAGGAAGCCTGACTCAAGAACCCACCCAAAATTGCCCTCAGTCTTCTGTGGGTCAGCTCTCATTGGTTTGCATGATAGTTACTCACCAAACATTCACTGGATTGGTTCAATGTAATGATACATTGTTGACACCACATCGAAAGCTTCAGAATTTGGCATTTAGAGAGAGTTGGGAAATGGTGGTGGTGGTGGTGGTGGTGGGGAATCAATGGATGACCTAGAGTCCTCCCAGGAGTTCCTGGTTCCCAGTCCTGAAGGACACTGTCAGGATGACAAGGTCATCCTTATGGCAGCAGCCTCTGGTGGGACACCACTTGGAAGCCATACTGCCCTTTCTTCAGCTACCCCAAGAAAACAATTCTCCAAAAAAGAATCTCATCTATTAATGTGTGATTATTAATCTGGAAAAAAACCCCTCTACTTCTCAATAAAATGAATCTATGACAAGACAGATGTAATAAACCTGGTTAGGATTTATGGTGTGCCCAGGCATCACCATGCAGAAGATAATGTTCCCCTGTAATGTTGATTTGCTGGATGAGGACCATGTAATTTATTCTGTCAATGTACATAAGAAATGCTATCTGTGTGGGGAATGACTGATGGCCCAATGAAAGCTGGCAGGGAAACAAGTGAAACAATTTGGGTCTTAAAAACATAATCACCTAATGATCGCATTCTCGTGTTTGTAATGCACAGTGCAGGACCGTGTCTGTGGTTGCTGTCCAGTCCTGGGACCATTTACCCTTGAGCTTGGCACCCGAGGGCAGTAGGGACCTTCTGGTCCCTGCGATGGCCAGCCATCTCTCTCTCAGCCTTCACTCAGGTTGCTCCCTCTTCAGCCCCTCTCTCAGTTTATTTCCTTGGGGAGCATCCATGTCTGCACTCCCCAAGTACATGCTGCAGCAATGGCAAGGGTTTTGTCCCCTTAGGACTCCTGTGGGCCTCTGTTATGTCCTGGATTGCTCCCTGGAACCTCACCAAGGGATGTCTTGTTCTTGCCAGCCACATCCAGGCCATTTCCCGAGAGCTTGGGCACTCACTGGGGTTTTCACATGGAGCCTTGTCCACTGAGCCCTGTGATGGTGTTTTCCCTAGGAGGTAGACACCAGTGCTGTTGCCTTTCTTCACATGGAGGGAAGCCAGGCTCAGAGGCCACTCACCTTGTCCAAGGCCGTATAGAAAGTGAAAGGGAGACTGGGATTCGAGCTAGCTACAAAGCCTTGCTCCAAGCTGTACTTGCTTTGACTTCTGCTTCCTTACTGGCCTCTTCCTCCTCCATACTCTTTCCTGACCTGGCTTCCAGATGATGGGACATCCTCCTGCCTCACTCACATCTGAACCTCCCTCATCTTTCCAGAACATTCTTCATAAATGTTGATGCCTGTCATCTCTGTGTTCAGCTTTCCTATTTTCCTATTTGGTGTTCATGGTCAGATTTTGACTCCCAAACTTCTATCTATGCATCAAGACCCTTCACCTAACTGGGCAGGCCCAAGTAGATAGTCCACAGGCCTTTCCAAACCAAATTAGTCATTGACCACTATTCCCATAGCCCTATTCTCTCTGGTTGGACCCTCTCTCATCACTCATCTACACATGGAGCTCCAAGCCCGAGGGCAGCCATGATCCACTCACTACCTGTCCCCCCATGGTGCATACTTCCCGAGGTTCTGTAGCGGCCCCTGTCTGGAGTCGTCTGCCCATCCCTGTCCCTCTAGTCCAAGGCATTGGCATCTGATGCATTTCTAAGGCTCAGACATCACAGACCTTGATCTCTGATCACTTTCCAGAAGAACCCTGTGCCTCTGGACTATGCCATTGTACCCTGGAGTCCTGGCCTTTCGGAAGGAACGGTTGTTAAAACATCTCCTGACATTGTTGAGCTTCCTTGGTCTAATGGTCCTGAGGCAGGAGATGCTCAGGGACCCTGCTGAGCAAATGAAACGAAACTAGGTGTGTTGGACGGACCAGAGGGAGCTGGGGAGAAGAGAGCAAAACCACACAAAGCTGCTTTCGAGATTTTCTGGACGCCAAGAACATTCTAGAACTGTGGGAACATTAGGGACTCAAGGCAGACACCAGAAATGATGATGATGATGGTGGTGGTGGTGATTATGGTGGTGGTGGTGGTGGTGATTATGGTGGTGGTGATGATAGTGGTGGTGGTGATGATGATAATTCTTCCTCCACTTGTCTAGAGAGTGTCAGCATTCTAGCCCATGTTGGCCTCGAATTCTAATCTTGCTTCCGTGTCCTGAGTGCTGAGATTTTAAGTCTGTGGCAGCCCACCTGTCAGGAATACATTCTTTGAGATGCCCTGGGACATGGTTAAAAAATCACAGCTTCGGAGGCTAAGACCAAGGCTAAGGTGGAGGCCAAGCCATGGAGGACAGAAGGCAAGCTCTGGTCCTGAGGTGTGAACAGAGATGAGAGTCCAGGACTAGGTCCCCACTAAGCTGCTTTCTAGGGCAAAGCCTGGCATGGCAGTGACTTGGAGGCAAAGGCCAGTCCTAGAAAGACCAGCACTGGTCAAGAAGGTAGAGACAGGGCAGGAACTTACAACTCTAAGACACTCAGAGCAAAAGGGAAATCTTGGATCTGGGGCCGATCAGAGAGGCTAGATAGACAGTTTTATTAAGACAAGTCACCATGGCTGACCATGGACCCTTGGGTCTGAGTCTGCAGAATGTGACCAGATCATTCAGTGCCCCCCAAAAAAGTAGAATTCACCTCAGATGACTGAAATGAGAGAACTGGAATGAAGGTTTAACTTACAGAGATAAAGCAAAAATTGGGGAGCTGACAAGGGCTCCCCAGATAATCCTAGGAACCCATTCCACCCTTCTGTGTTGTAGTGTGCATGGAAAGACTGATTTGAAGCAAAGTTGCCAACACCCTTCTATGAACAAAGCGGTTAATTTGTATGAATGGAACTTGCTGTCATCAGGAGGCCACATATATGGAGCAGAGCTCATCCCACACCAGGGCAGCACCTGCACATACATAATTTTGTTTAAACCTCACCACAGTCATCTGAGGTCCTGCTTTTATTATCCCCCAATTATACAAGTGGGGAGACTGAGGCTCACACAGCAACAAAGAGATGGAATCTGTGTGTGACCAGTCTGGTAACAGAGGTTAAAGGGGAGCAGTGCCCCTGCCCTGCTAAAGGGTCCATTTTCAGCCACACATTGAGCAAATGGTGTGGAAACAGAGGCCAGCACAGCACAGAGACTGATCGATGGCACCAGCTCTGAGAAGCCAGGCAATTAACGGAGGGAATGCGACTGCTTCCCTGACTCTAAAACAATAAGCATGTGTTAATTTGAAAATGTTTTCACCCCATTGTCCATGATAGGAAAACCCAATGCCATTCCTTTCTGCTTGGTTGCTCCTCTTTCTCCTTTTGCATGGCTGGGTTTTTCCTCATTCTTCAGATTACAGTTTGGATGTTTGGATGTCAGCTCCTTGGTGGGGTGTTCGGCTGTGAAATGCTGCAGCCCCACCCCCCTAGCCTCCCGCCCCTGCCCCCTTCCCCGCCCCCGCCCCTCCCCCCCCCCGCCCCCAGGCACGGTCACGTGTGTTTGAATACTTGGTTCTCCAGTTGGTGGCGCTGTTGTGGAACCTAGAGGAGCCGGAGGAAGTGGATCACTGTGGGTGAGGTTTGAAGTATTAGAGCCTAGCCCCACTTCCTGTTTGGTCTCTGAAGAGTTCAGGCTGCGCATTCCGACCACTTTGCCTTCTGTGCTGGTTAGTTGTCAACTTGACACAAACTAGGGAGAACCTCAGTTGAGGAATTGCCTTTATCAAACTGATCGCTTGATCCTTGGGCTTGTCTGCAAAGCAGTTTCTCTATTGCTGATTGAAGTGAAAGGCCACTGTGGTTGATATGAGTGCGAGAAAGGTAACTGAGCAAACCGGAAGCAGCATTTCTCTATAATCCCTGAGTCAGTTCCTGCCTCCAGGTTCCTGCCTTGAGTTTCTGCCATGACGTCCCTCAGTCATGGGCTGCGATTAGGAAGTGCAAGATGAAAGAAACCCCTTCCTCTCAAGTTGCTTTTGGTCAGTGTTTTATCACAGCAACAGAAAAGCAAACTCTAGCATCCTTTCCTCAATAATGGACTGTGTCTTCCCTCATAAATCCTTCTTCCTTTATGATGCTTCTTGTCAGGTATTTGGTCACAGCAGTGAGAAAACGAGTGTCCCTTGAGTGACCCTTGTGCGATAAAACACACCCAAACAGTAAGTCACACAATAAGCCCAATCCGGAAGCAAGAGTAGTGTGCCCTTCCCCATCATCGCCACTCTGTATGTGGGTGACGGGGAGGCTCCCTCCACCCTGACAGTGTTGTGACCAGCCATGCAGACGGGAGGCACCCATCTGTGCCTCTGCTGTCCTGTATTCCTTCTTTTTTTGGACTTGATCACACAACATCATTTGCAATTGTCTGCATGCGCACGATCGTTTGCCCCCGCTCCGTGTGCCCACATACACAGCTGTAGGATCGCTCCGTGTCAGTTGGTCTGACTAAGAATTATGCACCTCCCAAGCAGTCTCCTCTATAGAGCCCACACCCAGCACTGGGTCCAATACCTGGCCAATACCCAGGGAGCAGCTGTCTAGAAAAGATGAATATGTGTACTTCCATTTATTGCAGTGAGGAGACTCTGATGCGATGTTTTCTGATCTTCAATAACATGCCACTTGACTATGTACCCTCTGCAATATGCAGACGAGAAATCGTGCAGATATGGTTATTAGTTTGTGTCTATCGATGCTTTTGTGTCATTGGAGGGGAAGAAACACAGGTCATCCATGGGACCGTTGCACAGCTGCAGAGAGGAGAGAGAGTTGGCAGAACTGGGCAGAAATCTTGGCGTTGCTGCTGCCGGATTGGGTGACCTTGAGTGTGACCTTTCCCTCCGGTCCTGAGTTTCGTCAGCTGTAAAATGAGCTTGGAACAGGGACTCTCTTGGGCTCTCCCGGCACTAAAAGCTTCGTCTCTGAGAATTACATACACTGAACTTGTATGTGGTTGCAATGATTAGACCAGAGGCATCAAACCGTGCGTCGAGCTGCATAAGAACCAGAGTAACCTTACGCTGGGATCCTGCCTCAGCCCTCCAGTCTGCATGGCTGCGTGGCTTGTTACAGCACTGTCAGGGTGGCGGTCCCACCTATCACCCAAAAGCAGAGCAGTTATGGTTGGGGAGGGCACACTACTCTTCCTCCTGGATTGCACTTATTCTGTGGCTTCCCATTTGGAAAAGCTCGGAAGACTGATGCTTTGCAAGAAAAGGAGCTGAAAGAGAAAAGAAAGATATTTTATGCACACACACATGCCAGAATGTGTGTGCATGCCGGAGCCTGAGGTCAACCTCAGGTGTCCTTCCAGAGGTGCTGTCCACCTTGGTTTTACTTGTTTATTTTGAGACGGATGGGGTCTCATTTGCTAGTTACTCACCATTTTGGTTAGGGTGGCTGTTTGTCAAGCCCTGGTTTTTTTCACCTCCCCACCACTGGGATTATAACTCATGCTATTGAGTTATGCCACCTTGCCTTTTCAAAAGTGGGTTCTGGGCATTGAACTCAGGTCTTCCAGCCCCGCCCCCATGTCCTTCTCCTCCCACCCCCTCTGCTATCCCTCATTCCCCAGACTACATAGCCTCTGAGGGGCTGGGACTGGAATGAGAGTCAGATATGAGTCTGAGATTTCTGGCGCTGAAGCCTGAGGAGCCCAGGGTTCACTAAGCCTGCCTGGGCCAGTGCTGCAATGCCTATTAATCGGTATTTAAGTGGGTTCATCAGCTTGGAGCGGCCTCCATGCTGCTGAGCTCAGCCTGGGCCCAAGGAGCCGGGAGCTGGGTTAATAACACCTTATTTAGCAGAAAATTCCACTCCACTGGAGCATGTTTCAGAGAGAGAGTTTGATTTCAATGAGGATTGATGTCAATCCTGCAAGGCAAAGGCGCCTGAAGCCGCTGCCACAGCCTCGACTGTGAAAGGAGCCCGTTTGTGGTGACTTCAGGGAGGCATGAGGAATGTCACAGGACTTCAGCCCTCCACTCCCACCCAGCAGCAGGAGCACCTGGGACATCCATCCGGAGTGTGGGGAATGGGCAGTCCCCACGGCACCCTGGGAACTGTGTTGAGCTAGAGTCTTGCCCAAATCAGGAGTTCCAGAACTTTGCCTTGTAGCCTCAAGCTACCGGGGTATCATCTGACAGTTTGGTTAATTCATCTTTGTATCAGAGACCACAGCACTCTTCCAGGAGTTGAAGGGTTCCATGGGCAGTGAGTTGCAGAGCCACAACCTTTCATGGCACGAGGTTGTCTCTGAGGACCTTTGAAAGCCCATTTCACTCCATTTCAGAATCAGGTGAGGACGTGGGGGTTTGGCGGGAACAGTGGGTGTCAGGAAAAATGCATGTCCCTACACAGGTGGGCTTGACTATGATGTCTTTTTAGCATTGCCATAAACAGTAGCTCGTGAGATTACTTGGTCCCAGGGAAAAACCAAATGCTGTCTGTTCTTCTGCTTTGTCTTATTCCCAAAGACGTCCCTTGCAGACTCCTACGGCCCCAGGCTCAGACATGGCACTAAAAGTCCAAATGCAAGACAGTGTGGGTATGCCCATCTGTCTCCATAGATCCTGGCAAGGGCAGCAAGAAAGTAAAGATCTGGGTTCTTGAGTTCTCATTCTTTCTATCATGTGATACTCAGCCTACATTTTGCAACACTCCCTATGCAGGGCTACCTGGCTACAATCTCTAAAATGCCTAAACTCGAGAGACCATGAGTCATTGTCTTGATAACCCAGGAAGGAAGACTGTTTCCCCCTCCAAGTAGCAGTCAAGAGCCAAGACCACATGCTTCTCTATCTGCGGAGGGACGGGGCTGTGAAAGCCAATGCACTGGGTGCCATTGTGTCTCCACTGAAGGGCTTTGCGAGCTCCTCTGAATGGGCTCTCTCAGAGGCTTTCCAGTTTATTTTAAAAATTCTCTGCATTTGCCGTTCTTGGTGGAGCTGGCTTAATTCTTCTTCTTCTCCGGCCTTTTCACACATGCACTAGATGACAAGCCCCAGGTACGATTGTGTTTGCCTGAGTGCAGATAGGATCAGTTGAGGCCGATCTGCTGAGCCCTGGCATCCCAAAGAGAAACGGGACATAATAAACAGGTACCAGAGGAGGGATAAATAGGAAGGATTAGACCTGAACAAAAGCAGAAACATCTGAGACTTACAAAAGCTTATTCAGAGAATTGCTTGGGAGAGAAAGGAATGGAGAAGAAAGCAGCCACTTCACCCCGGGGCCTGGCTTCTCCACTAGGCTCTACAGAAGCACAATGCAGAGGCAGCAGCCTCTTGAGAAGGTAGGAGAGGCTGGGTCCCGGCACAACCCATGTTTCCCAAGGACCCTTGAAGGCAAAGCTCTGATGGCCCCCAGCTGTCTGTAGTCGAGGGCCAAGGTACAGCATAGGACCCCTCATCGCCTTTCTCCAAGCCCTATCCTCCTCCCCTAAGCCTCCATCAGGGCTGGGTCTCTTTCTCAGCATTGTTTGCTTGCTTGCTTGCTTGCTTTCTTCCTTTCTTCCTTTCTTTCTTTACTTATTTTATTTTATTTTTTTATGGCCAAAGATTAACAGCAGCCTAACTCTTCCTACTTTTTGGGCCTCTTGCCTGCGGACCTGCTTTCCCTGTAGACCCAGGATCTCATTCTAACCTTGTAGGGATCCAGAACAGAATTTGGTCTTTTAAAAAAACTGCCAAGGTACTGGGGTATGGGGAAACTCATTGGTTAAATACTTTTGGAAACGAGAATGAGGACCTGAGTTCAGATTCCCCAGAACCCTGTGAACCTGGGTGGGATGGTGGCTTGCCTGTAATTCCAGCCTCAGGAGGTGGAGATAGGATCTCCATAGCCATATCGATGAGTTCTGAGTTTGATTGGGAGAGCCTGCCTCATAGAATTAAGGAAAAATGATGGAGGGTAAATCTGACATTATCCTGAGACCTTAATATGCACACACTCACACCCATGTGCTCCTACCCCCAAAGCATGTACACACACACATGTACATACCACATAAACATATGCACATAATACACACCAAAAATGAAAAGTAAAAAATTAGACGACATCATCATCATCATCATCATCATCATCATCATCATCATCATCATCATCCTTACCATCAAAAGCCAACCACTACCCTGGTGAGTCTTCCAGGCTGTTCTACCTCTGTAGACCATGCTATATTGACACGCTAGTGCTGGCAACTTCCACTTGTCCCTCGCATACTACTTGTCTCCCTGCACTCTGTTTTCAATGCTGTGTCCAGGAAGATTCTCATAACATAAAGACTGGACCACGCTGGGCCCCAGTTAAACCTTGCACGAGACAGAAGCACTTCCAAGTGGATAGAGAGAGAGCCTCTGAGTCATCTCCTCCATAAAACTATCAGAGTTGGGGCTGGGGATTTAGCTCAGTGGTAGAGCGCTTACCTAGGAAGCGCAAGGCCCTGGGTTCGGTCCCCAGCTCCGAAAAAAAAAAAAAAGAACCAAAAAAAAAAAAAAACTATCAGAGCATCCATCAGGAAATGGTTAAGCACCCCAACAATGAATCCCAGGCTTACAACAACCCAGAGGACATTAATTCAAAAGAAATGCCTTGGTCTCAGAAAGAACCTCATCCTCAGCTCTGAAGCAACCTTAACTGCCAACAGACTTACAGGCCCCATGGCTGTGGGAACCAGAGTTTGAGCAGTCACTAGGCAGAGAAGAAGGGTTTGGAATTCTCACAGGAGCTCTGTTCCCAGAGAGTTGTTGTTGCCACAACTGCAAGCAGCTCTTTAGAAAAGCCCATGTCATCGCTTCTCGGCCTTTTGGCTAAGATCAAGTGTAGAAAAGCCCATGTCCAGGGCTCCTCTTTGTTTGACAGGCTTACTCAGTGGGACACTCTGTTTGTGGACTGTTTGCCACTAACAACCATGGGAAGGGGTTGGAGGGACGGATCAGCAGCTACAACCATAGTCTACTTTATTTTAGAGGACCAGCGTTTGGTCCTCAGAGCACCCACGCTGGGAAGCCCACAGTTGCCTGTAACTCCAGATCCAGGCTGTCCAACACTCTTTTCTATTTTCCTCAGCATGAGCTCATAGGACATCGGAAGATGTAGAGGCCAGAGGAAGGAGAAGGCATATTCTTCATGGTGAAAGTGAAGACAGGATAAATGCAGACATTCCAGCAAAACCATGTTTCAGAAACAAAGATGGGACAGGCGCATCCTTGTAAGGATCACTACTGGGAGTCATCTAAACAGAAGCAGAAGGACACAAGACAGTCCCCAAATCTGCACACAGAAACACAGAGAAAGGTCAACAGAACCATCTAAGTAAATGGAAAAGACAGACTGGTTCATTTTTCTCCATAGTTTTGTGCTACTCTGTGACTAAAAACACAGTGGACCGATCAGTTCCGAGTCTGTGATGCAGACAGACCAAACGGCAAACAGGAAGGGGCAGAGATACCACAGGCGGAGAGTGCATGCCATTAAACTTAAGTTGTAATGAGTATAATCTGACTTTTAAAAGGATTCATTCGTTATTTTATTATATGTGCATAAGTGTTTTGCCTGCATATATGTATGTGTGTTATGTAAATGCCTAGTGTATGCTGAGGGCCAGAAGGAAGCTTAGATCCATAGAACTGGAGTTAAGGACAGTTGTGAGTCACTATGTGGGTGCTAGGAATTGAAAGTAGGTCCCCCTTAAGAACAGCAATTGCTTTAAACTACTGAGCTATCTTTCAAGCTCCCAAACCAAAATTTTTAAACTTAAGATAACAGTTGTAACCCCAAGACGATTACAAAGAAAATTACTAAAAAGAAACAATAAATTAAGATAGAACCCTAGAAAATATCCATCTAACACAAGGGAAGACAGCAAGGGAAAGATGTGGGAATACATAAATATCTAAAACAAAAATAAAACCACAACATACAAAAAGAAAATTTTAGGTTGACAAATTCCATCTTACCAGCAATTATATTAAATATGAATGCGACAAAATGCTGCAATCAAAAGACCAAGATTGCCAAGATGAATAAATAAATAGCGTGATCCAACTGCATTCTGTGTTTAAGAGACACACTTTAGATTCAAAGACCCAGATATTATAGATTGAAAGTAAAAAGATGAAAAATGATGAATCATGGGAAAGTAACCAAAAGACAGCTGCAGGGAGTGCACTGACTCCATATGAGCAGAATCTATGCCAACATTAAGGGAATTTTATGATGATAAAGGATCGATTCATCAGAAGGACACGGCAGTAGAGTGCTTGCTTAGCATGTACAAGACACTAGGTTTCATGTCAAATCCTTCCCTCCCAGAACTTAATGTGGCGTCTCACACCTGTAATCTCAGCATTCTGGAAGTGGAAGTGGGAGGATTGGAAATTCAATGTCATCCTCAGCTACATATGGAGTTCAAGGCCAGCTTAGGCCACATAAGTCCATGGTTTTTTTTTTTTTTTTAATGAAGATTAAAAAAAGGAGGGAAAAGAGGAGAAGGAGAAGAAAGAAAAGGAAGAGGAGGGAAACGAGGAAGAGGGAGAGGAGATGAAAGATGAAAGGGAAGAGGAGAAGGAAGAAGAGAATAAGGAGGAAGAAGAGAAGAAGGGGAGGAGGAGAAAAAGGAAGAGGTAGAGGAGGAAGAGGAGGAGGAGGAAGAGGAGGAGGAGAAAGAGGAGGAGGAGAAGTTGTTATCTAGTCATTGGTGTACAGAAATATCGAAGGATAAGATAACAAGGAAAAGTTGGACCAATATTCAGAGCAGACATCTGTAGAAAGCCCCATAGTCAACATTAAATGCACAGCCTTTTTATGTGCACATAGAACATTCCAGGATAAGTTAACTGTTAAGGGCACAAAGCAAGTCCATACGCTTAGCAGGATCAAAACCATGTAAAGTATGTTCTAGGACCACAATGAAATTAAGTTGGAAACTGGCAGAAGGTGCAAGGCAGTAGCAGACCTGATAAACAGCATGTTCCCAATGACTGAGAGATGGAAAGACGTGTGCAGAGAATCTTTGTGTTCTGTGTGGAAGCATCACCTGTCAATAAAAAGCCTATGGCCAATGAGCTGAGGCAAGATTAGAAGGTGGGACCTCAGACAGAGAAAGATAGGAATTATGGGATAGACTGAGGTCTGGGAAGAGATTCCCTCAGACTCTGAGGAAGACAGTTGCACGACAGTGAAGGAGAGGTAGCTAGCCATGTGTGTGACTTAGACTAGTTTAAAGGGGATGATTGGCTTATGAGCTAGTAGGAGAGGAGTCAAAGCAATTGGCCTAGGCGTTTATTCATATGTAAAAAGTCTAGGGTGATTATTTCAGGGGCATGGGTGGAAAAGCCCAGAGTTACACCGAAGGAAAAATTCCCAAGGCCAACTAGAAAATACTGTGAAGTCAATGAAGATGAAAATACAACAAAACAAACACAGGGTGGAAGCTGATGCAGGGTTTGAGGGATTCATGGTAATTAGCACCCTTATTAACCAAGAAGAGATTTAAAACAAAACAACAAAAAAAACCCCAATAAGCTAAGCTTTCATTATGAAGAAAATAGCAAGAGGAGAAAAATAAACTTGAGTAGAGTACAGCCATAAGGATCAGAGAGCCCGTAATGTCCAACCAAACCAGCCAGTCAACATCATCCAGCCTCTGGGGATGGTCCTCACAGGCTGGGAGGCTGACCACTGGCTGGATTGTCTGCTAGTCTCTTTCTACCCAGCTGATTCCTCCCTAGCCTCTCTGCCCCAGCTTTGTCCCACTTCCCTTTGCTGTGTGAACTGATGCTAAAAGAAGTTCCCAGATTCTGTCTCGACATCCAGAAGAGGTGACTGACCTGTGTTGAGCCCTCCCTGTGAGTCTGGATTATTCTAAGAATGTTATACTCAGCTCAGTCTATGACCATCTCAAGGGGACACTCATGGTTTCTTCATGTTACAATTACAGGTTTTAGATTTTAAGACGCGCAGAACTTTCCCACTCTAATCCAAAGGCCATTGCAATAAGTTCTCATTCAAACCCACGCCTGCTGGACTCTTGCAGGCTCAAGTATACTGGTTCCAGTCAAAATGTTCTGTTCAGAAAGCTTCCGTTTATCTCTTTCCCAAAGATTAAATCCATGTCATCTTTTGGCGTTTGGTTCTTCCTTGAACTGGACACAGCATAGCTTTCCGTTCTAACTCTCCATACTCTTTCCTTTCTTGGCTTCTCTGGGTTTTCTTCGGCTCACCTTGAGAAGAGTATTTTCCCCTTGGAGGGCATGGTTTCCAATGTAGCATCCTCTGTAAGCTTCCCAGTGGGCAGACTCTGCAATTGGGAGAGGAGGGCTTTGGAAAAAACTAAGATGTGCTTCTTGAATGGGAGGCTCAGAAGCCAGAGAAGGAAGGGAAGTTAGGTTATCCCTGGTGATTCAACACAAGAAGTATTATTGGGAGTATGGATGTGCACGGGCATGTGCACATGCGCGCGTGCACACACACACACACACACACACACACACACAGAGGCATGCACACGTGTTCATGTGTGCAGCAGACACAGCCCAGACGCCTGTGAAAACAGAATGGTGGCTCCTGTCCTAAGTCCCGCCTTCCAAGCTAGGGTCTAACTGTTAGACTCACCTTATATTCTCAGTTTCCCTTGCAGGTAGCTACTGAGAACTATGTGACCGGGGCTCCTCCAATCAACTACGTTTACCAGAGGCATCAGGTCAGAAGACATCAGCGGGAAGAAGTAGCTGTTAGGTGGAAACAAAGCTGGAGGGTGGAGGAAGGCCATAGGTTTTCAGAGGCAGCAATGATGAGAGACCTAAGAGGCAGTAGGCTATGCCCCGGGTCTGTGGCCCACGACTGGGAGAGAAGGATCCTATCTACACACAGGCTGTTCCCTGACAGCAAAGAAGAGCAGCTCCCCGGCCTCCCCTGGAATATGTTCTCCTTAGACTTAAACACGGTCGGGGATCCTGATACTTGCAGCAGGGAGCTATGTAAGGTATGTGTACACATAGAGCACGCACGCACACGTGGTGGAAGGTGGTGGCTTTGGAGGTGACGGAACTGAAAACGCTCGTGTCTAGCATTCCTCCAAGGGGTTTGACAGGGATTTGTGAAGCTTCCTGGAGATCCTTGGGCTGCTGCTACAGGCTGCAGGCATGGCTTCTGCAGGGTCCGAGGACCCCCCAGGACTCACCTTCCACTTGCTTTCCTTGTTGGGATCCTCACATTCTTTCTCGGCTTGCTCTCCTGGGAGCTTTCCCTAAGACAGGCCCTGCTGCATGGTGCCTGTCCAGTTACGTGCATACAACCTTTGTCCAATGTCCCCAAGCAGAGCTGGCAGAATCCTCCTGGCTCCAGTGCCCCGCAGTCAGCTTGGTTTGGCCCTTGCCACTAGCTTCAAAACAAATTCCTCAGGCTGCTGCAGTGCTGTATGTAGTTTTCCTGGCCAGCTTCCTCAGCAACCCTCCCCCGCTTGCTCCACTACGGCCCTCCGTGGTCTCCGATAGCATGTACTATCATGTCGCCCTTTAAATGTGCGGACTGTGGGATGCTGTCTGCTTTACTGACTGGAGTATCAGTTCTTCATAGAGGAAAACCTATTGTACCCTCTGTTTTCTTTCTTTGAGCTCAGCTGAGTGTCATCTGCATAGACGTTTAAATATCCTTGTTACGGTAACAAAACAAAACAACGAACAACCCGCCACCCCCCAATATCAAGCCAATAAATAGTGGAGGGGTTGGGGACAAAGACGTTCTTTCTGTAAGTTGGCTTAGCACTGGCTGCTCCGTGCTGTAGTCAGGCTCTGCTTGTGGTCATGCAGGGAAGACTCATCCTCCTGTGATGTTGTAGAGGGCGGCCTTAAATCCATCTCTCTCTTTCCATTGGTCCTGGGGCTTGGGTGCGGGTGTAGATCTTGGCCTAACCTTGTAAGCACATGGTCTAACCAAGGCAGTGTGATCCAGAGCTGGTGAGCAGGGCTTCTGAGCCAGGCTGCAAGGTTCAAATCCTCAATCTTCCACTTTTAGCTGTTATACTGTAGGTGAGTTAGTGTCCCCATGCCTCAGTCTCCCCATGTGTAAAATGTGATACTAATATCCATGTGAGGGGGGACTGTGGTGAGGTCTACATTAGTTATGACATACGAATTAAGACATATGAAAGTGCTCATAAGAGTGGGGGTGTGAGGATGGATGTGTCTGGTGGCAAAGTGTAACTATGATTATTAAAAATGGTATTATTAGAGAAAATTATATATATATGAATGAAATATCCACTAGAAATATCTCACTGTAATGCAAGGAGCTTGCTTAACTATCCAGGCAAGTGTGGGCCTGCAATGACCTCTGTCCTCTGCAAGGAGAGGGACACTGCCATGCTGAAAGAAAGAGGCAGCAGATCAACTCAACTTCTTGACTTCAAGAGACCAGAATCTGGATAACTCCCATCATTGGATGCCCAGTCCCTTCCAGTGCAACCCAGTCAATACCACAGTCATCCCAAAGCAAGTGGTTTTTGTACCCGAGCTGATTCAGATGTTGGATACATGTGAGTTTGAGGCCAGCGGAAAAGCTGTGGTTTTTTGTCTGTTCTATCAGCTCACAGCAGACGTGGATAAGATTGATTAATCCCACCACTGCCTTCTGACCCCAGGGGAAGCTGTCCTTCCCAGCTTCTCTGCAGCTATAGGGAGACATGTGTCCGCTGGGGCAGGGAACAGAAGGTGTGATAGAATTCAGAGAAGATGAGAGCTCCCAGCACCTGCTCCTCTCTCCGTGACTGAAGAGGAGGGTTCCTCGAGGTGGGCCTCTGTCAGTATGCAGCCCTGAGTGTCTGAGGGGAGCAGAGACCCCAAGCCAATCTACCATGAACATGCACGTGAACAAGGAGTCCCTCTGTTTGTAAAGCCACACAGCAGGGAGTGTGGTGAGATTTATTAAGGGGTGTGATTTATTAAGGACTTTCCTCTTGAAATTCTGCAACAAGACATGCTTCATGTCCTGGTCATGGTTCCAGCAAGATCTGTCATCCACATTAGTGTTTAATGACATGATTTCTGGCTGTTTCCTTTCAACTGAATCAGAGCTTGCTTTCACTCTGTTATCACCTTGCTCCCCTGATAATCCCACAATCCCCACATCCGACAATGTTATCTCCCAAAGACAGCACAAATCAAACCAGGTCACACCACTCTCTGGCTTAAGGGCCATCAGTTCACCTTCCTCCAGGCCCCCAAACAGAATCAAAGGCAGATACCGTGTTGTGGCTTGACAATCCCCTCTTGGGCACATCTCTGACAGCACCACAGCTCCGTAGGCTCTCTCCTTCTCTGCACCTGTCTTTCTCTGCCAAGTCTCTCCACCCCCGTTACTCATGTTTCCACTTAAATGTCATCTCCGAGGGGTCTTCCCTTCCTGCTCCTCCATTTCTCCACTGTGTCTGTTTATTAGTGTCTTTGTAGCCTGATCACATTCTGGAAGCATCTTTCTCATTCTACCCATTTCCTGGGTCTCCCCCACTAGAATATAAATGCAAACAAGTCATGGGGCTTTCCTGTCTTATTTATGGCCATAGCTCCAGAGTCTAGTATGGGGTCTGATACCTGGTAGTTGCACAAACAGAGTCCTTAGCAAATGGATAAGTATCAGTATCATGGCTGGTGAGCCCTTTTCTTAAAGCAGGGTGCCTTGGAATTTGACCTCTGCCTGATCAGCCAATTTGTCAGCCATTCTTTCTGACCCATAGTCTCTCCAGCAGAGTTCAAGGATCCCCATGAGACAAAAGAAAGTGACCACGGCACTGGGCAGCCAAGAACCTCTGACTGTAACTCTTGTCTCTGGAATGTGACATCTCTGAGGCAGTGTCGCCTGGGCTACCTTTACTAGTACAGAAACATCTGGAAGATTTCCCTCTCATGGATCACTCCATATCCAGTATTCGAAATGAATAAGAAACTCAAAGCCAGAGTTTGAGAATGAGAAACTTGTGAGGAAACTGAGTCAGAGCAGCGAGGGACACTGCCTAAGGCCCTTGGCTCACTGGTTCACTTGTACAGTCACTGTTGGAGACATTTCCATTCTTTTTAGTTCCATAATTCATGGGAATCCCTACCCTAGGGTCACCAATTGAGACCAGAGCAACTTCCACTCAAGAAAGCAAATGCACTACCAACTTTCCTTCCCAGACTCCCTTGCAGCTAGGCATGGGCATGCTCCAACCTTGGCTTTTTGAACAATGCTTGGAAACTCGAAGAAGCAAGAGCTGGTGCACAGGATCAAGTTTCTAGGGCAGCAAAGCAGCATTGCCACCAAGAAGGCTAAGGTCTGTACCCTGAGATGCTAAGAATCCAGTATAGCAGCTTGCTCTCATGGGAGGTGGCAGCGGTGCACACCCCAACCAAGTCAACATGTGACCTTGCTTTGTGGTCCCCAGACTTGTCTTTTAGATAGGCCTAAGCTTCCAGAAGGTTCCTGAGAGCCTTCTGGGAAGTAGAGTGACTCTTCTCTGTGAATCAGGCATGGCTGGCCATCCCGGCATGGGACTAAGATGACTCATGGCTGCTGTGTGTCTTTATTCATTTGTGCAGAAGTAAGAAACAGAAGCCTTGGCGGACCCAGCAGAGTATATGCGATACAGTGGATCTCAGGACATGAGTTGGGCACTGAATGAGGTACAGAGAATGTCTGGGCCTCTCGATGCTGGCCTTGGTCCCCATCTTAAGTACTGTGGGAAATCCACTTAAGGCCCAAGGGAAGAGGAACCATTGGAAGGGTGTAAACTGGTTAGGGACCACACTGGGCTTCATGTCTTCTCCTTACTGAGTGCTTCCTCAGAGATGACTGTGGCCTTATGGGACCCAGCTGGAGCAAGTGACAGAGCATGCTAGCTGTCACCCATGTCCTCAGGAAGGGCCAACTTCCTTTCCTCTGTGCCTCCATGACTGTCTGTACCACTGCCATCTTGGAGAATGTTGACAGCATTCAGTATGTGGGGACTGAGGGAAGCTGAGACTGGCCAAGCTCAGAGGACCTCAGAGGAACACAGGGACTGCCCCTGGAGCAGGGGGACTGTCTTAGCTATGTATGCCAATTCACCAAGCAGCCTGGAGAAATGTCTTTAGTCTCTAGCAATCAACGTGTGGAGGTACAGACAGCCCCAGAGGCACAGAGAAAGGCAGAGACAAACAGGTCCCCAAGTGATCCCCAAGATTGTCCTTAAGCTGCCATCTCCCCTCACATGCAAAAGCATGCACATACCCAAGCATGAACACGTACATACACAGACACATACACACCCTTGTTGGGGATGGGGAGAGGAAGGGAGAGACAGAGACATAAAGGTACTCAGAAAGAATAAGGCACACCCTAGAGTATGAGTGTGGGCTTCCCAAGAAAAGCCACTCTTGAGAGGCTGTGATGACACAGCCTTGGGAGGTAGAGGCAGGCAGATCTTTGTGAATTCAGGGCTAGCCTGATCTACATAGTGAGTTCCAAGATAGCTAGAGCTACATAGTGAGATCCTGTCTCAGAAGGAGGAGGAGGAAGATGAAAAAGAAAAGGAGAAAGAGAAGGAAGAAAAGGAGGAGGAAGAGGAAGAGGAGAAGGAAGAAGAAGAGGAGGAAAAGGAGGAGAAAGTGGAAGAGGAGAAGGAAGAAAAGGAAGAGGAGGAGAGGAGAAAGAAGGAAGGAGAGGAGAAAAAGGAAGAGGAGAAGGAATAAGAGGAAGAGAAGGAAGAGGATGATGAAAAGGAAGAGGAGGAGGAGGAGGAGAAGGAGGAGGAGGAAGAGGAGGAGGAGGAGGTGGAGGAGGAGGAGGTGGAGGAGGAGGAGGAGAGGAGGAGGAAGAGAAGGAGAAGGAGGAGGAAGAAGAGGAGGAGGAGAAGGAGAAGAGGAGGAGGAAGAGGAAGAGAAGGAAAAGGAAGAAGAGGAAGAGAAAGAGAAGAAGGAAGAGAAGGAAGAGGAGGAGGAGAGGGAGAAGAGGAGGAGGAAGAGGAAGAGGAGGAGGAGGAGAGGAGGAGGAAGAGAAGGAGAAGGAGAAGGAGGAGGAGGAAGAGGAGGAGGAGAGGGAGAAGAGGAGGAGGAAGAGGAAGAGAAGGAAAAGGAAGAAGAGGAAGAGAAAGAGAAGAAGGAAGAGAAGGAAGAGGAGGAGGAGGAGGAGGAAGAGGAGGAGGAGGAGGAGAAGGAGAAGGAGGAGGAGGAGAAGGAGGAGGAGGAGGAGGAGGAGGTGGAGGAAGAGGAGGAGGAGGAGGAGGAGGAGGAGGAGGAGGAGGAGGAGAAGCTCTCTCAACTGAACTGTCCTATAATGACAAAGTTGGCATGGAGAGATGGCAGTGGACAGGAGTTGGGTCTTTAGTACACGAACAGCTTCTAGTACAGGAGAGAAGGCAGGCATAAAGACAGTCCTCATCATGGTGGTAACATGTTCCAGAAGTAGGGGAAGGTACCACAAATGTGGGGGAGGGGCAGTCCTCACCTGCACTCTGAATCGGAACGCAGATCACATAGAGAGACATGGTCAGAGGAACTACACTTCCTGGAAGTGAATCCAGGAGGCCAGGGCTACAGATGAGACAGACAAAGCCAGAGATGGTCAGAGGAAAGTCTGATGCATTCAAGCACTTGGCCTCAGCCTGCCAGTCCTGACAGAGCTTATAGATCGAGGTAGCTCACATATCAGGTGGGGAGCACTCATGGGACCGCAGAGGTGTGCAGAGAGCAACCAGCACAGCCGAGCTCAGTAGGGCCGAGGCTCTAGGTGCCCTTCTTGCCTGGGGCTAAAAGAACTCCAGGCAAGGGAGTAGTCAGAGGGGCAGAGAGGGTTCCTTGGACCCTGCTAGAGGAAGACAGAAGACATGGAATGATCCTCAAGGCTGTCTTCCAGGAAAGACCTGAAGGGTCCTTCTCTTTGAGGCTGCTGGGCAGGGATTGGGGAGGGGAACTGAGTTCCAAGGGATGGGGTGGAGGGACAGCAGTGGGAATCAGGCCAGGGCAGGGCTGGTAGGAGTAACTATGACGCTGGAAGTGAATGACTTGACGGATTAGGGGTTTCTCAGTCTGAAACCTACTTAAAAAAAAAAAATTGATGCTTCGCATTCCGCAGTGTTTGGTTAAAAACAAGAAAAATAGCTGCAGCCTGTGCCTCCGTGGCAGAAAAGAGTGAACCCCATCAACTGCAGCAGGCAAAATGACAGTGTCTCGAGGCGGTTTTGTTCCTTCAGCTCCAAATATATGAAGTCATTTAGCCCTACAAACAAACACTTGGTGAGCGGCAATGTCTTCATTTGCAAAGTTCCTGCCCAGAGTCCTCTTGACAGTGGCTTTCTCCCAAACTTGGGATGGGGGTGGTTCAGGAGCTGGGACCCTTGTTGCTAGGGACCCACCATCTGCTTGCCCTGTGAGTCACCCCAACAGCCTGACCCCCATGCTGTTTTTCCACTGGGAGGGCTCCCAATCTATAAGAGTTCGGGGGCACCCGCATCAGTTAGTGTCAAAATCCACAAGATCTGGGTGTCGTTACTCTAGGCCTGCACTGGTGTCCTCAGCCTGGCTGGCTTTTAGACACAGACCAGTTCAGTCAGAAATGTCTGAAATGGACTCATGTCAGTGTGTTTTAAAAGCCTCCCAGGAGGGTCCAGCCTACACCAGGGGGACAGTACAGCAATGCAGAAGCCTGTGGAAGTTGAGACTGTGAGGCAGAGTTGTCCCAGAGCCAGTACAGGTGTCTTCTGTGGGGAGGTTCTCTCAGGAACCAAGCTTCCACAGATGTGGCACGGTTCCCAGGGTTCAGCCCTACAAATCCAGCTACTGGATGTCTGCAGGGAATCAGGTCTACCTGAAGAGACTCAGAAGCCTGACGCACTGCCTGGTCACTCAAAGCAAGCTGTTAATTTCTGACTAAAACTCATACTAATTCAGGGAATCGTTTCTTGCATCTGGCCCCCTAGAAAAAAAGGGAACTGTTCTGTGTTTGCCTCACTCCAGCTTTATTTTTATAATAAGTACTAGTTAAATCCTATGTATATGTGTGTATAGTATATATATATGTATACACATATATACACATACATGTATGTGTGTATACATATGTATATATGTATTGATTTTTGTTGAACTATATACTGTATCCAGGACCTTGCCCTAGGCAAGAACTCTACAACTGAGCTATATCAGGAGTCTCTTTCTAATTTACATTTTTACATTGAGACAGGGTCTCACTGAGTTGTTTAGGCTGAACTTGAGTTTACTGTGTGCCTTAGACTGTCCTCAGACACACAGACACACACACACACACACACACACACACACACACACACAGAGAGAGAGAGAGAGAGAGAGAGAGAGAGAGAGAGAGAGAGAGAGAGAGAGGTTTATGTGCATCTCATGCATGCAGAGGCCTGAAGAGGATGAGAGTAGCTCTCACAGAGTTACGGGTGGTTGTGGGCTGCTGCCTGGGTGCTGGAAACCAAACCTGGGTCTCAAGAAAGAACTGCTCTTAACTGAGGAGCCATCTTGTCCTCCCATGGCCTTTCTATCCTTCTGCCTCTGCCTCCTGGTGGCTGGGACCGCAGGCCAGTGTCACAACCTCTGGCCCATACATGTGTTTTTTTCAAAGCAAGGATGAAATAGTTTTTTATGGTATATCAGAACTGGGGGCATTTACTGTAACCACATAACAATTCTAACATCTTTCCAACTACGGATGGATTCCGCCAGTATTTACTTTCTCACACTAAAATGTCAGGTCTTTGACGGGTTTCACTGTTTTAAGTCACATGATGTGTTCATGTACACAGCCACGTCTGGGTTAAGTACTCCCTGACTAGGCCTGACCCACAGGAGGACTACAGAGATAACTGTCTCTGCTCTGTTCTGTCTTGCCTCTTCTCCCTGTATTACACTCTGCAAGAGATGTCCAAAATTACTGAAAGGAAGAGAGGTTCCAAGATCAACTTTAAAACACGAAGCTAGATCAATTCTAATAATTTTTTGCCTAGCTGTGCATGCTTATAATCCTAGTACTTGAAGAACTGAGGCAGGGGAATTTTAGGTTTGAAGATAGTCTGGGCTACATAGTAGGATCCAGCTTGGATTTGCTTACAGCAAATCCTGTGTGATATCAAGTTGAATCAGACTAATGGAAGAGGCGGGACCTCTATGATGCTGAGCCATGCGACTTAGCACGGAAATCTCTAGATGGTTCTGTAGTGTGGTAACTATACCCAGCCTTGATCCTGGGTGCTTTTCCCTTAGATAGGGTCTTTAGAAGAAGCTTTCTAGAGAAGAGGTCTCGGGATAAGCTAAGCTGTCTTATTCCATACCTCGAGGGCCCTAAGGTTTTAGATCCAAGAATGAATCCAGGGAACTCCAGGCTTACTCTTCCAGTCCCTTGCCTATGTGCTGTCTCTGTGAAGGCCTGGTCTCCTTTTACTCCAGAGGCTCTGGCAGTCTCTGCTGTGTCTCCCACCTTTAGTCTCTCCCCTATCACCCACCCAGCCCTCCACAGCAGAGCTGGTCACCTACGTCTTCCAAATCTCAACTCATTTGCTTCTGGTTCCTACCCGCCACACCCCTTCCCAACTGCTTGATATGACGGAGGTACCCAGGCCCTTTACAAACTCTGCCCACTGCCTGGACCCAAAGGAGAGCTGGCCTTTGTTTGCCTCGGAACCCCCAGGGTGAGCAGAGGTAGAGGGATGGTAGCAGGAGAGAAAACAAGGAGAGGGTAGAGGTGCCCACCTCCACACCTTCAGTACAAGTAATCAACAGAGCTGGTGCTGCCTCTGGAGGAGGGACCAGTGCCCTGGGCCCATGCAATCTGTCTCCATGGTAACCAGACGGGGAGGTCTGCTTAGAGCTGGCTGCTAGGCTGGGGTCTATGCCTCTTCCTCTTGGTAGCTGAGCATCTGAGGGTCCTAGGTCCTCCCTGCCACTCCCCACTCTCTCTGTTTTCTTTCTGGATTGAGTAGCTACCAAGGAACTCTGCTGACAATCCTCAATTTGAGGGTGAGAAGATGCAGGCCTTCTTGGTGTGGTAGCATACTTCCCAGCACACAGGAGACTGTGGCAAAAGGATTGCTATGAGTTCAAGGCCAAGCTGGGTTACAAAGCAAGAAAGACCAGGGAACAGAGGGTAAGGGGGTTGGGGAGACAGAGAGAGAGAGAGAGACAGAGACAGAGACAGAGACAGAGACAGAGAGAGACAGAGACAGACAGAGACAAACAGAGACAGACAGAGAGAGACAGAGACAGAGACAGAGAGACAGAAACAGACACAGGGAGACACAGAGACAGAGAGAGACAGACAGAGACAGAAAGGAGGAGGAAGAGGAGGAAGAAGAGGAAGAAAAGGAGGAGAGTGAGGAGGGAAGGTGGAGAAGAGCAGGTATGGAGGTCCCCTTGTGTAACCCCAGCACTGGCAGTAGAATCAGTTCAAGGTCATCTTTGGCTACATAGTTATCTTGAGATCAGCCTGGGAGATATGAGACCCCCTTTTTTTTGAAGAAGAAGAAGACTGGGAGAAGGAAGAGGGGAAGGAGGAGGGGGTGGAAGAGGAAGAAGAGGAAGAGAAGGAGGCAGAGGAAGGCTTCTGGTTTCTGAGCACTTCCTGGCCCTCTCAGCAGTGATAATGGAGTGGTTTGCTGGCCCCGACCATGCTCTGAACCCCTTTCGCATACATTATTTTACTCCCTCATCAATTACAGAATTGTCAGGGCTGGAAGACCAGGGATGGAAGCCTTAGCGACCATCACTGTAGTGATTCTCAAAGTTGCTTTAGTAGCAAGTTCTTTAGGGTATTCGCTGCAGCGGGCCTAGTACAAACCAGATATAGTTGTTATCAACTTGATAATATCCTTGTATCTGCCTTCCCTTTGCTTTTAGGGGACGTTTGGTCCTACAGAAAACCACCTGAAAGCCATAGACCTAGCCATACCCTTTTAAAGATGTTGTTAATTATTACATTTATCTATCTATCTATCTATCTATCTATCTATCTATCTATCTATCTATCTATGGTATGTGGGGGCAGACATACATGTGCATGTGAAGGTCAGAGGAGAACTTGTGGGTACCAGTTCCCTTCTCTATCATGTGGGTCCTGGGGATCTTTAGGGTCAGACTTGGCAGCAAGTGCCTTTACTCAGTGAGACTCATCTCTCCAATCCTGCATTTTACATGAAGAAGAAATGAGACTGGAAAAACGGGTCTTTTTGAAGTCACATAGTAAGCTTAGGCTTCCTGGAATTAACTCCTGACCTGCACTGTGCTTCATGAATATGTGCTTATGTGGATGAAGCTCTGGCAGCCTTCATCTTGCTGAAACCAGGCCTTCTACTTACACTATGGCCCAGTCATGTGCCAGATAAAGGGATGTAGATTGAGCTGATAGGCAAGTGTTGGGGGGAAACATGGTAGATGTCACCGGTGTGTGTAGTCTCCAGATTTCCTCATGGGTCAACGGAATAGGGTCTCTTTTCATTCTATCAAGTTCCATTTAATTTACCTGAAATTCCAGCACTTGGGAGGAAAAGACTGGAAGAAAATGAGCTCAAGGCCAGCCTAGGCTACACAGCAAGACCCCGATTAAAAATATTTGTAGTACAGCAGGCTTTCTGTTGCAAGGATGGATGATAGCTGAGCAGTTCCCTAGAGGAAAGGTCTTGGAGGAACCATTGATTGCTAGGAAGTCTAGGTTGCTGGAACTCAGCTTCCTGTACAGCAGGAATCTGTCACCTCTTGTAGTTTTAATGAGAATTATCCCCACAGGTTTCTACATTTGAATGCTTGGTCTCCAGTTAGTGGAACTGTTTGGGAAGGATTAGGAGGTGTGGCCTTGTTGGAGGTGTGTCACTGGGGGCAGGCACCGGGATTTCAAAAGCTCAGTCATTTTCAGTTAGTTCTCTATTCCCAGTTAGTTCCCCCCAGCCCCCTTCTCTTTTTCTCATGCTTGTGGATTAGATGTAACCTTTCAGTTACTCCTCTAGTGCTATGCCTGCCTGTCTGCCTGCCTACTGCCATGCTTCTCATCATGTTAATTATGAGTCTAATCCTCTGGAACCATGAACCCCAAATTAAATGCTTTTATTTGCCTGGCCTTAGTGGATTATTAAACCCCACACACACACACACCACAGCAATAGAAAAGTACCTATGGTGGAAATTAGTACCAGGATTGGGGTATTGCTGTGCCAGGACCGATCATGATGTCTTTTGGAGGAATGTGGAAGTCTTTGGATGTTTGGACTAGGAAAGCAGTTGAATGCTGTAAGCAGAGCTTAAAGGGTCATTTTAGTAGGAGCTTGGAAGACAGTACTGAGAGCTATGTGGCTTATGGAAGCTCAGCCCAAGAGATTTTAGGAGGGAAGAATATTAACAACAGGGTTAGAGACCATTATTGTGATACTTTGGCCGGGAATGTGGCTGCTTTTGCCCTTGTCCCTAGAATTTTCCTGAGGCTAGTATCTTCAGCAGAGGCTATTGCAAGAGAATCTAATATTGATGGTGTCACATGGTTTTTACTGAATACTCTCATGCAAATCTACAGCAAGAAAGAGCAAGCCAGTAAGCAGCACTCCTCCACGGCCTCTGTGTCAGCTCTTGCTTCCAAGTTGCTGACCTGTTCAAGTTCCTGCCCTGGCTTCCCTCAGCGATGGGCTGTCACCCGGAAGCATAAGATAGAAAAATAATCCTTTTTTCTTTCTCGGGTTGTTTCACCACAGCAATAGACACTCTAACCAAGACACCTCCTCTCTTCCAGAGGGGTGGGCACATCAAGAGAACCAGTCTGGGAGCATCAGAGCAGGAGGCTGGCAGGTCCTTCATTCCATCAACGGAGTCCTTGGCTTGTTAGAAGAGTACCTGTACCATTTAGGGACACTCTGGAAGGATTTTCCTTCCAGGCTGACACTATTCTTGTGGGAGAAAGTACTTGAGGTCTTCCTCAACTTGAGCAGAAGGCTAAAGGTGGCTGAAAGGTTAGGTATGGTGATAGGGAATCTCCTCGTGGCCTGACTCTAGGAAATTGTGTGTTCCGTGCAGTTAACACCCGCACTGGCAAAGCATAGGCAAGGCACTGCCCCCAAGGGCCTCCCTGAGGATGTCACTGACCACAGTCTTGGTGACTCCCAGCCCTCCATGACCTGTTCTCTAGTTCTATACCCGTTCTTCACCATGTGACTCAGAGTCTGCAGGTAATTCTCTGATTGTCCCTTTTCTGCCCTGGTCTGCCTCTAAACCACAGGCTTTGCTCTCACTGGATGCTTGGGCCACACACACTGCCTAGCAGGAAGTCAGAGCGTTTTTATTGGATGAATGAATGCCAGTACCGAGCCCCTTCAGAGCCTGGATTTTAGCATGAAGTTTCTGTGGAGCTGTGGGATTTTTTTGTTTCTTTGTTTATTTTCAGACAGGGACTTGTGTAGTCCAGGCTGCCCCAACTCACTGCATAGACAAGGATTACTTTGGACTCTTGATACCGCCACCTCCATCCCCCCAAATGAGTATGGGATTAACGGACACATGCCTTCCTGCTCTCTGTGCTAGGAATAGGACCCAGGGCTTTATGTGTGCCAGGTAAGCACTCTACCCTCTGAATCACATTCTTAAGCCCACGTGAAGCAAGTTTTGTATTAAAGTGTAGAAGTGCTTGAGTACATGAGGCGGGGTGGCATGGTACCCCTTGGAAGAGCTGTCAGGGAGGAATGACTGAGAGCAAGGGGATTCAGGTTTCATTGAAATGGAACACCCAGGTCTTTAGTCACCCATTAGGTCTCCAGCAATACCGATTCTGGGGTGGGGAAATAGGAGGTGCCCATGCCGAGAAGACATGGTAATGTCCTTTCTCAAATACCTTGGAACCAAGACCAGAGAGGGCTAGAGAGGTTGAAGTCTCCAGTGTAGTTCATGCGCAGTGGACCCCACAGTCTTTTATATGATTATGTAGAAAGTGGTCACCACAGCCAACTGTAAGCACAGGGTTGCCATAGCCAGGATGAGACATCTTTCTGGCCCTGAGAGAGAGGCAGGAGGCAGAGTTCTGCCTCAGAATCTTCACTGCAGGTGGCTCCATGGGCTGGGAAGCCTCTGCTCTTGAGTTGGAAGACAAGCTGCAGTAAGGGTGGGGGTTGGGATTTGGGGGGAGAGAAGTCCTCCTGGGGTAGCTTTTGGCAGTGACTTCCTAACCTCGGCAGCTCAAGGAAGCATCGAGACAGACACTTTGAGAGGAATCGTGGCACCTGGATATTGCACGATGTAATGGAACCAGCCAAGTGGTAAATGTAGCTTTTAAATAGGTTTTGTGTTCTCCATTAACTGCCCTGATGTTGATTAGCCCTGACAGCCAAGAAAGGGCAGTCAGCAACTTTCCCCAGGTTGTCAGTGCTCAGCTGGCCCTTTCTTCTACTGACCAGCATTGCAGGGAGACCCCTATGAGGTAGCGAAGGATGGTTTCCCTCTAGGGGTAAGCAGGACAGGGAAGGACCCGGGCAGGCCTGTGGTGGGCTGTCTCAAGCTCCCGTTCTCTTTCTATCACTTAACCTGGGGCTTCTCTGAGATGGGGTTGAACATGGACATCTGCAGGGAGCTGTAGGGGCGTGGCTTCCTTTTGCTGTCTTGGTGTGGAAAAAGGACCACATTTGCGAAGGAGATACTTAGTCAGGTGACCTCCTGGGAACAGTCATCCACTGGAGCTTGGAAGCCATGAGAGGATTTGTTGGAATATTTTAGATGCATCTTTGAGCCCAGGTAGCTCGATCCTTAAGAGACAAGAACAGGTGAAATCCCACAGACTATCGGGGTTTTCCAAAGCAAAGATTGTGACAAACCTTGGAAGAGTCCAGAAATTTGGTAACTTTCATGTCATCTACCTTGATGGAGCCGCAGAGAAGATTAAAGGGGAGAGGCTGGGGCTGTAGCCTTGGTGGGGTGCTTATCTAGCATACTCAAAACTCTGGGTTTGAACCCCAACACTGCATAACCAGGCATGCCTGTGATCCTAGCACTCAGGATGTGGAGGCAGGAGGATCAGAAGTTCAAGGTCATCTTCAATGACCTATGGAGTTCAAGGCCAGTCAAGAATATTCTTGAGAGGAGAGGAAGCAGAATGAACCTTCTTGTAGAAAGAGAAGAAGCCCAAAGAAAGCTTTCTTGGTCTAGGAGTAGTTCAAGACTCTTGGCCTCAAGCTGTAGAGCCCAGAGGAAGCCAATGGGATGTCCCCCTACCTCCTGTTCTCACGAGACATCCCAGAATTCCAGCTTCTATTCACTGCCCAACAGAGGACTTGGGTCAGAAGACTTGAGAAAGGAGAAAGAATCTTTCAGAAAACTTCCTTTCGCTCACCCGCCCTTGCCCAGCCAGGAGCTGTGGGGAAGCTGTGAAGGCCCTGCTGCATCCTCCCCTCAGCCTCTAAAGCCCTCACCCTCTGCCCTGGCATCACCCACTTTCTCCCTTCCCCTGGGGGAAACCCTGGTGTCAACACAGCTGGGGAAGTTGCAGAGCAGGTTTTCAACTCCCTTTGACAGCAAAGCCCTTCCCTCACCCCCATGCAGCTCCTGCATAAAAGCGCTCATCATGACAGAATCTATGAAAGAAAAAAAAAAGTGGAAATAGCACAAACGTTCAACAATTAGGGCGATGTTTAGTAAATCACGCTGCATCCATTTGTTACACAGACATTAAAAATGATCATTACGGAGACTGTATAGCGACTGGGGAAAGGTTTATGAGGAGACACTAAGTGGAACCACAATGCAGATGCTACAATTGCTTTGATTGCGACGAGGGGAAATATGTCAGTGTGTCAACAAGGGCTGTGAGATAACGCACAGGAGTGAAAGATGGCTTGGCAGTGCATCGGCTCTGTGTGGCTTTTTGCTTTTTTTTTTTTTTCTCTTTTAAAACGATTTGCTTCTGTCATTCTCTCTCTCTCTCCCTCTCTCCCTCCTTGCTTCCCTCTCTTTTTCTCCCTGCCTCCCTCCCTCCCTCTCAGGATGAGTGTAGAACATGCAGAATATGAGACCAGACATGATCAGAGGATGAGGAGCGTCCTAACAGGAACCTGGAGACCATGGTGTTTAGTCCACCATGTGAAGGGACTCCAGACTCGCAGCCGCAGCTGCCTCAGAGTTGGATCAGAGCTCCAGACCTGTTACTACTAACTGTGAGCCCAGGCCTGGCCCAGAACAAGTACCCAAATTTTGCAAAAGTGTAGACGTTGAAGGCTGGCAAGATGGCTCGGTGGGTGTCCTGGATAGTATTATGTCAACTAGACACGAGCTCAAGTCTTCTGAGAGGAGAGAACCTCATTTGAGAAAACATCTCCATTAAAACCAGGGAGGCATTTTCTTAATTAGTGGTCGATTGGGGAGTGGCCAGCCCGTCGTGGGTGGGGTCAGCCCTGGGCTGGTATTCCTGGATCCTATAAGAAAGCAGGCTGAGAGAACCATGGGGAACAAGCCAGTGAGCAGCTCTCTCTACAGCCTCAGCATCAGCTCCTGCCTCCAGGGTCCCAACCTGCTACGTTCCTGTCCTGACTTCCTTTGATGATGATGTGGAAGTTTAAGTGAATAAACCATTTCTTCCCAGGGCACTTTGGTCATGGTGTTTCACCTGAGCAATAGAAACCCTCACTAAGACAGCAGGTAAAGGTGTTGGCTGCCTGATGACTTGAGTTTAATTTCTGGGTCCTACATGGTGAAAGGAGAGAACCAAATCCCCCAGCCCCTGGCCTCTGACCACTCCATGTACACACTGGCACACATGTGCCCTCCAATTGAAAAGAATGAATGCAACCGAACACTGAAGGTAAGTAAACTCAACACTGTCTATGCGCATGCGTGTGTGTTGTATATGGGTGTGTGCACAGGTGTAAGGCACTCATACACACACATAAAAATAAATATTTTTAAAAGATTTATCTATTTTATGTATATGAGTATACTGTTGCTGTCCTCAGACACACCAGAAGAGGGCATCAGATCCCATTATAGATGGCTGTGAGCCACCATGTGGTTGCTGGGAATTGAACTCAGGACCTCTGGAAGAGCAGTCAGTGCTCTTAACCACTGAGCCATCTTTTCAGGCTCCCAAATAAATCTTTTTTAAAATCACATTTTTATTTATTCAGTGGAGATGCAGGCCGTGTGTGTGTGTGTGTGTGTGTGTGTGTGTGTGTGTGTGTGTGTGTGTGTGTGTGCAGGTGCGCGCACATGCGTGTGTGCATCATGGTAGTTGAGTAGTGTTCAGAAGAATATCTGTGAGACCCCTTCTGTTGTTGTAAAAATATAATAATAAAAAAGAGTAGTTGTCTTTCATCCCGCTAGGTCCGCACAGCGGTGCCCAAGATATCTGCTAAATATCTTGGTGGAAACACAGCTCAGCCGCACACTTTCCTACACTCAAACCCTCACATAAAAGAACACACAACACAATAATCTTTGACCCAATTGATAAGATATAATTACCTACTTAAACACACAAAGCCCGGTACCATCCATCCCTTAGGAACATTGATAACAACCTGTAAATACACAGAGCAGAATCTTAACATCACCTGCCATGGCTTCTCTCCCTCTCCTCCGCCCTGTCTCCTCCTCCCTCCCCTAGTCTCCTCCTCTTCCTTCAAACTTCTTTCCCGCCCATCCTTCCTTCTCCTCCAATGACAGGCCTCCTTTTATCCTTACCTCACCTGTGACATCATCCTACACCCTTCTCTCTATCTCGAGATTGAACTCAGGCCACCAGCCTCAGTGGCAAATGTCTTTACACACTGAACCATCTTGCCAGCCCTCCATGTTATGTTTGGAGACAGGGTCTCCCTCTGAACTGGAGCTCATCGATTCTACCTGGCTGGCCACTGACCCCCAGGGGTCCACCTGTCTCTACCCCAGCCTATAGCACTGGGTTTACCTAGGCCAGTCTTTTACAGGAGGCTGGAGATCCAAACTCAGGCACTCGTGCTTGCCTAACAGGCGCTTTCCCAGCCCCTCTGTGGGTACTGTGTGGTTGAGTTCTGTGTTCTACAGTAAAGCGCGGCTCAGTGTTTGGTGGAGGAATGGCCCTGAACCTGGTGCTCTTCTCTGTGATCCTGGACCAGCAGTCTACACATGCATGGCTGTTTCTCTGGTCAGATGTGAGCTGGTGTTCTTCCTGTTCCAGTCGACCCCTCCATCAAACTATACTGACATCTCCGGATCTGACAGGTTCTTCGTCAGTGAGAGATTTTTTTTTTAAAGTATTGACACTGGGGTTTCTGTATTTGAGGAAGAGAGGGAATTAGAACAAGTTCTGTGTCCCAAGCAGAGAAGGTGGGTGGCACACCAATCATGACGGAGTCATGATCCCGGTCAACAGCAGCAAGACATACCATATACTGGGCAGAGAAGGGGTGTGTGAAGCATCGGTGGCCTCGGAGAGCACAGAAACCAGGACTGATGCTGATGTCACTTGCTCAAATAGTTTATGAAGGGTAAACACGGCTTTGTTAGTTTCATAGACATCCCCCAAAATGAGAGTTAACAGCAGAGTGTCTCCAACAGGAACTTATCTGTAATGGCTCCGTTTCTGACCCTGCCTTGTGATTCCTCTACTTACCCATTTCTGTTTTTCTGTGCTCAAGTAGTCTTCCTTTCTCCCCCTCCTCCCTTCCTTTCTTTCTCCCCCCTCTCCTTCCCTCTTTCTCTTCCCTCCCCATCCCCCCCTTTTCTCCTTCACTCCCTCTTTCCCTTCAATCTGTTTTTCCTCATGAGAAAAAGAACCACTACGCAATTTGCTTTAATAATTAATCAATTCTATGCTACAAAATACATCTAAAATATTCAAGAGGGGGGGAAGTTTCCCTTCAAAGTAGCTTGGTTAGAACTCTTTCTGCCAGCATAATCGAGTTAATGAGCACCCCTTTAGAATTTCATGCAAAGTAACTTTCACAGTGGTGGTGAGCTTCAAAGATGGCTGAAGAGGTAACTAAAGAGCACAGTTCCCCTTGGCAACCAACGTAAACTTCCATCCTGATTGGGTGAAAGGATAGGTTGGAATGCAGTGGCATTTTGGAGCTACAAGGAGAGAGATAATCAAGGAAGAGAGAGGCGACTTTAGGGGTAGATTTTGAATAAAGCAGAGGTGCTCAGGGTGTCCTACGGAGCTTAGGTTAAGCAGAGCTGTAATGGCTAAAGGCAGGAAGGACCCCACTTCTGTTGAATGCAGAGGCAAGCAAAGACTGCTGTTAGCAATCCCAGTAACAAGTAGCAAGCCCGTCCAGAAACCCCTAGAGCAGCCCACAATGAGAGGTGGGGCCACTGCTGTCCTGTAGCCCCCAAATCCAGAGCCCAAGGCTAGAGTACAGCCAACCCAGACAGGCTGCTAGCATGGTGACACAGCTGATGAACCCCTGACCCTTCGGTCTGAGTCCTGAAGATGGTCTCTAGCTGTTACCATTTCAACCTGTCTCCTCCATCTGTAACACCCTCATCCAGACCTTCCTCATGTCTCACCTGAATGATTGTAGCAGCTTCCCCGAAGGCCAGAAGGGTCCTTCCTGCACTCGAGACTTCTGGTGTCATTCCCTGTCAAACCCTCTTCAAAGGGGCCAAGGACAGAGTTGAGAGATACAATCTCACTAGTGTTGAGCACAGGCTCTTTACGTTCTTCCAGTCCGTCCCCTCTCCCACACCCTCCGTCACCCCGTACCCCATTCTAAACAGTCCACTGCTCTCTTGTCGCGCCCACCTCGTCCGGCAAGGAAGACGCAACACGGTTGGATTCTTCTCAACAGCCTTTACTGCAGGACACCTTCTTTGTTGATACAGGGAGGAGGCGGCAGCCAGCCCTAAGTGTTACAGCTCCAAGTGTTACAGCTTTAAGTGTTACCGCGCCGAGTGGCAAAGCCGCTCGGCTTATATACACAACAGTATGCTAATCTTCTTTCAGGGATTGGTGGGGCACGAGTCACCCCACTGCCATCCCAGCTACTTGTCCTCCAGAGATTGGCGCAGCATGAACTCCCATTTAGCATAGTACCGCCCCAGGCAGACTGACTGCAGGTGCAAAACTCCACGCATGCTCAGTACTGTTGTTAGGAGGGTGCCAGATTCACCTCATTATCATACAGCCGCCACTCCCTACACTCTCTGGCATTTCATGAGCAGCCCGCTCATTCTCTAGGTTATGTATTTTGTCTGCAGATTCTCTTTTTCTCTTCAATCCTTTTCCAGCTTCCCTGTGGCCCTCAGGTTTGGGCAAGATCATTCCCTGTTCTCTTTGACCTTTGTCTCTGTGAGAGTGTCAGCTGGTTGCCTTGCCATGCGTACCCCAAGCTCTCAGACCCCAGCTCCATTAGGTCTGTTCCAGACACCTTGCTTTCCAGTCCTCTGATCCCTGTCCTGTTCTTGTTATTGCTTCCTAAAAGGCCAGGGCTGCATTTTGGCTTTTGTAGTGCACAAGCTGGTAAGGTAGTGCCCAGCACATGATAGGCAGGCAGCAAATGTTTGTTGAATAAATAAATGAACAAGATTTCTAAGTAGAAATTAATTATAGACAAGGTTGAAAGTGAGCGGGGAGTGCGTGGCTCCCCAGATACCACGTTTGTTCAAGTCTTTCTTCAAATAAAATTTTCTCCTAATTTTAATATTCAGTCAGGGAGTTAATGTCACCAATATTCGTGAAGTTGGATGCTTTCAAGTCAAGAGAGATAGCACACATGTACAAACAGCGAGGAGACGAAAAACTGTGAATGGAGAGAGAGAGAGAGAGAGAGAGAGAGAGAGAGAGAGAGAGAGAGAAGAAGGAGGGAGGGAGGGAGGGAAGGAGGGAGGCAGGAAGGGGAGGGAGGGAGAGAGAGAGAGAGAGAGAAGAAGAAGAAGAAGAAGAAGAAGAAGAAGAAGAAGAAGAAGAAGAAGAAGAAGAAGAAGAAGAAGAAGAAGAAGAAGAAGAAGGGAGGAAGGGAGGGAGGGAGGGAGAGAGAGAGGGAGGGAGGGAGGGAGGGAAGGAGGGAGGGAGGGAGGGAGAGAGAGATGTTGAGATCTAGTTTGCTTTTCTGCTTTCCTATTGGTGGGGAAGAGAAGGGTTTACTTGTTTCACATTCCCAATCACAGCCTGTCATTGAGGGACATTAGGGCAGGGACTCAAGCAGGAGCAGAGGCAGGAACTGTGGAAGAAAATTACTTACTGGCTTGCTCCATTTGCCTCATGCTCAGCCCCCTTTCTTATATAACCCGGAATCACTTGCCCAAGGGTAATACTACAATGGGCTTGGCCCTCCCACATGAATTAGTAACAAAATCTACCCCACAGGCATGGACACAAGTCAATCTTTTCGGGGGAATCCCCCAGGTGAGACTCCCTCAGATAACCGCACTCTGTCAAGTTGACAGCTTAGCCAACTAGGAAAGGGGGTGGGGCGGGGGAACTCTATGGAGCATAGTGGCAAGGATAGTGGTAGGGTCTGGCTACCCTGAGCTTCTGAGGCCAAGGTTTGCACTCGTACACCAGGCCTGAGGAGCCCTGCAGGGAGAATGCTCTGCAGTCCAGCCCTGTCCAGTGAGGTTGAAGAACAACTTTTGTGCCGTCTCAGTTCCTGACCTTGGTCTACAAGAGGGCCTCTCTGCCTCCCCACTTAACCTCCCATTCTGGCTCCATGCCTCCTGAAAGGTCCGTTCTCTGTCTCCTGGAAGTCCTCTAGGCTTTGACTTTACTACACTGTTCCTACTGCATGGAGATGTCATGGCTCTGGGCAGTTTGGAAGATAATGAGGGGACTCTGGAGATTTGTTTGAGAAGAATAAAGGGGTAGTGAGTCAAGTAATGAGAGGCCAGGAGAAAAGAATCCTAGGCGCAGAAGAAGCCTGGCTGGGGAGGTGGGCAGGAAGGAAGACCATGAGTAAAGCATTGCCGAAGCACTGTGTCCTCTCTTACTGATTAGTTGATTGATTGACTGACTGATTGATTGCCTGAGCGCCAGTGTCTTGCAACGAATCCCAGGCTAGCAGAGAACTTGCCATTTTTCTACCCCAATTTTCCAAATGTCAGTGTGATTCCTGTTGCCCTAAAAGAGCGACTCTCAACCTTCCTAATACTGTGACCCTTTAACTCAGCTCCTCATGACCAGGCGGCCTCCAACCATAGAATTATTTTGTTGCTACTTTGTAACTACGATTTCGCTACTGTTATGAATCATAATGTAAATATCTGTGCTTACCAATGTTCTAGGCAACGGGCATGAAAGAGTCATCTGACCCCTGGTTGAGAACCTCTGCTTTAGTGGCTACAGGGTGCTATTCGGACAGAAGGCGTGTTTCATCTCTGGCCTCGCGCTCCCAAGGAAGGAGAGACTCAACACGCTGTGCAGCCCAACATCCCACAACTTGGTGGACATTCTGGACTGTCATCTGAAAATAGGGACCCTGGATCCAGGGGTCTGTGAAGGCAGTGGGATCTCTCCACGTCCTTTGAACTGCTGACAACATCTCTTGGAACATAACACAAGCGTTTTACCTGTGATGAGGCGGCGTGAGGCTGATGACCCTGTGACAGATTCCTTTGCGCTGGGCTGGCACCGCTGCAACTCGGTGTGACAAAGCGCCCGCTCTCATGCTGATCGGGAGCACTGATTGCCAGCTATTGACGTCTTTGATGAATAAAAAATGGGAAGCGAAATTAATTATTTCTTATGAAATGCAGATTGTTTGGTAGACAAATATCTTTCAGATCTTGGGGCCCATCAGGGATGATCATAACATTAACCCTTGATAATTAAGGAGGTCGAGGCTGACAGAGTTAGGGGAAGGCTCAAGGGTCTAATTCCATACTGTGTGACTGTCAGACTTATCTTGGGCATTTCTGCTCCTGGAAGTCTTTGTGTCTTTCTCTACCTCTGCTGACGTTGCTGGTCCCATCTGGTCTCTGACCTCCCTGACCCTATGGTCTCTCCTCCTTGCTTCTGGTCTTCTTTCTCATCCTGCTTCTGTTTCTCGAGCTCCCTGACACCAGCATCTCTCTGGTGGCCTTGGTGTGTCCTGTCTTCTCTCGTGTCATGTCCTCTTTTGATGTTCTCTTTCTTTCTCCCCTATCTCCCATCCTCCCTTCCCAGATCACTGATGGTTCTAGGATGCTTTCAGCATCTCCCAGGCCACTGGTGCTAGGAATTTTGTTTAATTACCTTGCCTCACTGTATGGCTGCACTGCTACCAAGGTTGCCATGTCTGAAGGCTTCTCACCTCTACTGCCCTTGGTTTGATCAGACAGGAAACTTTAGAAGTTAAGAGATTGTCTGCTCACTTCCAAGTCCTCCATGTCTGCTCAGCTAGCTGTCCTGTCCCTCGGAGCTCTTCTCTGCTATTCTTTCAATGGTGTAGGTTTCCACACCTCTGTCTCTCATGGCTACCCACTGTCATTCCCAGCTCCCTGTCTGTCTACTGTCTCTTTCTCCCTGACACATCAATCACCCTTCCTCAGGTGCTCCACCTATCTAGCCCCACCACCCTATAATCTCCATCTCTCTTTTCTTACTGCAATGTGAGGGGGGGTGGGAGGTCAGCACAGAGGCCAGGCCACCCCCAGACTTTGCCCAATGCACTGTGTCATGTTGAATCTTCCATTACGTTTTTTTTCCCAATGGGAACCACAAAGCTCTACTTCCTTTGAGGTGAACAGCATTGCCTCCTGGGTAGGTGAAGGCACCTCTGAGTTGCATGGACCCTTTCCCTCCCCTTTCCCTGCCCATGATTAAGGGCGGTAAGAAACAACCCAGGACAACTGCTGCTGCAAACCCACTCCTAAGGGTTGAAGGGTGGAGTCTATTTTCTTGCTCTGCTTGTGGCTGACTTGAAGAGGAATGAAGCTACCTCTGGGTAGTGTCTGTATCTTCTGACTCCTCTCTTGGCTTTTGCCAAGTAGCCTGTATGTGTCCAAGCTCTGAGAAGGGCTCTGCCCTGGAGGGTAGTACCTGTGGGATTTGCGCATCTATTCAATCAAATCAGAGATTGAAGTTGGGAGTCTCAGAGGCAGGATTTGAAGTCCAGTTTAGCCACTGACCTTAAGCCTCTGCTGTGGTGAGAGTTCTGGAATTTTGGTTCCTTTAAATAACACAAATATTATGAGAATGTGTTTTCCTTTCACTCTCAGGTATGGGCATCTAGGGCTGCTTCAGACTGTCCTCGGCAGCTGTGATTTGCCTCGTGCTCTAGCAGAGGTGTGGCTTTGCCAGCTGCAGATAGTTTCTGCGATTGTGTGACATTTGGAATTCTGGGAACTTTTCAGAGCCTCCAAGAGGCAGAGCTGGTGATTGGCTGTTGTTTGTTCTGGGGAGGGGAGGGTTGGTTGTGGTTTGTCAGTAGCTGTACTCAAAGAAGAAACAAGAAGAAAGAAATTATATTTGGAGATCTCTCTCTTTCTCCATTCTGTCCTTCTTTCTCTCCTATCTAGTGATTGGGATGAAGCCAGGAAGATAAAAGTAGAAAAAACCCACAAAGTAGCAAAACCAGTTGTAAGAAGGGAGTGTAGGGTGATGAGTGGATTATGCTCGCCCATGACAGGCATGATGCTGCAACCTTCAAAACTCAGCAAATGACAGTACGAGCCACGGGAGTCAGAGGACATACATGGGAGCTCTTCTTCACAGGAAGGGGTGTGGGTGCCCACCAATGGCAGCTTTGAGCCTTTGGATCCAAAACCATCCAAAGGAAAGCATTCCAAAGGGTCATGACTTTGCTCTGCCATTGGCTCTCATTTCCTACCTCAGGCATGACTCTGCAAACCTCCCAGACAGATGGCATTCTTCTAGAACCCTAGGGACAGACACACCCAGCCTCTCTCTTTACTCATCTTCGGTTCCTCTTCCTTCCTAGGGAAGATACGTTTCCTGGCGTATCACCCCAAATCATCTTTCTTTCACACATGCTTGTTGGGTTCAGCAAAGGCTTCATGACCCTGGAGAAGAGCTCTCTGCTGTTGGCACCCCCCAGGTGGTCCTTCTGCATGTGCCTTCTGGACAGCTTGTTCAGGATTCTCCCCACCCCCACTCCTTCAACAAAGTACAGGATGGCGAGGACGCCAGAGAATCTGCGTCTCAGAGCCAAGTACTCACTTGAAAATATCTCCAAGGCCTTTTCCAATTTCCTGGAAATTGATGAGTGTTTCTAGGACTCAGATTTTGTGACTAGGCAATGCCTGGCCCCTGCCTGTCTCTCCCTTCCTTCTGCTAGGCCTGCCAACCCTGCAGGAAGCCAGCCCACCTATAGGGATGCTCTTCTCCCTACCCAGGGCGGGGGCAGGGAGAGCAGGGTCCCTTTCCTCCCTCCTTGCTGTGGTCCTAGGAATGAATCTTGGCACCTGCAGATGCTGGTGGAGCTGGAGGGAGGTGTGGCTTGCCTCCCAGCCTGCCCACATGACTCACCACCTGCCTTCGAGTTTCTCTTCTCCATCCTTATATAATCCTGACTCCAGGATTAAAAATACTCTGCCGAGTACCCATCCATCTGTCCTAGTCCCTCTCTAAATATATATGTGTAGTTATACATACATGATCTTATTTTTAAGACGCTTTAGAAGGAGTACTTCTCTCTATCACTTGTGCTGTTGAGAGCAGGCTTCCGAGTCAGTGCTGGCTTCCTGCAGAACAGCAGCCCTGGGGGAGTGAGACTTCCCGAACCTCGAGGATTGCAGTCTGTTGTGAGTAGGTTTGCCTTAGTCAGGGATGAATCCTGGGCGGCACCCAGATCCATCTCAGAGTAGCCAAAGCTGGCCTTCCACCAGAAGCCCAGGCCCAGGCTTAATCTAAGGCATGAACACAGCCTCCACCCCACCGTGGACCCTAACTTCTTGTGCAGCTCATGAGCCCCTACCATCTGGTCTCTGTGTGTCCTCCCTGACCCAGTGTCCTTGAGACCTGCAGAGGTCAAACCTCTTTACTCACCTTCTACAAGTATACACTGGGGAGTTACCACAGCTGGAGTGACTGAATGAAGGGGTGTAGTGAGGGTGGGAGACCGTGTACATGACAGCTGTCCCAGAAGCCTCTAGTGTACCCATTTGTACAATGGGCATGACCTTTAGACCATGGGAGCTGGCACAGTGCCCAAGGAGTGAGATGACCTGGCAGGAGCGTAAGTGAAGGAGGGCAGACTGAAGGGCCTAGGACTTTGGCCTAGGGTGGTGCTGAGAGGAAGGTGGTGGTGTGGACTGTCTCTAGGTGACCCCTGCCTCCCGAATGATAGATATTGCCTTTGTGTGACTCCATTGTCAGTCTTGGATCTCCCATCCACTGGGCACACGCCATAGGAGTGTTCTATCCAGGGCTCAGGCTAAGGGATAGGGGGCAAGGTCCATGATTCCAGCGCCACTCACGCACACCCACCGGAAGAAAGGATAAGTATTAAGAAATGGGGAATAGGGGTTGGGGATTTAGCTCAGTGGTAGAGCGCTTGCCTAGGAAGCGCAAGGCCCTGGGTTCGGTCCCCAGCTCCGAAAAAAAGAACCAAAACAAACAAACAAACAAACAAATGGGGAATAAAGGTCTATGGGGCCTAGGTTGAGCCTTCTGCCCTAGTCATGACATTAAATTCCTTTCAGGCCCCTCAAGGACGGAATCTTGCGCTCCTTCTTTCCCCAGCCTATATGCAGCTGGTCAGAGACCTGGGCGAACAAGCCACACGCCCGCCCAGCACCTCACAACCGGGGGTTACTTTCATGACTCAGTTTCCTCAGTTATAAGATGAGGCAAATGAGTGTCTACCAAAGAGGAAACATGAGGTGATTCTCAAAAAAAGGGAGAGGGGACATATAGAAGGGTCAGCAACTCGTCATAACCTGTCCACTGGGTCTGCTAGAGGCTGAAGGCAGTTCTCAGCGCTGAGCCCTGTCCCCACTTTCTGCCCAGCTCCTTCTAGATTCCTTGGATAGGCCCCACCCCCTGCCTCCTGCATTGCTGCCGCTCCTTTGGCTCCCGGGGCCCATACCTGTTTTTCTAACACAGGCGGCTGTTTTCTCTCAGAGCTGTCTTTTGTGGGTGCTCCTCAGAGCACTTGTTACATGCCAGGCACAGCCCCTGCCCTCCCTCCTCCCCCGCACTCCCTGCTCACTCAAGTGGAATCCTGCGCTGCTAATTGTACTTCTGGGCGAGCTGGGCTTCCTATTACTTCTTCTTCTTGTTGTTTTTGCGGCTGAGTCTCTCTATGTAGCCCAGGCTGCCCTCCAAGTCCCACACCTCCTCCCTCCACCCACCTGGCCTCTCCTTTCCTTTCTACTGCAAGCCACTGCGCTGTGGGCGTCCCTCCCCTACTCCAGAGAGGAGCGAGAAATCTCCACTGTCCCAGGCAGAGCACAGCCTCAGCGTGGACAACAAAATAAAAGCCGGGTGAAGTAACCATCTGCAGGCCGTTGCAGGCCGGCGTCTTGGGGCTGACCCTGGCTTTTTCAGCTTGAGAACTTGGTGGCTGTTTCCTGTCTGCCACCATCCTGGCCTCCTATACCTGGAGCATCCACTCTCTGGGCTGCAAACTGAGAAGCCAACAGGAGCCATGACAGCTCCATGATCTGATGAAAAGAGTGACCGAGTTGTGTGTCTCTTTCTTCCAATCCTGTGGCCCTCAGAGGAGGAGGGGAATTACCAGAGCAGGATTCCAACTTGAGTGAGCAGAGTGAGGGGGAGGAGGGCAGGGCTGTGCTTGGCATGTGTCAAACTGAGTTCTGAGCATAGAGACACTTGCTGGGCTGTTGTTGCATGACCCGAGAAGATGCCAGCTACCCACACAGGGCGGCCTGGTCCATGGGAAGAGCTGGAAGGAAACATCTTCCTTCCTTCCTTCCTTCCTTCCTTCCTTCCTTCCTTCCTTCCTCCTTCCTTCTCTCTTTCTCTCTCTCTCTCTGTCTCTTTCTTTCTTTCTTTCTTTCTTTCTTCCTTCCTTCCTTCCTTTCCTTCCTTCCTTCCTCCTTCCTTCTTTCTCTCTCTCTCTCTGTCTCTTTCTTTCTTTCTTTCTTTCTTTCTTCCTTCCTTCCTTTCTTTCTTTCTTTCTTTCCTTCTTTCTTTCTTTCTTTCTTTCTTTCTTTCTTTCTTTCTTTCTTTCTTTCTTTCTTTCTTGTGCATTAGCTTTTTATTGGGGAAAACGGCTTTTTGATGCCCCCATCCACATCATCCACAGACTGTTATATAATCAATAAAATATCAGTACCCTGGACTGGAAACGGCCTCGAACCCCATGGAAGGACCAGCTTCAGTGTTGGGGACTGTGCCGTGATTGTTCTTCCTCTGGACAGGGTGGGATGGCTTTCAGGAAACTTGGCATGGGCGGTGTGGAAGGCGGCCAACTTGCACTTCCGCAGCATGGGCACTGCTGCTTTGCTTAGGCGCCCTCCTTCTTCTTCTCTACCTCTGCCACCAGATTGTGGAGTCCTGAAGGGCCCGTTTTGAGTTCAACCTTGCTTGTGCCCTTTGTTGTGGGGTGGGACTCTCAGAGCGACTGTCTAACGTGCCCACAGATGCACACTCATAAGCCCACTGCTCGAACGCGCAGGTGCATGCACACACCGTATTCCATTGCAGAAACAGCAGCACCGGAGGCCACCTGTCCCCAGCTCAACTTGTGAAATTCACAGTTTCTCTGCATGCCCCTCTCCCTGCTGGAGATGAGAGGACTTGGCAGCAGTGTCTCTTTGTCTCTGACTTTTCCTCCCCCAGCCTCTGGCTGGCTCTCCACTCCCTGTCGCTTGCAGCATCTGCGCCCAGACACAGGAGGTGTACAGGGCAGCCTTATACTTCCTCCCTCCTTCAGATGCAAGACTTAGGTAGACCCGGGTGGGTCCGTAAGAAGCTGCAGGGCATGGATGGCCCAGCCCAGAAACTTGACAAACTGCCTTGGTTCAAATGATGTCGATTGATTGTCACAGCTGTGCAGTCGCAAGCTCAACGCTCGAATACTCAGGTGCATGTGGATGCTGTATCCCACTCCACACACAGCTCCACCATTGCCCAGGAGGCTGCCTGTCGCTGGCGGGACCCAGCAAGAGCCCAGGCGGTGAGATTGGCTACCACACCCATGCGGCCACCCTGACCTGCATTTGAATGTACATGCGGACATGCTTCCTTGATTTCACACATGAGCAAGGGAGTTCCAAGAATTCTTGGAACCTAGGCAAGCATGCTAGGCTGGGACCACAGCTCGGTGGAAGAAGAGTGCTTTCCCAGCATGCTCAAGGACATGGGTTCCATTCCTAGGCCCTCAAAAGAGACAAACGATGGGACAGCAGCCCATCTGTGTCATGGTTTGGTTATAGGATGTACCCTGGATACTCATGCACTTGGATACTTACTTGTTCAAGATGGTGGGACTGTTCTGGGATGTTGTAAAACCTTCGACATATGGGGCTTAGCTGATAGATGTTGAGCCACAGAAGTAGACCTTAGGATCAGAGGCTGGGGTTCAGGAGGCTAGTCCTTTAGGGTCAGATGCTGGGGTTCAGGGTCAAAGGTTAGACCTTCATGGTCAAAGGCTAGGCCTCCATATCAGAAGCTGCCTGATGAACCATGTTATCTCTAGTTCCAACCACCACCGCCAGAGCTCAGTTTCACCTTCGTGCCATCTGACCCAGAGGCCCAAACAACACTCTCCCCTTTCAGTTGCTTCTGTCAGAAACTCTGTCCCCGACAGCAGTACATTCCTTGTCCTCTTTATTTACAGATTCTGAGGTTGACCATGAGCAGGGTGCCGGGCACAGCAGACATGCTCCTGGCAATCAGGGTACCACGAATGAGGCTTGGTGACGGGTATGATGTATGTGGGGTCATCCAATCCTTCCACCATCCCTTCATAAGGAAAAAAGTGTGCTCTTCAAGGTCCGTGGCTACTAAGGCCAGTGTCCCTGGAGGTTGGTTCTAGCTCACAGCATCATACGATGCTCCTCCCATTCATCGAGGCTCTGCATCCTAGGGGCAGACTCTGGGACGCAGGCAGGAGGTGGACTTGAGGGACAGGTATGGCTGATAGTCTGACACTGGCCCACCCGTGTCCAAGGCAAGATGGTACAGGCAGGTGTAGAGCTAGGAATGGCAGGTGCTACCATGGTTCCCAGCTGGCTTTGGTCACCTGGGGAGGGAACCACAGGGCTCTGGTCCAGGGGATGGATGGGTGATAAGAGGGAACAGAGAACTTGACTTAGGGCTCGTGAGGGTTCCCGGGGCAACAGTGGGCTGCTGGTGGAGGCAGGTTGGCATAGAAACGTATATGGATTGCCCACAGGAGCCCGGTGCAGGGCACAACTCTCTATTCTTCCTGATCAGAGGTGGGACTGCAGTGGCTGAGCCTATGTGGACAGTGTCAAACTTAAGGTCATCTCATGTGATAGGCAAAGGAAGGACTCTCTACATGGATGGCTCCAGATATGTCCTTTTCAGCCTGGGCATTCCATCGAGTCCCAGGATGGTGTCTTTGTTCTCTTGGAGGAGGGCTTCTCTATCTTTCTGAGAATGGCTTAACTCCCTAGCAGAATGGTGCACACTTAGGTCGGGGACTCTTTTACTCTCTCTCTCTGCCCTGATAAGTTCTAGCAGGTGCCTACGAAGACCTGTCAGTTCTCTGTTCTGATGCCTCTGATTCTCGCGTCCCTTCAGCCCTAGCAAACCCCACTGAGAGGTTCACTCTGCATTGGAAACTGAGCCAGTGTCTTGTGTGTGTGTGCTGGTGTGTGTGCGTGCGTGCGTGTGTGTGTGTGTGTGTGTGTGTGTGTGTGTGTGTGTGCTCCTGTGTGTGTGTGTGTGGGCATGTCTGTGTCAGCCACAGTCAACATTGAGCGCCATCCCTCCTTGTCTCAGACTTTGATATAATTGTGTTAGTGCTTTGCATGATGTATGAGTGTGGGCATGCTACAGTGTGTGTGTGTGAAGGTGATGGTTAGGGCGGAACCTTGGGAGTTGGTTCTTTTTCCACATTTATGTGGGCTCCAGGGGCTTGAATTCAGGCTGTAATGTTTTCACAGCAAACACTTATCCACTGAGCCATGATGCTGGCCCTACCCTGTTGCCTTGAGACAGAGTTTTCACTTGCTTGGGGCTGGATGGTTAAAGCGCCACAGGGATCCGTCTGGTTCTGCTTTCCCATCACTGGGAATACAGAGCATGCGCCACCACACCCATCCCTTTTCTGTGGGTTCTGAGACTCACACTCTGATCCTCATGTCTGTGAACCGATCACATTACCAGCTGATCTGTCTCCCACTGTAGCAGGAATGGTGGGGCTGCCTCTGTGTAAACGCTGGGAGCTGTGCAGCTGCAAAAGCATCTCCTACAGGAGGACCTAATTGAGGACTGCCTGAGAGACCTAGGATTGCTAGTGCAAACAATGCCAGCCAATCAGGAACTGCTGTTCACAAGAAAGTCTTTCTTGGGACCAATGGGGCTCCGGTGCAGGGTATTAAAGGAGCCTGCAGCAGTGCTCAGATGAGCTTGCTGTAGCATTTATCACCTGCTCCTGGAGTCTGTGTCATTGACTCTGTGCCAACTCACCTCTAACCCCCAAGAGCAGGTAGGGTCAGATGGAGAGCTGTCCAGGGGAAGGGCAACATCCCCTGTCTCCGGCTGACACCACCCTAAATCCAGTACTCTTTCTCAACATGGGCTCCTCTGGCTCTACTGAAGTTCACGTCTGCCTGCTGGCCATTTTCCCTTGGGAACAGCATCGCTTTGCTGTGACCACAGAGACTTTCTGAGCCATTTCCTTCTGGACAGCTTCCAGTGTGGTACCATGACCCCAAGGGAGGAGCAATGCTTGCGGGCTTTCAGGCCCGTTCCTCCAGCTCACACCCTGTCTGGACTCTAGATAGAAGACAGTGAAGTAAAGCTTCCCACAGAAGGCGGTTGCTGTCCTAGGACACTAACAAGCACAGCTGGGGTTCCTGGGCATGAGTGGCAAGACCAGTGCAGCAATGGAAGGTATGTCCTGGCCACCATGTCATGCACATACAGCCGTCCTGGCCGTCATGCCCATATAGCTACACTTGTGGGTGGAGACAGCAGAAGTGACTTCCTCATGGGCTCAGCCACAAGCAGGGTTCCCCAGCCACTTGCCAGCCTTTCAATGACCTGCTCCTGCTAAAACACCTAGGATCCGAATTTGTTGCTTCAAACCCAAGGCCCGACTGAGGGTCAGCTCCATCACTTCCAAGCTGTGTGCCATCAGGCAAGCTGCTCATCGCTCTGTGCCTCAGATCTCTCCTCGAGAAATGGGATGCTCACAGTAGGCTTGGTCCAAAGATCCGCAAAATCTTTTGCACGCTCCCCAGCACTTGTATGAAGCACGCAATAAATATTAGCTGGTTATTATTTTCATCAAAAAATGAGGAAACATGAAAACAATGTTCTTATTAACTTGAGAGGCACAAGGGAACAAGAGACTTACCAAAGCCACAAAGTGAGCAGACAGGAGAGCTCTGGCCTCCAGATTGGGGATTTTTTTTTCTTTTACTCTCAGGCTGCTGCTTGGCTGTACATTCGTGTGTGTGTGTGTGTGTGTGTGTGTGTGTGTGTGTGTGTGTGTGTGTGTACATGTGCATTCTTTATTGCATAAAGCCACTGTATTATGTGTGCTGTCAGATATCCTATTAAAAAAGCAACGTGAAAAAAACAGTGAGCAGTCTTCCTCTGCCTGTGCCTGCACTGATTACAAAATTAAATTAAGCTCTGGAGCTCGCTGGTGCTGTTTGATGGAGAATACAATGAATTGCTCTTTGCCTCCTGTGAGAAGTCCCTGGGACTGGAGCTGGGGGAGCTCAGCCCCAGACAGTATTTCTTCCTCCCAATGCCCGGGGGGCAGAGCCTTCCTCTCTAGAAATGTTAAGCCCCTGCACCCGGCTGCCTTTTTATTAGGTTAATAAAACACCAGGTCCATCAAGTCTCCAACTCATAAAGGTCAGTGAGTCACATCCAAGTGCAGAGGGGAGCTGGAGGGGTAGCTGATCCCTAGGAGTGGGGGGTTGAGAGAAGCCCCTAGGCTGGCATGGACTCTGGGGCTTGGACCAGAGGTATTCTGGGGACAGTAAGGACGGCATGGCAGGAAGCAGCATGGGCACAGCTTCTGTGTGCAGGGTCACCAGGGTGAGGTCAGGAGCTGGCAGGAGAATGGTCTGAAGTCTGTACAGAGTTATACACTGGCACCAGCAACTGGGGCTAGAGAAAATGTTCTCTAGCACCGTGCCTGCAAAGCACCTCAGAGTTGCCAAGTTCTAGTCCAAAGCATGCGCCCGAGGCTGCCTTCACCCGGGATCTATCCTGTGCCAGGGGCCTGAGGATGTGGAATGGGTTACCCTGGAACAGTGGTCATCCCCTTCTCTTCTAAGGGTTTTGAGTGGGCTCAGCAGGCCGGTTCTTCTGTTCCACTCGGTGACTACCTGGTGACCACCTGGTGACCACCTGGTGACCACCTGGTGATGGTAAGCAGGCACATACTTGCCTGCAGCTAGAAGCACAGCTGGAGCTGCAGAGGCCTCACTTCCCTCCTGGATCAGGGCTCCTCCCAGCCAGCACTGAGCATCCAGAGGGAGCTGGAGTTCTAAAGTGGCAAATGTTGAACTGAGGGCTTGGGTGAAGAAATCCACATTCTCACTTCCGTGGCTTCCTATTGGTCCCAACAGATGGCAGGTCCGATTGGAGGGGAAGGGAAATAGATTCCACCTAAGATTCCAATCCCTTCACCCTAGTGGCCTCCGGGGATAGGATGCCTGACACCTACCTTCTTGGCACTCTATAGCTTGTCTGCTGTACCTCAGCCCAGAGCCTCTCCAAACCCTCCATCATGCCAAAACTGTCTACCACAGGGCCTTTGCACTTACTGGCGTTCGAGCTCCTTACTTGACTAGTTATCATTCTTAAGGGGTCAGCCGAAAAAGTGACACCACATGGCTCTCTTCTTGTAGTTAGCAAACATTTACTATGCACCTGCTAAATGCCAAGCTTATTAGAATATATTCCTTGTTTGATTCTCTATTGTAACATCCCTCCTTTGTTTTAATGCTTCCTTTTTCTTTTGCCCTGTGGGAATGAAGACCCACAACCCCCACTGTGCGCGCGCGCGCACACACACACACACACACACACACACACACACACACACACACATGCACACACTCCATGTACCAACCTGGAGGAAGCGCTTCTCACGGATACGATGAAGGGTATTGCTTAGTCCTGTGACCTGGACCCAAGACTTGACCTTGAACTCTCTGCCTCAGTTTCCCCACTTGGTGACATAGGCAACTGAGAGTGCCTTCCTCACAGGACCGACCCAAGAAGGATGCAGTTACAAGCAGGATCCATCCCGTTGCCAGCATACAGCAGGGCACCATCTCCACGTGACCCACAGCCACCGTTGTCTCCTTAACGAGGTCCGGACTCCACTGTGGCAGCACACAGCTTGAGTTCTGGTAGAGTCAAGGACCTTGCTGGCTGCTTCTCAGTCTCGTCTCGAGGGCCTATCACAGCGCCCGGTGTGCAGCAGAACAAATTTGCTGATTGAACCGGGCAGCCTGTGTGGGTCCATCCACACCGAGGTCCTATCTATTGTCTTACGTTATTCACATTCTAGAAGCCTTGCACGGCCTCGATGCCCTTCTCTATTACAGAGCTGTCTGTTTGCCATGAGGCCCAGTGCCTGCATCATTGACTTCTGAGAAGCAGGGGCTGGGAGGGGCTGTGCTTCCTATTGCTCTTGGTTATCAGTCTCTTTATAAAAGAAAGGACAGAGGCCCTCGCTTGAAGGGGCCATACTGGGTGCCAGGTTCGGTCAGTGCTTCCCGATTGTCCTGAGTGAGGCTCAGAGAAGGTTAAGTAACTTAGCAGAGACCTCACACTTCACATCCGTTTGATTTTGTGTCTAGACTCGCTTGTCCTTGGCCCCCCACCGGCACTGCACCTCTGTGTTCACCTCTGCAGTTGCCCCTTGCCTGAAGACACAGAAGCTGGGTGAGCCTGTGGCCTATACCACAGTCACACACACCTTCATTCTCAGAGGGTAGCCGGTCTTGACTAGCCACTCTGCTGTCACCACGTTGAAATCCTTGCCAGCCTAGCTGTGTTTTCAGTCTCCCTCGCCAGAGCCTGGCCAGGAAGGCACTTCACCTCCACGTCCCTAACCACATCCTCAGGCACACCTGAAATATTTGTTGGTCCTGGGAGGGGACAGGGACATTGGTGTCCCAGGAAGATGGAGATGTCAAGGCCCAAACCCTCTAAGTCTGCTGACCTAGCACTGGGGACACATGATTTCCTACTTGGATGGCTTGCCAGCCTCCACGCCCGTCCCTGCTTCTAGGTGTGTAAATGTCACCCACGGCAGAGGGCAAACACGTTCAGGCTGCTCTCCGTTTGCCTTCCCCTCCAGTCAGAGCAGGCCAAGAGACTGTAGGCAAACTTCAGCCACAAGGCCCACCCTAAGGAGCCTCGCCTGGGTAATCAGAAGGGGAGATGAAAACAGGTTCTGTCCAGCTGAACCAGACAGGAGGCCTGCCTGGATTCGCTTTGGGAAGACTAGACTTGGGTATATGCTTTAATGCAGGGGCCCATTACCATGCTGTACAAAGTGACCACACAGGGTGCCCTTCTATTTGGGTCAGGAATGTGGTCATCTTTCTGTAGTTCAGGTTAACTCAACTGAGACTTATAACCCACTTCACAGTCTTTACACCACACTGGAGGATGGAGAAACTGAGGCACCGTGGATGGGGAGAGGGTCCTTGGACTGTTTTAATACCCCAGCAGAGAATGGGGTGATGACACTGAGGAGTGTCTGAATGACTGATGCCTGGCTTTGCGGTGGGGGGGGAGGGGGGAAGCTAGCAGAGATCCCCGCTGGCTTTGAGCAAGTTCCCTATTGGCTGCCCCCCTAAGCTTTCTTCCTGCCTCCTCTCCCTCTGCATGTCCTCTCTCGACGAGGTCTTGCTTCCTCTCTGGCAAGGTTTAAACTTGATCTATCCCCTTTGGCTTCCCTGAAGCGTGTTCCTAGTCCTCATGACCCTTTTCCATCAGCACCCTTGGTGGTTACTCAAGCTGCTGCAGGCGCTTTTGATTTTTTTTTTTTTTTTTTTTTTGGTGCTCCAGTGATTTAGGAACCTGACACCGCCCATGATACATTGTGGGAGCTCCTATTGCGGCAGAACCTTGTGCCTTCGAGGTAAGCACCTCCCCCTCATCTCCAGTTGCTAGTCTGGGCACACCCGGTATAGCTTCTTTCTCTGGAGAGCTTGGGTGTGGTGGTACACATCTGTAATCTCAGAACTTGGGATGCTGAGGTAGGGAGATGGTCATAGGTTTAGTGGCAGCCTGGATTATAAAGGGAAGTCTACACACACACACACACACACACACACACACACACACAGGGCAGTTTAGGCTACACTACTCCCCAGTACCCACCCTCTATCCTAGTCTTCATGGACCACAGACAGGCCCCGGTACAGGGCTGACTGACTACCTGTCCCTGCACTATCTCTCAGTGTCTGTTATGGGAGTCTGGTTCTGTCTCCATATGTTGCTTCCAGATAAGTCTGTCTCTGTAACGTCTCTGCCTATTCTACCGTTCTGTGCTTCCAGCTCTCTGAGGTGGGTGTATGCCCATACACAACCCCTCCCATCCCCAGCCCTGCCGTCTCCATCCCCCGATACTTAGCATCCAGCATTAAGTGATGCCAACATCTGACTGCAGGAACAACCCCAGAGCATGTTCTCTAAGCCAAATTACTCCTAGAGAGCCAGGACCTAACTCAGGACCCTGGGCCACGTTGCCTCCCCAGCCCACCCCCTCGTCTTTCATGTCACATCGAGGAAGTTTCCTGAACTCTGTGTGACACTGCTGTCAGGGCCTGACTTACCAGGGGAGCATGAATAATTAAAAGCTACAGCCAGGCTTGTTCCGACTTAAGCTGTATTAGTGTTGCTAACTGTCCCGACCCGTTTAATATTCATGCCATTCTTAGCTCTTTTAGAGATGGGGGGAGCTTGCTACCTGATTTAAATTGTGCCTGTCAGTTTCGATTAAAGATCAGGTTGACCACAGTTGCAAGGAAATTAAATGAACATTCTCTTAAGCAATATCATAGAATTTAATGTAGCAATTAATATCTCTTGCAATGTGGTGCCGTCACAGACGCTTGGAATGGAATGGACTCAGGAGGGTGGAGGAGGCTGGCAGGGCTCCTAAGTCTCTGTTCTCCAGAAGTGAGGCCCTGGAGGTACTTCAGAGCCTTCATGTTTGAGGGGAGCAGAGAACAGAAGTAGCAGCTGCTGTCATGCAGGGTCTAGCCCTGCTCGGGAAGCCTTCTGTGGGGTTTGTTTCTAGGAGGCTGAGGCACTGGCCATCAGAGACCTGTTCACCAAATGGAGCTGTGCACAGCAGGAGCCCCGCCTACTGAGGACCAGATAGAGAGGAAGGTGAGAGGAGGCTTAGCGGAGCTCTCGTGCCCCCCCCGGGGGGGGGGCTGCTAAGACAGTAGGCTGAACATGGATCCTGGCCGTTCACTGGATCTGCCACCGATTGGTAGGGGAGGGGATGGGGATTGTTGCGTCTGCTTCTGGTGATATGAAGTCAGGCTGCACAGAGTGGGTCTGCAGTTGCAGCTCCACCTTGGTTCATGGTCTGGAAGATGGAAGTCATCAGAAGAGCCAGGAAGAGAAACCAGGAGAACTGTGGTCTGAGGGGATGTGCCACCCAGTGGTTAGGAACACAACTTTAGGAGCCAGGTATGCTAGATTTGGACCCCGGCTCCTCCATGTAATAGGTTTCCGTCTTTGGGCAAGGTAACCTCACTGACTCAGTTTCCCCATTCTTAAAATGTAGGTAAGAAATAGTTCTTTGTCTCCTATCATCAGCCGGAGGTAACTGTGGTTACTTACGTAGGCTGAGTGTTCAAAGCAAACACTGGTGCCAGTGTCCTGTGAACCCTTAACTGTGGTCCTTGTGACAGTTGGGGATAATGTTGGGGTTATGGCTGAGACACAGAACTGCTTGTAGGACACTGTGCAGGCAGAAGGTGCTGGTTTCCCCTTTCATTTCATCGGATTCTTATAAAAGCACATGCATAATATATAAGGCATATATGTTATGAAGATAATAAAATGAAGACCAATATTCTCACTCTGGTCTGAGAACTAGAACATTCCCCAGGCACGGAAACCCTAGTGGGGACTCCCCATCAGCCTAGGTCACACTCCAGCCCCCCAGGACTCTGTCCCAAAATTGGATTTGTCACTGACCTGCTTTCTTTAAAAAAAAAAAGTCTGCGAATTGTGTGTATGTGTTTGTAGATAAAACAGGTGTTTGTTTTACAACTCTCCCCCTATTTGACTTGTAAGGTTGCCTCCTCTGTGAAGCTGCAGGAGACTTATTTCTAGGGCTGTTCAGTTCAACAGGGCGGTGTAATTCTCTGCTGTACATCCAGAGTCAATGTCACACAGTAACGAACATTCCCACTGCAGCTCCAGGGGCTCAGGTCATGGTTTCTGGAAGGTTCGTGTTCGCAGGACAATCACAGGCTACACAAGGGGCAGGCAGCATGGTCTTGCTCCTTATAACTCCATTAAGTTTCCAGATGGGTCGATAGAACACAGTGACGTCAGACCAGACCAGATCTAGGGCAGTAGGGGTCAAGGAGAAGACACGGACTTAGGATAACTCAGGTCTTTCAAGACTCAATCAGAACCAACCTAACTCTTGTGTTCCTGCCCTGAGACACATCATTCTCACACTCTCTACACAAGGCCTTGAGATACACAGGGTCTCTGAGGATAGACAGGTGAGTCTCGGTGTTGTCACTGAGCAGCATGGACTCTCGGCCTGGAGGTACAGCCTGCACCTGACTCCCTTTCTCCCCCACCCATACCCCTCAGAACCAGTAGTGGAGAAGCTGAACATTAGAGAGGTTGGCATGATCAACACTGACATACCCACTCAGTGCCTGAGCTGTGCCCTGATGAAGAGGTGGCACACAGGAGGGTCAAATAACACTGCGTGTGCCCTACCCCCACAGTCCCACACTAGAGATAGAGGGTAAGAGAAAGCTGGGTACTAAGGAGCACAGCAGACACTCCAAGGTTACTGGAGTGCCTGCCACCTGATTCACTCATTACAGTGTACGTGTCCGGGAGTGCAGAGAGTTAGAACTAGGGATGAAATATCTCCTAGACACTTCCACTAACATCTGGAGAGGAAAGTGCCCTCTAAAGCACATGAAAAGACCTTTTATTTGCTCACAGACAGAGTTTCTCTGTGTAGCCCCGGCCTTCCTGGAACTAGCGCTGTAGACCAGGCTTGCCTCAAACTCAGAGATCCACCTGTCTCTGCCTCCTGAGTGCTGGGACTAAAGGCACGCACCACTTCCATCCATCTATGAAGAGACGGTAAGATGTCACCTTTTAACTCTCTGAGGAAGGTTCCAGGCCCCAAAGGACCTTGGGGTGGAAATTTAGAATCACACCATTTGCATCCGTGCGTCTGCTGGAGATATGTGGCAGGCTGACCCAGCTCCACTCTGCCTGGCAGGACTATTTCTCACTCTAAGTAATACATGGGCTCCGAGGATGGAGGTCACACACTGAGTCATGTTGCGTCAGGAAGAATAGGAGTCACTAGGCAGTCTGCTGAGACTGCAGTTCCTGGGCCTCCAATAGGTCTGTGATTCCAAGTCTCTGAGATACACTGAGAAGAGGTTGCCCTAGTCATCTCATCAGGCAATTCTAACCTGGATTGCTCCAGACCACAATGAAGAAACAGTCAGGCTGGGTGACAGTCTGCCGTGCACGGACATCTGTCTCCCTCAATACCACAAAGCTTAAAAAAAAGAAAGAAACGGGGTCTAGCTCTGTAGCCCTGCCTGGCCTGAAACTCACTGTGCAGACCAGGCTAGCCTCCAGTTTTATACCGTGTTTCCTCAGCACCTCCAGCTTCAAAGGCTAGTGTCTATTGCAGTCTGGGGAGAGGGCAGGTTGCTCTCCCCACAACTGGTGACTCGGAGATCCAGGTTCCTCCTGTCTGGGGATTTCACCATTCCTAACTCATGTCTCCTAAGTCACTGAGAAAAGACAGGAGAGCCCAGAGATACTCACTCCCCAGTGGTTTTAACAGCTGGCCTAGGAAGGCTAATTTTTCATTCTGCTCACTACCCATTGGCCTCAACTCAGCCGCATGATCCCAATCTGACCGCAAGGGAGCCTGGGAAATGTAGTCTTTTATTCAAGAATAACAGCTTGCCTTAAGATCTGGGGAGTAACTAGCTTACTTTCTATCATGGAGACTGAATCCTTTCTGGTACATAGGTTCCTGTACCTTTGGGGTAAAGAAGTGGCCGGGCTGTGTCTGTTTCTGGGAGGCCTCACTGGTCACATTTGGGTCTCTCCGCTCATTTAGAAATAAGTTTGACTTATTTTGTGGGGTGGGGGTATGACTATTTTTCACACATGGATGCTCTGTCCTCTTCTTGTCCAGATGGAGCTAGACTGGTTTGTGGGGTTCCTATAGACTGATCACTATGTCCGTTAAAGAGAGTATTTTAGCCTCAGTGGGTAAACTCTATAACCAAGTAGTGATATATGGGAGAAGCTGGTGCTGGTGTGAATGCCTTAAAGAACCTCATCATAGCCACTCTAGGGACACTTGTGGCCCTCCATGGCTTGTCCTTGAGCCTGATCCTGATCCTCCACAGTCTGTCCCATTTCTACTTGTCACAGAGTGAAGAATAGGTTTGGAGCAGCTCCTGTGTGTAAAAAGAGAGCCATGACTATTAGCTGTCATCTTGGTCTTCCCATCTTGTTTGCTCCTGTGAACCAAGCGGCTATGAATGTACCCCATCGCGGTAAGGCTTCCTAGACTTAGGCTGAATATGGGTAATGTACGTTGACCAACACCAATTAGAACCATTCTTACACCTCCGTCTTTTATGCACCTGGTCTCTATTAATACAGCCACAGACGGTGTTGGACCTTCATTGACACATACACCAGTGGTACACTGATCAGTTCTCTAAAGCCCACATGTCTGCCTCATATACATTACAATCAAGCCCCGTGTCTCGGCCTCCCCGTCTTTGTTCAGATTCTCCTTACTGAAGATTGAGACCTTGCATTAACTCCTGTTTTATTTCATCTGGTGTGGTTCACCTTCAAGACTGCCAAGGTCCCCTTTTTTATGCCTTGAATGTTCTTTTGTCTGCTCCTAAATTGACTTTTCACAGCCGGGGAGAAGCCGGGGTTGGTGCGGTGAGCACTGTAATCACCGTCCTCACGCAGCACTGGCTCTGTCTGGCGTCATGCACTTTGCATATAGGAACTTGTTAAAGCTTCAGAGGGTTACCCGAGGCCAGACCCCAATCACATGTGCGGATGGAGATGCCCCCTTCAATCCTGGTCCCTGGGACTCAGAGGCAAGATATGATGCAGCCTGGATTTAACTGGATGCTTTTCTAACCAGCCTTAATACTGCTAGCCACAGCACCACACTGTCAGAGAGAGGGGGTGGGGAGGAAAGCCAAGGCCAAACTTGGAGCTGTCCATCACAGAGAAAACCCACTCTGGTCGTCTTAAGTAGGACATAATTTATTATAGGACCGAGTTGCTGAGAGGGGTGGGGGAACCAGGACACAGAAAAAAGAATTCCAACCCCAAATTGAACTGTCCTATCAGCACACAGTGCCTGTGATGACAGGATGTACAGTGCTCAGCTCATGCCTTGGCCAAACTTGTCTGGGAGAGCCCTGGCTAGTTAGCAATGAAATCATGTTACATGCAAAACTCTCCCTGCAGAGCTGTCACGATAATGAAAGATGCGGTGAAAGAGTGACTCTTAACAAGCCTGGGGAAACCTGACTCTGCTCACCCGCCCTCTTCCTTGGGGACGTCTGCTGTGACGTCATTGTGTGCTAGAACTTTTTACTTCTGCCACTGAGGATATTCTTGCCACCGCCCCGCCTCTCCCCTGCCAGAGCTTTGGTTTCACCAGCTTCAGAGGCACTCAGCACGGAGCAGGCAAGTGTGAGTGTCTTCAGAGTATCCTGCAGGGGTGGGGTAGAAGGGGTTCTGGGTGCCTGCTGCTGAGCTTGAGGATGCGAGTTTGGTCCTCAAGCCTGTGTGGTAGAAGGAAAGAACAAACTCTCATGAATTGTCCTTAGACAACTGTGTGACTCCTCATGCAGCCCCCTGCCATGTCAGTCCTATGTCCTACCGACTCAGACTTCCAGCATCTTATGGTAGATGATCTGTCAATGCAATTTTCCCCCCAGGGACCTTCCTGGGCTGGCCTCCAGAACCACCCATACGTGTGTCTTCTTCTTGGAGAGAGGGGAGTCTCTGAGGTGCACTGGTATCTATCTGGGTCCTTGTTTATAAGTGAAAGAACTAAGCCTAAAATTATAGCCAAGGGGACTTTAATAGAAAGCTCGTGTCAATTGAAGGGATATGCTCTCTCTCTCTCTCTCTCTCTCTCTCTCTCTCTCTCTCTCTCTCTCTCTCTCTCTCTCTCTCTCTCTCTCTCTCTCTCTCTCTGTCTCTCTCTCTGTCTCTCTCTCTCTGTCTCTCTCCCTCACTCCCTCTCCCTCATTCCCTCTCCCTCTCCCTCTCCCCTCTCTCATCTTCCTCCTCATCCTTTGTCTGTCTTTATCTTTCTCTCCCTTTTCACCTTTATGCCAACACTGTGCTCCAGAAACACTTCTCCCAGAATAAGTGCTCAGGACCGCCCACTGGTTCTTTCCATTCATTGTGCCCACAGTTTAACTTCCGAGGGAGGGGCCAGAAATCCGGTCTGTGGAGAGTGTATACCCAAGCCAGTCTGAAGTGCTCTGAAGGAGAGGGAAGGGTGGCTGTCCTCAGACTCAGGTGAGCGGGCACCCATTGCCACTGTCCAGCCAAGCAGCGCTCAGCAGGGTTCTGTGGGGAGCATGTGTGTCTGACCTTATGGCCTCCATCTTGTTGTTTGGAACCATGACAGTTCTCTTCAGGGCCCTGACTAGCACAGACATGTGCATACAGCAAATGCTAAGGTGCTCCCGCATGGTCAGTCACTAGAGGCAAGAACCCCGCTGGGTCCAGCCTCCTTGGAAAATGCGGTTCCTCTTCTCTTCCTTACCCTCCTTTCCTCTTCCTTTCCTACCACACAACGTCGCATTCTGGGAACAAAACCCAGGGAGCTGCTCATTCTAGGCAAGCACTAGCATTGAACTGTACCCTCAATCCTTATAAAGATGCTTTTATTTAATTTAATTAATTTTATTTTATCTGTAGTGGGTGTGGCATTCACGTTTGTGCATAGGTGCATGCGCCCACTTCAAGGCTTATTAAGAAAGCAAGCAACAGAGGCCAGAGCATGGTATTGGGGTGTCTTCCTCTATAGGTGTCAATAGGTATCTCGCCCCTATTGTCTTGAGACAGGATCATTCACTGAGCCAGAAGCTCATCGTTTTGGCTTGGTTGGCTGCCCAGCAAGCTTTCAGGATCCTTGTCTGTTCCCTCTGATGCTAGCTAGGGTCACTATTCACACAGCCCCATGAAGCTGTTTACATGGGTGGTCTGGATTCCAACTCAGGTTCTCAGGCTTTTATAGCAAGTGCTGTACCCACTGTGTCTTCTCCATCCAAAAAGATATTTTTAAAGTAAAACTGGTGATAAAGTTTTCTTTTATGCTGGCTGGAGCTCTGAGTTGTAGCCTACACAATAGAGATTGCTGTGATCCATTAGTGATGTCTGCCACAGACAAAGGCTGGGGGATTGAGGGTAGGGGTGCTACAGTGTGCTTGCCACCTCATCTAAACATTCCCTCTAATAGAAGAGAGAAGGCTGGAGTTCCAAAACTTGCCAAATTAGAGAATCAAATTTGGAGCAGGGCTCATTAACTATTGCACCCTAAAGCCAGTCTCTGAGTCTCTACAAGGACATCATTCCAGGATTCGTCTCTCGAGTCACCATACACTCCTGGGTGTTTCCCAGGCCTGATTACAGTGTGGATGTGGCTCCTCATTATGTAAAGCCAGCCAATCACATCCTGACCACATTGCCATAGGACCGACCGTCTTGTGAATAACGTGAGACAGAGCGGCTTACAGGGCTGACTCAGGCCTTAACGATGTCCCTATCCAATGATGATGTCTCCTGTTGCCCTTGTTCACCCTGGTGAAGATCTTGTCTGGTTACTTGCTCTGAGTGTTCTAGAACAATTGCAGTTATTTGTATTACCCCCTGGTTGGCAGCACAGCTATTAAAACAGAAACCTGCTACCAGCATCCCTCTCATTGATTATGCATAGTTCCAAGTCATTGAGTAGGGTGGTCCTGGGAGGCAGGAAGGTAGAATACCAGAATACCAGAGCACTACGCAGGGTCCTGGGTGAGTGAAGACAAGATATGGGCTCCTACCTCCAACCCTGGCTTCCTGCAATCAGAGCCAGGAGAACGAAAGGCAGGAAGCCTGATCTCAAATGCACCCCATGACCTAATAGGCTCCTAAGCCAATGAATGAACAATGATGGTGACTTTAAGACTGAGTTAGAATTTGCACTTGACCTCCAGGGCCAAGTGTGGCCTTCTAAGGCCTTCTAAGGGCCTCTACAGTTTTCTATGGCTGGCAGTTGCACCTACAGGGATCTAAAGACCTTCGTCAGAGTATATATTGTATGAAACTACAATCCAGCCTTGTCAATCGAGGAATGCCATGATTGATTAGTGATGTCTGCCACAGACAGAGTATGGAGGACTGGTGAGTGTAGTTAAGCCATCATCTTGGTCCCAAGCCTGCTAGAGCTATCTCTGCTTTTTTCCTTCCTCATCTTCTAGGAGAGCCAACATTCAGGGGACCTCACAATTTTCTGGTCTTGGATAGAAAACACTGCTCTTCTTGTGTTCTATAAGACAGTCCACTCAAGAATACCTATGTGGTTTTAGTCTCTCCTCCCTCCTCCCCTTTTGTCTCCTACTGTCTCTATCCCATTCCAGCTACTTCACCTCTAGGTTGAATACAGGCATCTAACTCCCACTTTCAGTATCCAGTATTCTGAGCTGTCTTGGGGGCAGGAGGCATGGGGGAGCCATGATGTATCACTGGAAATATTCTACAAGAAGCTTGGTAGACCTGCTGGGACATCTCAAAGTCCTATGTAACCATGGTCATCAGTCAGGATCATCTATGTGAGGGCTCAGGCCTGCCATACAATAGCAATATAGAAATATAGGCTTCTTTTTTAATAGCCAGGCCTCCTAGAGCCCTGACCTCCCTGACACAAAGTTTACAATAATCCTTGGCAAATGGCTTTCTGGGTACAGAGCCAAATGACCTACTTCTCTCCCATGTCTAGGTAGCATTAGAGTCTTGGCCTGCCAACTGAACTTGTCTCCAAGAACATTGTGTCCTTTGGTCTTTGCAGGACCTGGTGGCCACCTCTGGCCATCCAGCCTCCACCCAGATTCTAACTTGTCAGGCTTCCATATTCTCTCTGGTTCTTCCTGCTACAGAACTTTCTTTTCCCTTTGAAACAGGGACTTGCTGGATTCAGTTCTCTTTATAGCTAAGGATGGCCTTGAATTCCTGATCCTTTGACCTCCACCTCTTACGTGTTGGGATTTTAGGCTGGCTCCTTGCTGCCTCTGTCTTCAGGGACTTCTCATCTGTTTTCTCTAGCCCTGACCTCAGGCTCGGCTTCTGGACTGGCACCACATCCTCTCCCAGCAGCACTGACGTCTCACCCCTCACATTCCCTGCTCCTGGCAGCCAGTCTCCACCCACTCCCAATTTGCATTTACTCCAACTGCATCAGCAGAGCTCCTAGCTTCCTCCAAAGAGAACAGGTGCCTGCCGCTGCTACCAAGCTGGGGTGGGGGCGGGGTGCGAGGGCTTTGCACCTCACTCCCAGCTCCTGGCAAGCCTTTCTTCAAGGTGAAACGCGTTCTCTTCTTGATATTTGTGTTACACAGATCTGGAGACAGAGGTGAACGAAGAATCGTGATCCACCTGGGAGGCTGCATCTGTTATAGTCTTGGGTCCGGGACCAAGGAGGAGATGGCTGACTTTGCCCTTGGCCTGGTTGGAGAGTGAGGAGAGGGTAAGGGTACACCTGAGCATGACAGGGGCTTTTGCATCCCCTTGGGAGAGAGGTGATGTGTCAGGACCATTTTATAGAGATGGACAGAGGGAGGTTTGTATGCTGGGTCCAAGCTCATGCTGGCAATAAACAGCTAAGATAAGACTCAAACCCAGACAGTATGAGCTTGGCCATACTGACTAGAGGAAAAGGGTAGAGAAGGGGACTGCTGCCGATTCTTCTGAAAGACTCTCCCAGGGGGAAAACTAAGGACATCTTCCCTGGGTCCTCTGAGGTTCTATTGTCCTCATGGGAAGAAGGGTCTGCCAAGGTTTAAGATGTAGGTTTCATCAACAGATTGTACTGACTTCCAGTTCTAGCTCCACCCCTTCCCAGCTGGGTGACTTTGAACCCCTTACATCACTTCTCTGAGCCACAGGGCCAGCTGTCATTGTAAAATGCAGGCAATATCAAAGCTGGCTTGTGGCTGTTTTTAGGATTCCATGTATGAGGGTGGGGGAAAGCCACTGGCAGAGCCAGCTTCCTAAACACCGACTGCAGTTGCTGAAGTTGGAATGTGTCTCCGTGTTGTCCCATCTCACTGCCACTGGTTGTAGGAAGCCATGCTTGGAAGCCAGGGTCTGGGAGGGAGCAAGGGCTTGAGCTAGCAGCTGTTTCTTCTTTCTCACAGCACAGGCACCTGGAGGCACCGGAAGACGGGCTTTCCTGCTCTGAGGGGACTGACACATGTAATCATATAGTTTAGCAGAACAACAAAGTGGCCCTGGCTACAGGATTTGTCACTGGCTGTGAGCAGGGCTGGCTGCAGGCATCGCCTCCAGAAAGATCCCTGCAGGAGACTCCTGCTGGATCCTGCACCTGCTGCCTCCTGCCTGCTCTAGTTGGGACAGGCCAACCTGGACTTTCAGAATTTGATTCTGGAAAAGTCCTTCTGGGAAAGTGCAGTGTGAGCTGCTTCGGGAACACTCCCCATGCTGTGGAGATGGACACTCATTGTCCCCATTAAGTAAGAAAGGTGCAGCAAGTTACAGTCGGCAACTCTGCCTGGACCCAAGGATGAATGGCCCACAGCTGTCTTTGGTGGCTTTCAGGTCAGTTGATGACCTTGGTCTTTATTTCCCCGAAATATGAAAGCTCTCAGAGGTGGGCTTCCTTAGCCCCACCCCACACCCTGACCTCTCACCTCTGCCCACAGTGTAAATGTCCTTCTATCTCCCTCTCTGCCATGACTGGGTGGTTCATTCCACCACAAACACAGTTAATTACATAGCCCATCTTTAAAATGCCCATCTCTGGCCCTCTCTTGCCCAGGTCCCCTTGATTTCTCTACTTCCCTTGACAGCAAAACTCTGACAGGAGCGGATTAAAGATGGCAGCCACTATCCAAACTGTCATGGCCTCTCTCTCCCATGTCCTTCTCAAACCTGGCTACCAGGCTTCCATGTTCTCCCTTCTCAGTTTCCCTCAACCTACATGCATGCCAAAGCTATCATTCAGTCTTCCAGCCTCAGGGGCAGCAGAGGTTGGCTGCACCCATCTTCCGGATTCTCCACTCCATCTGCCTCCCCACTCCCCAACCCCTCTCTCTTTTGTAGATTTATAATGATCTCCTGACTTTTGGAGATTGGGGAAGCCCAGAGCTTGAGAGTCACTTATTCCTTCTGTCCCACATGCCAGTTCTCAGCCTGTATAGTTTGATTGCCAGGTTGACCAGGTGGAGAAATGCTCAGAGGATTCCTGAAGCACAGTTTAGGACCTGTTTTTGAAGATCTTTCCATCAGTCATGAAGTTTCTAACCTAAGGAAGACTTAAGCCACTAATGGAGTAGAAAATCTGTGTTGGGAGGCACTGCAACTGTAACAGACGGGCCTAACTGGAGGAAGTTGCTCACTGGGGACATCTTTATGGGCTGCTTCTTGCCCCGGACCCTTCTGGTTACTGCTCCACTGTCTTTCAGTTCACCATGGTATGAACTGTTCTCTCACCCTCCTTGTCACAGTGGACAGAACCCCTGAATCCATGAGCAGAATAAACCTTCACTTCCCGCTCTGCTTTAGTTCCAAAATGTCCCCTGCAGGGTCACGTGTCTGAACACTTAGCCTACTTCTGACAGTCTTTTGGGGCAACACTGTGGAACCCTTTTAGTAGGTGACATAGCTGGGAGAGGTAGGTCACTGGGGACAGGTCTTGGAGGGATGTAGACCACCATGCTTCAGGCTTTGAGCTCTTGGTTTTCTGCTCTGCCAGGACTGGGGGGTAGTATCTACTGACCAGAATAGGGTTGTGACCTCATCTTTATAAGCCCAGATGTTTATGTAAGAGACTGGCAAGCAGTGGGCGCTTAGTGCATGCTTGCTGATTGGAGGGATACAAGTTTCCTTCTCCACCCAGGTATTTCAAGTTACGTGCACACACGGATGGTTTCTTGCCATGCCTGAGGCTTAGGCACTGGTTGTCTTCAGCTGTCAGTGCCAGTCTTCAGACTGTTCTGGAGCGCCCCGAGAATGATCCATGGTGGCCATACTATCTGCTTTGAATGAGTGGCTTTATTGAGTATAGAGTAAGCCAACGTCAAAGAATGAATAGGAGTGATAGAAGCAGATAGTAAAACCATCATCAAATCTGGTGCAGAAGGCATCCAGCAGGAACTGGCAGAGAAACCCCGACTGAGTCAGTCAGGAGTCAGTGAAGTTCCTTAGAGTGGAAGGCAGAGCAATGGGTAGCACAGCTGAGGCTTCCTAGGGAAAGAACAGATAGCAACAGTAAGGGAATGCCATCAAACGGAGGGATCCAAATATCTAGCAGAGATCCACTGGGGAAGGAGAGGCAGTCCCCTGGAGATCTTGATCATAAGGGTTCTCTCCACTGATGAGCTGACTTTATGGATGAAGCTCAGGTTTCCTCTATACCACAGGCAATTTTTATTATCACAGAGAAGATGATAGTAACCTCTGATGGACAGGTTTTGACTTTTATCTGTTCTCAAGGACACACTATTTTTCATTCTTGGGCTATTTGAGATCTCTTCCCTCCTTGCTGTAGAGTTATGGAAGCCAGTCCACTACCCAATGGGGAATGGGATGGTTGGAAGACAGTTTGAGACAAAAACGGGTAGGTCTTAAATGGATGGAGGGCCAACCCCACATCAGAGAAGTCTTCTCAGTGAGCTGAAGTAGCGCTGGGTAAATTACAATGTACCTTATACCATATGCCAGCTGCAGAGAGTTCACATGCCTTGGGTTTGAGTTCAGTATGCCTCAGTCTTGCCCCTTCCCCGATGTGGTCTTGAGGTGGCCACTCTCCTTAACTTCATCATCAAATAAAGAAGAAGAGTAGATGGTCTCAAATGTGTTCACACAGTTCTAGAAAGGGTAGAGAGTGACCAGGAGTCAGACTTCAAGGAGAAGCTTGTCCACTGCTAACCTCCGTCTCCCTGAGTCTGAAATGGGAAGTGATGAGGATTTTGTACCATGCAGGCTAAGAATTAGATATAAGGTAACCGAGGGAAACCATGGCCCCATCTTGGTAGCTGTATCTGTTGCTGGCCCAGTGGCTCCTTTGTGGATGAACATCTTGAAGTTGTGGTGAGGCTGTTCCCACCAGATCAGGAATGAACTCACCAAGGCATCTTTCCGCATGTGTGCACTAACAAAGGGTCTGCCCTGTCCAAAGGTCTGGTGTCACTACCATGCAATATGATATGCACTGTGGTTTTAGATACCTGTCCCCTGCTCTGTGAGCTTTTCTAGAGGATTTTATGAAGAACTCCCTAAAAGGGTGGTCCCATCTACCATGGTTTGGGAGGGGAAAGAGTGACCTTGTCATATATATGTGTCAATCAACTCACAAATACTCTCAAAGCGTATCCGTAACCCACAGTGTATAGCCCACTAAGTTCCTCTAGCCTGAGTCAATCCACTCCTCTCTTTGCAGTGTTGGCTTCGCTTTGGTTTGCTAAATAAACCTTTGCTCGAACTGTCTTTTGACTGAATTCGTCCCTTCAAGAACAAAAACGACCCCATAACAGAGTCAGTCGCTATCAGAGGGAGATGTGTTTGGACCATTGCAGAAGTCACAGCTGTGAGGGGGCCATAAATAAAGTTGCCACACACCGTCGTGACCTGTGACTATTAGAAGCTGTTCTCTTATAATTCAACCCTGAACCACATCACTACCAACCCTGGAGGCTTTTCATTCTTACTCTCCTTCTGGGACTGTAGCCTCACTCATTAGTTTGTTCATTCAACACTTTTATGGAACGCACACTGTGCCCGACTCTGGCGCTGCATATGTACAACACCGAGCAAAGCCAAGGTCAGGCTCCAGCCCTCAGGAACTAATTGGAGTGGTCAGAGTGGTGATTGCCATTTATTGCTGGCCCGCCTGCCAGCCAAGCAATAAGGCCTGCCAAGCTCTAAGGGATGTCCTTTGATGCTGGGCATACCACTCCATCCTCCCCAAGCCCTACCAAGAAGGGGTGGCATTCATCTCTAGTCTGTAGATAGAGAGATTGAGACCTATATCTGCCATGAATGGTGGTCATAGGATAAAAATCCAGGCAGTTCAGTTTAGGAGTCTGAGTTTTCTTCTCCTACCCCTTCACATCCCTTTAATGTTAGAGGACCCATTTCACACTCAGTTGCTAATGTTCAAGAAGCTGTGGCATCTGCCCAGAACTTGAGTCATCCGACCTCAAGGGGAAACAGACAAGGCTTTGTCATATGAACACCCCAGGCCAGCTCAGGGGCAGCTCACATGGTGTGGTTTCTTGAGACCAGTCTCACTGGGAACTTGGATACCTGCTCACCTCGGGCTGGGGGTTGGGGGGGAACTGCCCAGGGTGTAGTATAACAGGACCTTGCATGTGCCCTGTAGATGCCCCCACAAGTAGAACACCCCCCCCGCCCCACCCACGTCACTTCTGCAGTTCCCTTTGTTCTTGCTGTAAGTCACAGGTGACAGCCGGTTCCTCCCTCCTGAGGAAGCTGTGATGGGAATGAACTCTGGGTCCTTGGGAGATACGCTCAAAGGAGGCTTTGGGGAAAATCTCTGTACTCTGAAGCTATACATCCCTTTGGGGGAAATGCTTCTCGCTTTTAGCCTCTGCAATGGTGTAAGAGAGGCTATGGGAGTTAAGGTGAGAATGAGACAGGTTTGTGTCACTGGCAGCCCTCACCCAGCTGTGGGCGCCGCCACTGTCCGGAGAATGTGGGTGTGCAAAGCAATGTCCCCTGATGCAGGTGTTCATGTATGCACAACCACGGGGCTGTTGTGTCTCTGGGCACATGGATCTGGGTGCCAACTGGTTTAGAAGATGACCCCTCTTCTCAGCCCACATACTTCTGTACTGGCTGGCCTGTGGGAGCAGCTCTCTTCCATTCATGGCTCGTCTGCCTGCCGAGACCAGTGGCCTGCACAGGCACACTCCTTCTGTGGTTAAGAAGCTTCTTAAGGGGGTTGGGGATTTAGCTCAGAGGTAGAGCACTTGCCTAGCAATTGCAAGGCCCTGGGTTCAGTCCTCAGCTCAAAAAAAAAAAAAAAAAAAAAAGAAGCCTCTTAAGACCTGGCCTTGGAATGGTCACTCTGTCATACTGACCCTAATGTATTGGTTAAAGCAAAACATACAGCTGAAAAAGTCAAGGGCAGGGAAATCAATTCTACTCCCTCAATGAGAAAGTGTGCGGTAGAGAACTGGAACCACGTTTTGCCACAATCTGCACGTATGTGTCTCTGTGGATATGTCTGAGTGGGCAACTGCATGGGTGTCCTTTCATACATGTACCATGCATGTCGATGAGAAACGAAAGTGCTGTTAAGCATGTGTCTGCGTTTCACACACACACACACACACACACACACACACACACAGAGAGAGAGAGAGAGAGAGAGAGAGAGAGAGAGAGAGAGAGAGAGAGAACGCACTACAGAGGCACACAGACCAACCCTGAGCCTGTGCGGTGAGTCTGTCTCAATCTCTCACAGAGACGCTTTCAGCCCCAGTGAGTCGCATGCTCTCTCTGCATGTGCCGAGGTAGAGTTTGCTCTGTTAGTGGCCCTGAGAAAATTCACTGGTCAGTTGTCTTGTAGTCTATTATTACCCAGATGTCTGTGTGTTCCAAACAATTGTTTTTAGATTGCTTCATTAGTCTGTCTCGGCAGACTGGATCCTGCCACACTTGACTGGCTCAGAGTCTCTGGGGCAGAGCTGGTAGAAGCTGGACATGCAGCTCCCTTGCTGATGCATCTCTAAGTGGGGAAGAGGGTGCCCCAGAGAGAGAGAGCCAGGAGAGAGCCACCACATGCTGCATGAGGCAACATCATAGAGAAGGAAGGGGATGGGGACTTTAGAACTAGAAAGAGTTGGTAGCCTGAACCTGCCGTTTGCAGACTGGGTCACTCCTGCAAACTCATGCAAGATGGTGCCTGACCCTTCTGGTGTGGTCTTCCCTATGTCACTGTGCACGAGGCCCAGGGCCCTCATTGGCTGAACAAGAAGCTGGTACCAGTTATGGTTCCCTACTTGAGTCAAGTCACTGATGGTCTAAGAGACCCTTCTGCCACAGCCAGCTCAGGAGCAAATCGGCAGGCGAAGCTAGGACCTGGGGCCCTCAGGCCTGTGCTCTCTGCTCTGTGCTCACAAATGCTGACTCTGTCCTAGAGGCCGGTGTGCTCCTCTGAAAGTGAGGGTAACAGCATCCTGGGGGCAAGCTCTTCCCTTCTGCCCAACTTCTGGAAGAGGGCGACCCCAGAAGTCTTAACCACACCCCTGCCTCCCTTCCCAGGAGAACTTGACAGGAGTATCTGCACTGCCAACCCTTGTGCCAACCAAGAGCTACAGAGCAGCTTTGGGCCTCGGAGAGCATTGCTTCCCCCTCTCACTAGCTGCCACTTTCCAAAATAGACAAGGTGCCACCAGGCTGCTGCTGTGCCCTGTACCCGATCCAGTATTGACCATTCCTGTGAAGGCCACCTGACAAAAGATTTTAGACTCCGTGGGCCACACGTGGTCACTGCCACTTGCTCTTTATCTCATTCTCTTAAAAACAATGCACTTGTTTTGAGCTGTCTTTGAAGTGTCCCCCCAAAACATTCCTGAGTTGAAATCTTGGTCCCCAGCTTAAAGCCAGCACCATCTGCACGATGGACCAAGCCCCTAATGGGTTTCTAATTTGGCAGTGTTACTGGGAGATGGTGGAGAGTCAGAGGTGACCCTGCTGGAGGAAGCCCTGGAAGGACACACCCTGTTGCTGCTTTCTGGGGGGCAGCCTGAAGTCTCGGCTGCCCCTTCCACACTCCCGCTGTGATGTTCTGCTCACCCCAGGTCCAAAGCAGGGAGCCAGATGACTGGGGAAACTTCTGGAACTGAGAGCTAAATTTTCCTTTTAAAATTGTTCTTGAACCATGAGAAGCTTACTTGGCACTTGCCACCAAACCTGACAGAAGGAAAGAAATGATTCTTAAAAGTTGTCCTCTGACCACCACACAGGCACCATGGAGTATGTGAAAACACCAGAACTTCTAAAACAAGCACCACCACACATGCACACACACACACACACACACACACACACACACACACACACACACACACACAAAAGCAAACTAACATACTATTCTTTGGTGGTAGGGCTGGGGGAGTAAGGACAGGGTTTCACTGTATAACCCTGACTATATTGGAGACCCAGTTGGCCTCAACCTCAGAGATCTGCCTGTCTCTACTCCCGAGTGCTGGGATTAAAGGCATGACCCATCACCACCTGGCCAAATCCTGTTCTTAGCTCAACAGCTACATAGACATAGAATAGATACGGTAGGGCCCGTGAGTTATGGCTGGCCACTCTTAGGGAGACAGGCAGGTAGATGTCTGAGTTAAGACAAATGTGAACTGAAGTTACCAGGGCTCCAAGTTGTACAGGGGCCTAACAGAACCATTATTCTATACTGAGGAGACTGTGTGGCAAGGTAGCTGTGGTCCTCATCTAGTCATTTGTGTGCAGCTTGAGGTGAGGTTCCCACCAACTCCAGCACTCTCCAAGCACCGGGTGTGAGTGGGGCCCTCCAGGTGCCTCTTCCTGGTATAGTAAACTTGGGCCACAGAGCTGCAACTCTAAAGCATTAGTTAGAGGATACTCAGATACGGGGGAGGGGGAAGGGAAGAGGGAGGCAGCGAACACAGCCAATTCTCTCAGCCCGTGTCCTACATTATAAAATTGCCCAAATAACATAATGGATTTAAAAAAAATGTTTGGTAATTTTCTTTTGTCCATTATTATAAGAATCAGTCACGGAAATGAACCAAGAAGAAAATAATAAATCCTACCCCTCAACTCCTTCAGAATCAGCCACTCCTGCCACTCTGGGGAAGATTCCGCAGGCCCCTCTGTCTGGTTGTAAACACATATGCACGCCGGCTTAAATGAGCACGAGCAGACTCCACATGCTGTTGTAGAAAATGGTTTTTTTCTTCTCGACAATATGTTGTGGACATCTTTCCATGTCAATAAATATAGATTGGCGGGCGGTGTGTTAAACGGCAGTGCTATATCCGATCGAGTGCACAAATAAAAGTTTGAAATGCCAGAGAGGCGTTGGCTCCACTCGGCTCTCGAGTGGTGGGCATTTGGTGATGCTCAGACAGCAGCTTGGGGACCTGGGCCCACAACCACCCTGGCTACCGGGGACACTGTGTTAGGACTTATTCCATTAGAGACCGACCTGCTCATAGTAACCTCTGACAACCTTAGGTTCCAGGAAGCATCCTTGTAGGCAGCTGTGGAGGAAGGCCTAACTCCTGACTCACCACAGAAAGGCATTGCCCTTGCCATAGCCCTGGCTTTCCTGGTTTCTTTGAAAATTGCTCAGCAAGGCATGGCAGGTCTCTCTTTCTCTCTCTCTCTCTCTCTCTCTCTCTCTCTCTCTCTCTGTGTGTGTGTCTCTGTCTCTCTGTCTCTGTCTCTGTATTCCTCTGTCTGTCTCTGTGTCTCTGTCTCTCTGCCTCTGTCTCTCTCTCTGTGTCTCTGTCTGTCTCTATCTCTTTGTTTCTGTCTCTCTCTGTCTCTCTCTGTGTGTCTCTGTCTCTCTGTCTCTGTCTTCCTCTGTCTCTGTCTCTCTGTGTGTGTCTCTGTCTCTCTGTCTCTGTCTTCCTCTGTCTCTGTCTCTCTGTCTCTGTGTCTGTCTCTGTCTCTCTGTCGCTGTCTTTCTGTCTTTGTCTGTCTCTGTCTGTCTCTCTGTCTCTGTGTCTGTCTCTGTCTCTGTCTTTCTGTCTTTGTCTGTCTCTGTCTGTCTCTGTCTCTGTCTTTCTGTCTTTGTCTGTCTCTGTCTGTCTCTGTCTCTGTCTTTCTGTCTTTGTCTGTCTCTGCCTCTGTCTGTCTCTGTCTCTCTGTCTCTGTCTCTGTCTGTCTCTGTGTCTCTGTGTCTCTGTGTCTCTGTGTCTCTGTCTGTCTCTCTGTCTCTCTGTCTCTCTGTCTCTGTCTCTGTCTCTGTCTCTGTCTCTCTCTCTCTCTCTCTCTCTCTCTCTGTCTCTCTCTCTCTCTCAGGTCTTAATGGGACCTTGGTCCTTCACCTGCCCAAGCTCTGCAGGCAAGTGGTCCTCTAACCTTGCAGCTTCTCTTTCTGACTCACGGCTTCCCCCTGTCCCCCCTCCCAATTTCTGGTCTAGACTTGTGAAGTGATTCTCTATGGCACAATGGCCCTGCTGTACTCAACCAAGAGTCCCTTTTAGAACTCCAGTGCCCACCAATTGTAATGCCATGGGCAGTGCTCGGGTGTGGCATCCCAGATATTTGTTGTCACTGATCTGAGGACTCGAGGTCAGTGCCCACCTCTGTCCTTACGTCTTAGACTCATAGGTTTGACCTCCATTCCTGGACTGAGTCTCTTCTCCTTCTCCTGATGCTGTTTCTATCTGAGGGCTCTCCCCTGTTCTCCCTGTTGATTCTGGCCCTCCATGCCCAGTGTATCAGTCAGATTTCGTCTGCCCAACAAGCTGCCCCACAGACATCAGTGACTTATACACCAGCACCCACTGATGCACACTCAAGGGTCTGCCTTGGTTGTGGTTTCTCTGATCTTGAACAAACCTCTTATATCGGCTTCAGATGGGTGTCTAGTTACTTGATTTGTCTTTATTCTAGAACTCATGCCACACTCCTCTCCGGGGGTGGGTAGACACTCAGGGCATGGTGGTGGAAGCAGGCAGGTGTTAGAAACTTCCTTCAGCGCTGATGTGCAGGGACCTCTACCCATATCCGTCAAGTAAAGCCAGTAGCCTTGCAAAGCTCAAAGTCAAAGGGGGAGGAGGCAGGGTAGACTCCATCTACCACAGGAGGCCACTTCAGTAGTCCCAGGCAACAACTCATTCACAAGGAGGGTGCCTTACTGGTGGGTCTACCTCCCTGCCAGTCTCTAGACTTCTTTGGTGTGGGAGGAATCTAGGGACTAGCTTTGTGTCCCTGTCTCTGGCCCATGGTTGGGCAGGCAGAGTTTGCAAAGTGACTAGCTGACTTACCAACTCACTGGGACACTGTTGTGACCTTAACTATCCCCCTCTGCCCTCAGCACAGATTTGGAGACGTCGTCCGTGAGAAGTGGGCATATTTCCTCATAGCTGTGCCATCCTGAGATGCTCCGCTCATGGCTACAGACCCTATCTATCTTTAACTCGGGGACTACATCAGCAAAGTGGGTGACTCGACCAGGCAGTAATGAGCAGACTGTAACTCAAACCCAGCTCTCTGATCTCACATAGAACTGTGCAGTGGATCATCCTTTCTGGAAACTTGCAGTTTTCTTTAACCCCAGCCAGCCAGATGCTGGGTACCACTTGGTGGGGAGACAGGGCTTTCTCAGAAATGGCAGAAGGTTCAGGGGTGAAGATAGGGGAGAAGATGAACTCATTGTTCTGATCCTTGAGGAGTCTGGGCAGACTCAGGTTGCTAAGGAGATGGGTGGGGGTGCCTCCATCAGCAGGGGAGGTCGCTGGAACACCTATGGGCTCAATAAGGGTAGACATATGAGAGCTGCCAGGGCACCTGGTGGGGCAATAAGCCCCTGACTGTGCAGGGCTGTGGCTGAGGTGTCCAGATGATTTGGAAGAACAGTCCCCAGGCCAGCCTTGGAAAACAGGGTCAACCCTGATGCTCTGTCCCTTGATGCAGAGGTGGGGAATGGGGGTGTACTCTCACCTGTTCCCCCGGGGCAAGAGGGGCCCAGCTGCCTCTCTACCATTTACATTCAGCCCTTGTCTATGCCAAACTCTGCATGCAGCAGCCTGCTCCCAGAGATGAGCTATTTTAAGTGCTTCCCCTCCGCCCCTAAGGGTGCCATGTGTTTATCTTGCTTTCGAGTTAAAAGGGAAAATCAATTTCACTCTTACCTTAGGAAGATTTGGGGTTGGGGGGTGCCATTTCATTAAAATGAGAGTGGGAATGGGCAGTAAGGGCTTCAGATTCCCACCCCTTTGCCCAGTCACAAGTAAGCAGTAACCTGCTGCACAGCCTGCCCCCTGGACACTCGACAAACCTGCAACCCAGACTAGGGGGCTTCAGAGGCCTGGGCTTTACCTGAAATGGTCACTGAACCGTGTCTTCCAAGCCTGACCCAGGGAGAAGGAGGGGGCAAGGAGCCAAGTTCATCACTGGTGTTTATGGGAGCATGTGCACACGTGTGCATTAGTCTATGTGTGTTGAGGTGATCCATGAACTCTATACATGTCTGTAGGATGGTCTGGGTCCTTGGTCACTCGAGCCAGGCTCAGTGATCTGGTACTTGTTGTCTTGGATGGACATGGCCCTGCCTCAAGCTTCTTGCTTGGATTGGTGACTTCAAGCTCAACTGGGCTAATCTGGGTCTGGTCACGTTACTTGCCCTTGCCGTCACAGCTGGCAATTCCTGGTCTGTGCTTCTACAATTACTCTTTCCAGGAGTCAACAGGGACCCCCAGCTTCCTCGGGTGTCCACAAGTCCTGAGTGCAGAGGCTAGCTTGTCCAGATGGTGTCAGAGGAAACCCACTGAGGCCTCTACCAACAGGGTTGATGCTGACCAGAGAAGGGCAAGACCTGGTCTCCTGTTGTAATGAGGCCTTTCAAGGGTGTGTGTGTGTGTGTGTGTGTGTGTGTGTGTGTGTGTGTGTGTGTATGTGTGGTGTCTGTGTGTGTGTGTGGTATGTGTGTATGTGTGGTGTGGTGTGTGTGTGTGTGTGTGTGTGGTGTGTGTGTGTGTGGTGTATGTGTGTGGTGTGTGTATGTGTGTGGTGTGTGTGTGTATGTGGTGTGTGTGTATGTGTGGTGTGTGTGTATGTGTGGTGTGTGTGTGCATGTGTGGTGTGTGTGTGTGAGGTGTATGTGTGTGTGGTGTGTGTGGTATGTGGTGTGTGTGTATGTGTGGTGTGGTGTGTGTATATGTGTGGTGTGTGTGTATGTGTGGTGTGTGTGTGTATGTGTGGTGTATGTGTGTGTGGTGTGTGTATATGAGGTGTGTGTGTGTGTATGTGTGGTGTGTGTGTGTGTGGTGTGGTGTGTTTGTGTGGTGTGTGTGTATGTGTGGTGTGGTGTGTGTGTGTATATGTGGTGTGTGTGTGTATATGTGGTGTGTGTGTGTGTGGTGTATGTGTGTGTGGTGTGTGTATATGTGGTGTGTGTGTGTATGTGTGGTGTGTGTGTGTGTGGTGTGGTGTACGTGTGTGTGTGTGTGTATGTGGTGTGTGTGTATGTGTGGTGTGTGTGTGCATGTGTGGTGTGGTGTGTGTGTATGTGTGGTGTGTGTGTATGTGTGGTGTGTGTGTGCATGTGTGGTGTGGTGTGTGTATATGTGTGGTGTGTGTGTATGTGTGGTGTGTGTGTATGTGTGGTGTGGTGTGTGTGTATATGTGGTGTGGTGTGTGTGTATGTGTGGTGTGTGTGTATGTGTGGTGTGTGTGTGTGTGAGGTGTATGTGTGTGTGGTGTGTGTGGTGTGTGGTGTGTGTGTATATGTGTGGTGTGTGTGTATGTGTGGTGTGTGTGTGTGTGTGAGGTGTATGTGTGTGTGGTGTGTGTGGTGTGTGGTGTGTGTATATGTGTGGTGTGTGTGTATGTGGTGTATGTGTGTGTGGTGTGTGTATATGAGGTGTGTGTGTATGTGTGGTGTGTGTGTGTGGTGTGGTGTGTGTGTGTGTGTGGTGTGTGTGTATGTGTGGTGTGGTGTGTGTGTGTGTATATGTGTGGTGTGTGTGTATGTGTGGTGTGTGTGTGTGTGGTGTATGTGTGTGTGGTGTGTGTATATGTGGTGTGTGTGTGTATGTGTGGTGTGTGTGTGTGGTGTGGTGTGTGTGTGTGTATGTGTGGTGTGGTGTGCGTGCGTGTGTGTGTGTGTGTGAAGATTTGAGGCAAGAGGAGAGCTGGATGGGGAAGCTTCTAGAGACTGAGGACAGGCCATCTTTACAAAAGTTCCCTTATATAAGACCATCATCCTGGGGCTTCAGAGAACACAGACAGAAAACTGCTGGACTGAGAGCCCAGGCCTGGGCGACTTTCATTCCCACCCATCTACTTATGTAACTAACATCTGTGGAGGACCCTGCAACCCCAAGCTGTTTTAAAGTTTCCTGAAGCCAACCCATTTGCCTTCTAGTTGAAGGATGCCCTGTGGTCCTATCCACAGGGAGATTATGACTCAAAGAGAACTGAACCCAAAACAAATTCAAAGAGGCAGAGACTGACAGCCTATCAAACATTTGTGCCATGAGCAGACATGCTGATGCAAACTCAAAGGGAGAAGGCTCATGGAGACTTGGGCTCCATGATGCTCCCAGAGGACGTGCTGGGTTTCATAGGTGACAAATCCTGGGCATGGGTTTGATGGAGATTTAGGAGCGGCTGGGCCAGCATGTAGGAGTGGTGTGGAAACAAGCAAGCTAGAAAGAGCGTGGACAGCAAATGTGCTGTTCAGAGGCCACCACTGGCTCAGCATCTTGCTGGGGATGCTTCTGGCCTCATTGTATGGTGGTGACTATGCGATTGTCTCCAAGGCACAGATAAGGTGACCGGGATCCAAAAGGGACATGTGGTTTGTTGAATACTGGTCACATGTAAGTAGCAGAGTAGAGGTGTGAACCAGAGTCTGTGTGACCTGAGGAACCATGCAGCCAGAAATAACAATTTTGGACTGTTGGAGCTAATGATGGAGCAGTAACATGGGGACTGAGGATATGGACAATTTCTGAGAAGAGAAGTGTGTGTGTGTGTGTGTGTGTGTGTGTGTGTGTGTGTGTGTGTGTGTGCCTGTGCACACATGCACTTGTACATGTGTACATGTACCCGTGTGCGCACACACGCTCACACATCTGTAGATTTGAGGCAAAAAGGGAGCTCAATAGGAAGTTTTTGGAGATGGAGCTATGGCCTCCATGGACCAGAGCCAACAGAGGGCCATCCGATAGCTGAGGCTGGAAAGGAGTGCTGTCAGGGAGGTGCAAGGGATGCTGGGATTGAGCATCAGACTCAGCAGCTGAAGGCATGACTTTGGAGCTGTCCCTGAGCAGCTCTCTTCGTCTCATAGAACTGATGTGTTGGTAGGTTCTCATGAAATCCTCTGACCCCCGCCATGACTCCTGAGGAAGCTCGCTGAACTCTGGGGATCCAAGTGAGCCACCCTCAGCCAGGACACAAAACCATCTCCACTTCTGACTGGACTCCTCCACACAAGGGTGTTCATGCCTCTCCTGAGGCCCAAGCCCCATCTGTTCAGGATGACCCTACCATTGAAATGAAACCTCTCTGAGGCCTCCTCCGCTGGGTCAGACTCTGACATCTGGGGAAAGACAGAAGGATCTGCTTCATATGGCATGCACCTGGTCCTGAGACACTCGGTGACAACTCTCGCATCGTCACAATCTCCTCTCCAGGTTATGTGGCAGTAACGGATAGAATGCAGTTGCTTACTGGGCTTCCCCATTCTAGGAACTCCTTGGAGCTTCACAAACGTGTGGGGCTGGCTCATGAGCACCTTTGAAACATCTCTGTAAGGTGGTCCACTGTAATCCTGAGGGGGTAGAGCTTGTTCCAAATTTTTAATGAGGAGGTGGGGGACATTTTGGGGAAGCAACTGAGACGTCTGGTATGTAAAACTCCATAGCAGGAATAATAATAAGGTCTGGGGTGCTGCTGAAATAATTCAGGTGAAATTCAGGGGTTGGGGGAGAACATGGTAGGAAAGGGAAGAGTGGAAAGAGTCTGGTGAAACACCCCAAGGAGAGAGCTATAGAAGCTGGGGGGAGCAGTTGGGTGTGGGAGTGAGGAAGAGGAGAGAAGGACACAGACATTATCAGATTTTGTTCCAGATGGATGTCTGTCAGGAGAGCTCAAGTCATTCAGCAGCTTGTCAACGGGCAGGACTAGGAGAGGTCACATTTAGCTCTACGGGCACAAAAAGGTTGATGTCACTAGAAGGCTACCACTAATCAGTTAGTTTGTCCAGCCGCTCATTTACCAAGGCTTCATTGAGTTACTCACGTTTGCGAACTGCCTGCCGTGGATGTTGGGAACAGGACGTGGGTCTTCTGCAAGAGCAGTGTATGCTCTTGACAACTAAACCATCATTCCAGGATCATGCAAGCCCTCCCTGAAAATCGACTGTCTACCAGATACTCTGCTCGGTGCTACGGTTGCACAGACACAGTCATCTCTAGTTTCTGGAGGAGGAGAACAGATATACATTGACAGTCCTGTAAATTCACGTGTGTGTCCTTCAGTAAATGCACGGATGATAAACTATGGTATCCCCACACCATGGAATATTATTCAGGTGGTGAAAGGAATATGCTATTAAACATGAAAAGACATGGAAGTACTGGAAGTCACATTGCTAAGCTAGAGAGGGTGGTCTCTGGAAATACAAGGGAACAGAGTGCTGGCCAGGCAGAGGAGTTCGAGAATGTGTCATGTGATGCGGCCATGGGTGGGCACATGCTATTATACATTTGTCGAATTCCACAAAATGACCAAGCGAGACCGTGAACCATGGGCCCTCAGTGATAATGATGCCAGGGGGGTTCATCAAGAGCAGCAAATGTGCCACTCTGGCAGGGGACATTGACAGTGTGTAGAGGGGCCAGGGACAGATGGAAATTCGGCACTTTATGCTCAATTTAGCAGTGAAGCTGAAATTGCTATTAAAAACAAAGCTCGTTGCAATTAGTATTATAAGACTGGAATCTGTGCAGAGGCTAGGATGCTGCTACGACTCGGATATGACACATCCCCCAGAGGGGAACGCGAGTTGGAAGCTTGGTTTCCGGCTTGTGGTCCTATTGAGGGAAGCAGGCTATGAAAGGGCCAACTTTATCAATGGGCTCATTCATTTATGAGCTCATACTGAGCAGGGGTATTAGGTGGGGCCTGGGTAGAAGAACTGAGTCACTGAAGGGGAATGTCTTTGAAGTGTGTATCTTGCCCATGCCTCCTGACCTCTTCCCCTGCCCTCTTACTTCTGACTGCCATGAAGGGAGGAGCTTCCTTCCACCACAACCAGACCACCGACCATCCATCTATGACACTCCGACTCATGACAGGCTGAGAGATGATGGAACCAATGCCATAGACTGATACCTCTGAAACCAGTAGCCAAACAAGAAAACAGACAGACAAATCTCCTTCTTCCTTTACCTTGGTTTTCTTGAGTATTTTGTCAAAGCAACAATAAGCTTATGCAGACCTTGAACATGTGGTCAGGAAGGGTTGCTTTGGGGAGGTGACCTGTGACTTGTGACAGTAGTTAAATGGAGAGATTGGAACTTGGCCTGTAGCTTAGGTGAGAGCTCTGTGGTTCTTAGTTTGCTTCTCTGTTGCTGGGATAAAACACTAACCAAAAGCAACTTGTGGAGGAAAGGGTTTAGTTCATTTTCTATTTCTTAGGGAGCACTCCATCACTGAGGGAAATCAAGGCAATAACTCAAGGCAGGAACCCAGACGCAGGAACCCAGAGGCAGGAACTGAAGCAGAAACCAGGAAGGAAGGCAGGAAGACTGATTAATGCCACCACCCCCAACAACAACCCAGTCTCACATCTTTTTGCCTCCCCTTCTCTCCCTTCCTTCCCTCCTCCTCCTCCTCCTCCTCCTCCTCCTCCTCCTCCTCCTCCTCCTCCTCCTCCTCCTCCTCCTCCTCCTCCTCCTCCTCTTCTTCTTCTTCTTCTTCTTCTTCTTCTTCTTCTTCTTCTTCTTCTTCTTCCCCTTCTTTTGGTGGTAGTGGTGGTTTTGTAAGACAAGGTTTCTCTGTGGCCTAGTTGTCCTGGAACTCACTCTGTAGACACGGCTGGCCTAGAACTCACAGAGATCCTCCTGCCTCTACCCCTAGCTTCAGTTGCCTTTTCCTTTGAATAATAACGCTTACTGTGGGCTTGGTCCTCCCACATCAATTATGAGGAAAATGCCCAGCAAACCTAACTGCAGGCCAATTGGAAGTAGGTATTTTTCTCAGAAATGACCCTAGCCTCTGTCAGGTTGACATAAAGCTAACTAGTACAGTGGATGAGAGGGATGTAGAGGTCATGAAAACATGGATAGATGTGGCAGCAGACAAGGGAGCCCAGGGAAGAACATGCTTCTATATATAAGGCCAGAGCTGCCATAGGTCCAGGGGGTATGTGACTGGAGAGGCTGAGGAGGCTGGGGCTAAAAGGGGAGAGGAGCATGAGGAAGAGACGCTGAATGAAGGTGACTTCTGGATTTAGAGACAGCTCAGTCCTCAGAACAGAACGCGCAAAGGAGTGATCGATACAGCTCCGCTTATTACAACCGATGGGGATCAATAAATTGGCATGAAGATCTGCTAGGTCATCTGAATATGAAAGCCAGTGTGGAGTCAGGACCATTGAACTATGACTGTTTTTGTCATAACTAGTAAATCTGAAACACAGCTGCGAGGGTCGGAAAGAAACTGATCTCAGGGCAGAACGGATGGTGTCTGCAAGGAGAAGATGGGTAGACTTTGTCCGACGGCTGTCTAGAGAAGAGGTGACCTTGGCTCAGGAAATTCCATCCTGTGGTTAGACAGCCCCGTCTTAAGCCATAAAGCTTCTCAATTTCATGGTCCAAGACCATCTCAAAGCAAGAGGGGCAGAGGTGATGGCTTGAAGAGACCTCCTGCCCTTGTGTCCCACTGGCCTCCTCTGAGCTCAGTGTGCCCACCAAGCTTCCTTCCAACCCCTGGGGAAAGAAGAGTCTTAGATGCCAGGTCCTTACCCCAGCCTTTCCCAGTGCATGCTGGGAAATGAGGAACAGCACTGTCTGTCTCAGCTGCTTAGCAAACTCTTTAGGTGCCCCTCCCCTGCAGTCGTACCTCAGAAGAAAATAAGCGTTCTTCTTTACCAGTCTGCTCATGTACCTGGCTATGCAGATGCAGGTCCCCTGTGCCCACCATGTCCAAACTCGGCATCCATGCTCTGGATTCTGCCCAGCTCATCCTCTTAAGCACTTTCTGCTTCATCATCCTCATGGGTGGACGAGGAGGCTGCGGGCAAGCCTAGCTTTTAAACTCTGTTGGTTAGACATCTGCTGGCAGGTCTGGTTCTTTTTCTCTCATAGCAGAGTAACACATAGCAAACCACGGTCTACAGTAACTCTGACCACATCTCCACCCTGGACTCTCCCTTTGACCTCCCCACAACCCCCGCCACCGTTCCTTAAGGAAAGACTCCGCAATAGGGTGATATAGTAAGGTCATGTCTGGCCTGTGATCTCAGTACTAGGAAGGCTGAGGCAGAAGGATTGCTGTGAGTTTGAACCAGTCTGGGTTAAAGAGTATGGCCCTTTATAAAGAAGATATTGAAAAAGCTGGAGATGTAGCTCGGTTGGTAGAAGCATTGCCTAGAATGCACAAAGCCCTTGGCTTAATCCCTAGCACCATGCTAACTGGTCTTGTTGGCATGTACCTGTAATCCTTCAAGTACACCTGCAAACATTCAAGGGACAGAGACCGGAAGTCCAGAAGTTCAAGGTCATCCTCGCCTGCGCAGTGAATATAAAGCCAGGCTAAACTCCATGAGACTTCCCAAAATAAATAGATTAATTAGTTGATTAATTAAAAAATTAAAAATAAAAAGACTCTTGGCGATCCTTATTTTACCAAATATAATGGTCATGGTATTCACTTTGCCTACTCCTGATCCTTCTGCTTCTTGGCCAATCTACAGTGTCTTTGCAGACTCCTCTATAGCTTGAAGGGAACAATACCCTCCCTCCCCTCAAATTGTGTCTTCACCTTTCACCTTCTTCTGGTCCCAGGCTGACTAGCCATGCTGCAAGGCTGACAGTATGTCAAGGGTGCCCCCTGGCCATTTAGGGAGCACATGGCCAAAACTTAACTGTATGTCCTCCAAGAACTGCCCCTCTGCAACCGACTCCTTTCAGTCAGTGTTCCACCCTGCTGCAATTCTTCCTGGCCTCAGTTCACACCAACCTACAGTTTTTATCCCCTTTGTTCTCTCCTACCCCTGGGCCAGTTGTGAGGTCCACTGAGATTCATGTTCTGAATGCTGGTTCTCTCCTTCTCTGCCTGTCAGCCCTGGGTGGGTGCTGTGGTGTGCCTAAACCCACCTCATAACTGCAGGATCCTTCTCCGGTAGCTTCCTTCAACTAAAGTGCAGCCTGTACCCAAGGCTCTGTCCCTCACTAAGCCTGTACCTCACATCCAGGACTTGGCTATTCTGGTGGATCGGAACCTGGTTGTCTCTTTCTCCTGATGCAGGGTATCTCCCAGGGCTCAGAGTTTCCAGCTGAGGCTCTGTTGCAACTTTGCTGTGGTCAAAGGTCTTGCTCTGCTCAGTCCCACTGTCCTCACGACCCAGATACTCCCCAATAGATGACCTGCACAAATGCCCTGGATTGCAGGGTCAGTATCCTGGGAAACCTGACCCATAGCCCTTGTCAAAGAACCCCCTTGATTTCTCCCCCACGCCCTCTAATCACCATCCAACTCATCTTCTGATTTCACCCTTGCAAAATAATCTACTCATCATGCAGCCACCAGAGTGATTTTTTTTTTCAAAACAAAAATCAGGTCAACGACTTCTTTGCTCTCAACTCTGCTGCTTCGCCACTGCCCTGGGAATACCATCACGCTCCCTGTCCCCATGCTGGGGTCACCTAGCTGAGCTGATGGCTGTCCTGTTTGATCTCACAACCCTGTCCCAGTCCCCAGTCTTTTGGTCCCTGAACACTCTGGTATTTCTCCCACATGGCGGCCTTTGTGGTGCCTATTTGCCCAACTTACAATCAACCGGCCCCAGTCATCCACAGAGGAAACCCTCTCTGATCACACAGTCTAAGCTGGCCTGCGTAGTTAGTCTTTCCCTATTCCTTCAACCTGGCCTTGTCATAGCACACACCACTCTGAAATTCCGCTGCTCACTTATGCATCAACATCTCCCTCTGTGTCAGACACAGATTCTCCACTGACAATAAGGACTGTGCCTCTATTACTGAGAGTCTCAGTTACTCCATCTGCAACATACAAAAAGTGTGCAAGCATGTGTAAGGCTGTATGGATGAATGGATGGATAAGTGGATTGATAATGGATGCAAATGAATGAATGAAGGTTACTAGGAGCCACCAACCCTGATAGGTTTGGTCGACCTGGAGCCTTTCTGAAAGGGGCTTGGTTTCAATGTCTCCCTTGGACAAAGCTCTACGCTTCTCTAGTCAAAGATATCAAAGACGACAGAGAAGCCAAACACCACCGGATGCAGCCCACTAAGAGTGATTGGTGACTTTGAAGAGAACAGTCTCTGTGGAGGGGTGGAGGGGGTCAGCAAAGTGGAGTGAACAGAAGGAAGGAAGCAAACACAGGAACATGGGAAGATACTAGGCAGCAAGGGAAGGAGGTTCACTTCCTTCTGCCCATTTCTTGGGGTAGGTTTAGCTCGTAGGAGCTAAGGGAAGGTGCTGATCCGCGGCCACCAGCACCAGCCAATGCTCAGGGGGCGCTGGTTCCCTGTGAGCTCTTCATCTGTGCTCATTTTATGCCGCTGAGTTCCTGCAGACAAGTTAAGCAGCACGCGCTTCTTTAGTTACAGTCTTCATGAGTCCTGATATGACTGCAAGGTCCCCTGCATAGGGTCTCATGGGCTCCAAACATGGAACTGAGACACATCATATCTGGAGACTCAGCTGATGAAGGAATCCCTCTAGGAATTGATGGAACTAAGTTCCCTGTGGTAACGACACCGAAGGCCTTAGCTCCTCGATAACTATCTGCCAGAGTTTCTGTATAGTCTCCAGAGACCCACTGATAGGCCATCCCTCCAGAGGCTACTCAAGGCCCCTGCTGACCACTGGAACCCGTAGCTTGTCACTTCAGCCTTTCTAACAAGACCATTTACCTCGCCAAGCTGGTACCTCGTCAAGCTGGTAGTCTCAATCCAGGTCTTAGTGATCCATGTCATGGATCCCAACCTCACTCAAGGGAGGGGGATTACCAAAGGGTGGGACAGCAGGAAGAGGGAGTCCTGAGGCCACCTTAGAGTCCTTAGAGTCTGTCCATCCTAACGTTATCATTTTGTCCTCATAGCAACACAACAGTCTTGTTGTTAACCTAGTGCTGTGAAGAGAGACAGAGACAGAGAGACAGAGACAGAGACAGAGACACAGGGACAAACAGAGAGAGACAGAGAGACAGAGAGATTGAGAGAGATAGACGGAGGAGACAGAGAGAGAGAGAGAGAGAGAGAGAGACAGAGACAGAGACGGAGACAGAGACACAGGGACAAACAGAGAGAGACAGAGAGACAGAGAGATTGAGAGAGATAGACGGAGGAGACAGACAGACAGACAGAGAGAGAGAGAGAGAGACAGAGACAGAGACAGAGATGGAGACAGAGACACAGGGACAAACAGAGAGAGACAGAGAGACAGAGAGATTGAGAGAGATAGACGGAGGAGACAGACAGACAGAGAGAGAGAGAGAGAGAGAGAGAGAGAGAGAGAGAGAGAATAGTCTGAGTGCATAAAACTCCCAAAAGCAACACGAGGGAGTACAGAGAGCAGGCAAAGAATTCTATAACCATTGGAGACACCTCAGTCAGTGATGCTGGGGATGAAGGTTAGAAAGATGCAGCTGAGCTTACAAGATCTGGGTACCAGTCTAGTTGTCCACCCGAGGCAGAGGGAGACGTGTGAATTCAGAGACTTACGTACTGTTATGGTGGTGTTATTCTTCACAGACCAAATGTAGACAGAACCCAAAGATCCCTCTGCAGTAGGTTCCTAAGTACATGTGTTAGACCCACGCAATTCTACAACGAAAGAGGACTAACATTGTCAGGTGCTCCTGAGAAGGACTTCAAAGCCATTTTGCTAAATAAAAGAAGTCAGACACAAAAGGCCCCAGATTGAACTATTCCATCTACATGAAATGTGTAGAACAGACAAATCTAGAGTGACAGAAAGCAGATTAGCGGTGGTCCTGGGCTGGGGGCGGGGACCAGAGCGATTACAAGTGGGTGATGGGAATTTACTGAGACTGGACGAGGTGATGGTTGTGCAACCCTGTCAGTATACCAAAAATCACTGAATCGTACACTTCAAACAGGCAGGTTTTACTGCATGTAAATGACACCTCATCACACAGCTGGAGTGGGGGGAGTAAGATTTGGGCATTAATTTGTCAGAGTGCTTCCTGCCCCTGTGATTGGCCTCCTTCTCTCCCAGGCATCAGATTCTGAGGGTGAGCAGTGTGTCGGGGATGAGGGCTGTGCAGACAAACAGGCCAGTGAGGGTGGGGCTGGAAGAGCCGCAGACGGAGTTGACACAGGGAAGGTCATGAAAGGTCACGCTGTCAGAGCTGAGGTCTGACCCAGGGTGGAGACGGAACTGTGGACAGTCTATCCTCTTCTAATCCTGCTCCCCTTAGAAAGCCAATACCTCGGCAGGAAAATAAATAAAGAGGGGATCAGTTAGATTAAACCCGACTTGGCATTTAGCTGAATAAGGTGTGCGTGTGGGGGAGACAAAGAGGTTGAAGGCGTTGGCAAGAACAGGGCCACTGTGAGGGTGATTTCATCTCTAATGGGCAGGGGACAGAGCGGCAGCTGGGACAGGACGGTAGGCATGGGCTGAAATGGGTTCTTCATATCAAGGGCTGAGTCCAGTGGCAGGGACTTGAAGTCCAGTCAAAAAGGGGCAGGGTACAGGCTGGTGGTGCCTTTGCTCCTCTTGCCCTCAGTTCTGCAGGCCATTCTGGAGCCTCGCCATCCCACCGTACCTGGGAAAGGACCACCTTCCTTAGTTACTATGCTAAACCCGTCCGTTTACAATCCTTTTTTTGGCAGCTTGAAGCAGGGGCTGTGAGCGGGTTTTGCAGCCAGCTCATCTCCATGTCAGATCCTGAGTCCATCGCCCCTGAACACATCTTCACAACTCTCAGCATTCATTTCCTCAACAGCCGATAGGGAAAACAGCATCGACCTCATCAGGACCCTGCGGGGATTTGATGAGGCGTTACTGTAGAACCCTGAGCAGGGTGTAGAGCTGAAGAGCTAGCCTGGACAGGGGCACCCGGGTATCAGAGTGTCGCCTGATGCAGACACAGAGCTCGCTGTCCGTGCACAGCCCTGAGCTGTGGGACAGGGACCGTTGTAAGCCAATAGCAAAAGTGTACAACTGTACACTTTTCGTCTTGCAAACTTCAGTGTCTTTGTCCAGCCTGTGGATGTCTGATCCCAGATCCCTATCAGTAGCCTCCTGTGGCTGTTTACTGTGCAAAACTGCAAGGGGCTGCCAGAGTCTATGGTAGAAATGCAGGCTCCTGGACCACTGGAACATCTCACTGTCTGCAGCTCGGGCCCTGGTTATCATTTATCCAAGGGAGAAAAAACGTATACACAAAAAATAAAACAAAAACAAACACACTCCCATCCCATGTGTCATCAAGCCCTTGCAGGGGGTGGGAGGACCCCTTCTCCTATTCGGCTCATCTCTGGGGCTCAGTAGTATCAGTTGTTGGACTGAGAGCCCCTGTGGAGGTGGAGGTAATGTCCCCCAGCCCAGCGTCTCTGCCCAGAGCACCCTCCTTTCACGCTCTGCCTCCCCCAGGAAGAGAAATCGATGCTTTTCCGTGTCTCCTGGAGACAGACCCGTGCATTCCTGCAGAACCGGCTATCGACAGCCCTTGCCTCTCCCATCTTCCATACTTCATTTGTGAAAAGAACCGTAATTACCCTCGAGGAGTCATTGGAGGGAAAGTGTGCAAATTGAAAAGGGCTGGAAATGGGCACCCCTGGCTGCGAGGAAAACACTTTCCATATTGAACTGTTCTCTCCCCAGCCTGGGTTCTCCTACTTGCCTGGCCCTTGCCTCTCAGCTGCCACAAACCAGAGCCAGCTTTGTGCCCACCCTGACGATGGTTGTTTGACATCAACACAGCGAGACCAGGATCTGTACCCTAACCCCTTCAATAGACAACCACTTTCTTTTCAGCTCCTTCCCACTAAATAGCTCAGACACTTAATAAAGCTCCGGTCATTCTTCTGGTCTTCTCTTTTCTTCTTTACTTCCACTCAGTTTTTGTTTACTCTGCCTTCGCCTAACCAGCCATCCAGTGACCTTGTTAACTGGTACAAAGACTTTGATCTTGCCAAGTGTAGAGTGCGCTGGATGCAAGAAAGAAAGGCCCCTGCTCAAGGATGTTATCTGAGGACAACATGTCGAAAGCTTTGGCCCATAACTGGGCCAGGGCCAGCCATGGGACTGCACTGCTGCTCACAATGGGGCCTTTTGGCCTTAATGGTTTTCTGTCTTGTATCTGCATCAGAAAGGTTTAGAACCAGAAGAGTTCAGATTTAGTTTTTGTCGTTTAGCTTCCAGAATATGCTCACAGGGTACACAGAATTTTCTTGCAGGGTATACCGGACTGTATCAGATTTGGGGCTTTTCAGATTAAAAATACTCAAATTTCTTTTTTTTGGTGGGGTGGTCTGTCATACGCACGAGCACAACCACAATTCGTTTTTTTCCAATCTGGATGAAAAATCAAGGTATCCACTCTCTGTAGTGTCTGAGGAAGGGCCTGTCCCATGCTCTCCAACTGCTGAGCCTGTCGGCCATCCCCAGGCCCCAAGACTTTGCCAGTGAAAGGCTACAGTCTCAGCTTTTTAAAATAATAAAAATATTGTCATCATCGTTACTATTGGTATTATCTTATTACCTTGCCCTCTCTATTTTTGTGTCTTTTTCTGTCCCTTCTAAAGCATGCCTGTTGCTGGGTTTAGGGACAACGACTCTACTCCAGAATGGTTCTCCATCTCCAGTTCATGTACGACCTTAAGTACCTCTGAAAAACCTCTAATTCCAAATAAAGCCACACTCTGTGGATCCAGGTGGATCTGTCTTTGGGGGACACGACTGAACAATTGCAGGACCAAACCCAACCTGAGATGCTTCCCTTGTTTGTATACCTTGCATGTGATATGGTGTTACGGGAAAATACTTTCAGAATATGATGGCGTGTTGAGTATACCCCACCCACTTCTCTCTTCCCTTCCTCCTCCTTCTGTTCTGCATTGGTATCCTCTGTTTCCCTAAAAAGTTCATGTCTACTTTCTTTCTTTCTTTCTTTCTTTCTTTCTTTCTTTCTTTCTTTCTTTTTTTTTTTTTGGAACTGGGGACCGAACCCAGGGCCTTGTGCTTGCTAGGCAAGCGCTCTACCACTGAGCTAAATCCCAACCCCACATGTCTACTTTCTGGTCATATATATATATATATATATATATATATATATATATATATATATATATTTCATGTGTCTATGTGAAATCTAGGAGCCCCGTGTGAAAGGGCTCCTAATATGAAATTTTTCTCTCTGAGATAGGCTTAATTCACTTAATATGATCAATCCGTCCCAGCTTCGTTCATTTTCCTGCAGATGGTGGAGCCTCATCTATTTTTAAGATTGGAAAAACTCCATCATCCAATGCAAAATTTTGTGCCTCTTGGGACTCAGGTCCCAGGATGTTTCCAGTCCCCATTCTGTGACCGGTTCGGGGGTGGCCCTTGTCTAGGGTGCCTCATAGCTGCCGTATGACATTGGAGAACCCCCGTGGGGTAGATGAAGACGGGGCATGAGTTGGAGCCACTGTAGTTGAGGGCGGACAGGGTGGGTCCTCCGCTTACCTGCTCCCCTGCTGTCTGCCCTACATGCAGGAAGCCTTCAGGTGCCATCCAGAGCTGGTGGAAACTGCTCAAGACCCCCACTACCCTGAGCCCCCCGATCTTCATCTTTGTTTGCTCAGTTCTAACTCTCCGCCCCAACCAGCCTGTGTTAGGGACTGCCTCCCTTCTCCCAGTGACCTGTTAGCTTCCCCCAGCCCTCACTTTCTCTGTTAACTTAGATGATTAGTTGACATGCCCAACAAAAAGTGCTTGCTGATAGGAGCCTGAAATAGCTGTCTCCTGAGAGGCTCAGCCAGAGCCTTACTGATACAGATGAGGATACTTGCAGCCAACCATTGGACTGAGCACAGGGACCCCAGTGGAGGGGTTAGAGAAAAGACTGAAGGAGCTGAAGGGGTTTGCAACCCCATAGGAAGAACAACAATATCAACTAACCAGAACCCCCAGAACTCTCAGGGACTAAACCAACAACGGAAGAGTATACATAGAGGGATCCATGGCTCCAGCTGCATATGTAGCAGAGGATGGCCTTGTTGGACATCAGTGGGAGGAGAGGCCCTTGATCCTGTGAAGGTTCAATTCCCCAGTGTAGGGGAATGCCAGGGCAGTGAGGTAGGGGGTGGGTAGGAGGGAGAGGGAACATCCTCATAAAAACAGGGGGTAAGGAGGTGGTAGAGGGGGGAACTGGGAAAGGGGATAATATTTGAAATGTAAATACATAAAATATCCAATTAAAAAAAGAGTAATCTCCTGTCATGTTTTCTCTGTGTTGGATATATATAGGTTCATTTAAACTTCACAGCAGCTTGATAGAGAGGGTGCTATTAAAGTCACCTCGTTCTTCTACACAAGGAAACTGAGGCACAGAGAGCTTTACAAACCCATTTAAGGCAGGGTTTCTAGACTTCATAGTGTTGCCACCATGGATTGATAAGTCTGTTGTGGAACCACTCCCTGCCTAGTCAAAGTCTAACAGTAGCTTAGGCCTTGGTCATTCAGTGCCTGCCATGGTAGATCTCTTCACAGCCCGCAGTCATGACAACCAAAAAGGTTTCCGGAGCTTGCCTAAGGTCTCCAGGTTGGAGAAAGCAAAGTCACCCCTCAGTCGAGAGCCACTGAGTGGAAGTCCTGTATGAGTGGCAAAGCCAAGGAGAGAGCCCAGAGCTCTCTAGCAACCCTGCGCCATCTATCTGTGCCTTTGTCTGAGTCTGCATTGTTGGCGAAGGACAATGAACCCCACTCACTTCACAGACTTCAGACCCACCCAGCCTGTCACTTAGCACCCCACCAAGCCACCAGAGCTGGGCCTTCAGAGGAGGGCACTGGCTTTTTTGACCTCTGTTTGCTCTGCACTTTCTGGTTATGACTAGACTCAGACAATGTGTGATGACCATATAGGTTTAGCAGCTGACCCAGCTTCTGCCTTGGTAACTAACATCCCCACCTCAGGATGAGAAGGGGTCTCATCCACTAAGGCTGTCCTGGAACATTGAAGGGACCACAGCCCACCTCCTTAAGGACATGAGAGATTCCCACTGTGTGCGCAGAGTAGAGGAGGGGACACTTCTCAACCCTCTTGTACCATGGCTAGTGCCAACTCCAACAAAAGCAAGGGTTTTGGTGTCTATGGAGAAGGCAATTAAATGCTGGGTTAATTGTCCCAGTGGCCATGGCTTCCTGCCCTGGCTCGTGTCCACCTCCTGTTAAACGGAGGAAAAAAGAAAAACCCTACCTCTCTTACACACACACACACACACACACACACACACACACACACACACACACACAGAGTCTGTGTTCACACACAACAATTATGAAAGGCTGTGCATATCTTTAATAAGAGCTCATCTCTGTCTAGATGAACAAGAAAGGCCCCATCTTGTCACTCCAGGGTGGGGTACCCACTCCTCCTAAATGCACGTTGTCTCCAAGGTGCTGGCTGTTTTTCATCACCTGCTATCATTGCTCCCATTTTATTGGCACATAAAAGGGCTTCCTGGAAAACATATTAAAGCTTCCAATTCAGAATGAAAGGCACTCGATGTAAAACCTCTTCGTGAACAGGAGCCAGAGTGGGGTAGCTTCCATGTCCTCTGCCTGGAAGGGATGGAGTCCACTGCTACGTGGCCTCAACACCTCCCCTCCAATGACGGGGTTTGGGGGCGAAGAGCGTGGCTGGACCCTACAGACTCTTAACATGAACTGTTTCTTCTAGGCCGAAGATGGTGAGGTGGGTGCCCACCGCTGCCTGGGGATCTGAACCCCAGTGAACCCCAGGCAAGCATGAGCCTCATCTCCCAGGTGCCTGCTTTCTTATTCGTTTTGAACAATTGAATTGAGATGACTGAGCGAAAGACTGTTATTACCTTCGCGCACAAACAAGTGCGGAAATACTAGGGAGTAGGCTGTAAAAGCCATCAAAGTCGTGCATATTTGAGATGAGAACACAGGATTACAGAGACACAGCTGGACTCTGGCCAGCAGCTCCCACTCGAGTAGAGGCTATCTGACAGTAGTGTTTGAGCAGTGTGGACGCCGGGGCTAGGCCCTGGTTCTCCTGTGTGACATTCAGAATCCTTTACAACCCAACTTCACTGCTGCGGTGGAAAGGACCATTGGCCTGGCATTCAAGCAAGCTCCTTGAATGTAATTTCTGAGTTGCTGGGCCCAGCATGTTGCCCCTTGCACCCATGGGGGCGGTGAGGGTGGGGGACTTGGTGCAAAATTGACAATTTGCAGCTGTCAGCAAAGTTGGTAGAAAGCAGGGATGTTGGTAAATATCCCACAGATCTGAGAGCTCCATGCCAGCCCAGCTCAATCCAGCTACGCCCTCTCCCACCTCCCATGACCAACCCTTCACCTCGTTTTTTCTTTTCATTCATTTAACCAGGAACCAATGATACCTTCTCTGTGAATGCCCCCCACCCTCCAGCAGAATTCATCCCTCCTCCTTGGAGCCCCCCCATCTCCATCTCTCCCCCAAGATGGGCCTACTCTGGCTAGATGTCTGTCTCCTTCCCTCAGGACCCCTCTGAAGCAGGGACCTGACCTGTGTATGCTTGTATTGTTGGCCCTGACCACCTCATAGAACGTCAGTATATTGAGTTGGATCTGTGAGATGGAGATCAAGAAGCAAGAGGAGTTTGAATCCTGTCTGTGGCTGTGGCTATAACAAAATACTAGCGCCTAAGTCATTTTTAGTCGGTAGATGTTGCTTTGGTTCTTGGTTCCAGAATGTCAGCATCTGCTGGGTATCAGTAAGGGCCTCTGTGCTGCACCACAGCATGGCAGAGTAGGGGCCATGAAGAGGCAGCGCAGGTGAACCTGCTCACATTCCTCTTCCTCTTTGTATTAAGTCTACTCAAGCTGGGCATGTGGCTCAATTGGGAGAATACTTGCTTGCCTAGAGCCCTGGGTTCAAACTCCAGCACTGCATAAAACAGGCACAGTGGTGACTTCGTAATCCTAGGGCTTAGAAGGAAGATCAGATGTTCAAGCCCAGCCTGGACTATATGAGACCCTGTCTCAAGAGAGGAAGAAAGGAGGGAAGGAGGAAGGGGAAGGAGAGGGGAGGAAGGAAGGGCAGGCCATTAATGCCACCATGAAGATTCCCATCTCATAACTTTATTTTGTCCTAAGTACCCCCAGGAGGCCCCCTCCTTTTCTATTAGCATATGCTGTAGGAGTTGTTTGCAGTGGGGGTAGGTGCTACATCTAAACTAGGAAGGCTCTGGTCTGCAGCTTTGATGGTGACAATGACAGAGCTTGGGGATTTGAACCTTAGGTCACAGGGAGGTGCTGGACAAACTTATCACTGCAGAAGCCATCTTTGAGCAAGGCTCAAAGCAGGCAGAGTTTTGAAACTTTCTCTCTCTCTCCTCTCTCTTCTCTCTCTCTCTCTCCCTCTCTCTCTCTCTCTCTCTCTCTCTCTCTCTGTGTCTGTCTGTCTGTCTCTCTGTGTCTGTGTGTATATATCTGTATGTATGTGTCTGTCTGTGTCTGTATGTCTGTGTCTCTGTCTGTGTCTATGTGTATATCTGTTTGTGTGTGTCTATCTCTCTGTATGTATGTATGTATGTATGTATGTATGTATGTATGTATGTATGTATGTATGTATGTGTCTGTCTGTGTCTGTGTGTATATCTGTTTGTGTGTGTCTATCTCTGTATGTATGTATGTATGTGTCTGTCTGTGTCTGTGTGTATATCTGTTTGTGTGTGTCTATCTCTATGTATGTATGTATGTATGTATGTATGTATGTATGTATGTATGTGTCTGTGTCTGTGTGTATATCTGTTTGTGTGTGTGTGTCTATCTCTGTCTGTCTGTCTGTCTGTATGTGTGTGTCTGACTGTGTCTGTGTGTATATCTGTTTGTGTGTCTGTGTGTATGTACGTGTGTATCTGTGTGTTTGTGTGTACACTCATAAGCACACATGGGGAAGCCAGAAGAGGACTCTGGGTATTTTCCTTTACCAATCTCCACTTCCTTCCTTGAGATGGGGTCTTAGTGACTCATCGGTCTGACCAGCAAGCTCCCAAGATCTGCCTGCCTCTCTCTAGCCTCCAACACTGAGGTTACAGGTACATCATGCAGCCATGCCCAGCTTTTATGCCAAGCTGGGAACTTGAACTTAAGTTCTCTTGTTTGTGTCACAAGTGCTGTCACCCGCTGAGCCACCTCCCAGCTCATTCCCAACTCTTCATCTTGAAGATGTCCACGTGCGCTGTGTTCTAGCCACTGACATTGCCCTGCTTGTTCCTGTGTTCTGTGATAAAAATCGATGTCTGGAGTTACAAGCACTGTGTAGTGTCAGAGGCTGTTTCTGATTTTCTACCATGCTTCCTCTCAGATCACAGACCACTGTCTCCCCACAGATCCTCCCCGAAGTCTTCAAGACCCACACCAAGTGAGACTCAGTCTCTGGGAGGCAAGCGCCCGGCCTAGAAGCTTTGCAGAGGACAGACCTCATGACTTTCTGTCTCTGTGGCCCTGACTGTGTAAGGGACTGTGATCATCCTATGGATTATGGTGACAACAGTCATAGACCGGAGTGTCTGGGGGTCAGCAGCAGGCAGCTGAAGCAGCAGCACCAGACACCTCATTGCCCTACCAGGAAGGGCGGCAGTAGAAGGCCTGTCCTGGCCTCACTTCTCTGGGTGACCTAGAGGTGCCTCTGGGCCTCTGGAGAGTGGAATTGAGCCAGCGATACACGTGGCTTGGAGTGGAAAGGTTTCAGAGCCCCAGGGACAGAGTCTGTGGACTCCTTTGAGCTTTTGCATGAGCTCAATACCCTCCTCTGAGTATGTGCACTGCTAGTCCTTGCGTGTTTCCTCTCTTTTCAGAGCATGGCTCCTGGACCACCACCACCACCATCATCATCATCACCACCACCGCCACCGGTGGCAATGGTGGTGGCCGCAGCAGTGGCAGCAGTGAGGATCCCACTCAGACTCACTTATGGTTACCGATTTCCAGATGATTAAAAGGTGAGAATCAGCCCTGTGTGCCAGGACCTCAGTTAAACTTTCCAACAATGATGCCTCAGGTCCACTTAGTTCTTTGGAAGGCTCTAGAGCAGTGGTTCTCAACCTGTGGGTAGTAAACCCCCAACCCATCCGAAAACACAGATATTTACATTGTGACTCATAACAGTAGCAACATTATAGTTGTGAAGTAGCAATGAAATTATTTTATGGTTGGAGGTCACCATAAAACTGTATTAAAGGGTCGCAGTGTTAGGAAGGTTGGGGACCCCTGCTCTAGAAAATGGAGGAGTGATCCTGGAGATGTGTGCTCTAAGCCATAAAGTGCTGGCACTTTAAAGATCTAATTCTGGTGCAGACAACCATGCCCACAAGGTCCCATGTCCGTGGCACGGCCTCCAGGTGTACTATGATAGCATAAGACAGTTCTCAGTTTTCAGGGGGTCTCACAAATGTTGGCCCTGCTCAGAACAGTACCATAAACAGCCTGTGGCCACATAGCGTGCCCTCCCTCTAAGCACAGCAGCAGGCAGAGGCTGTGTTACAGATTGTGAGCCTCTAGCCACACTGTTGGCCTGGCCACCCGCTGGGAAGGCAGACCCTGTCTATTCCCAGGGAAAGAGAACTCAGTCTCACAAGGGAAAACTGACTTCCCCAGTATTAGCTGGAGGAAGCAGTAGCATAGAAACTCAATTCCTGATACCAACCCAGTGGTCTGCCTCCCCAGGTTGTGGTTGTCTGGGCTGAGGCCCCTCGCCACAGGGTCCCTAGACCCAGCATCATAAGATGTCAAGTGTTAGGGGCTGGGGATTTAGCTCAGTGGTAGAGCGCTTACCTAGGAAGCGCAAGGCCCTGGGTTCGGTCCCCAGCTCCGAAAAAAAAGAACCAAAAAAAAAAAAAAGATGTCAAGTGTTAGAAACCCAAGGTGAACTGGTTCCATAGTACAAAGTTAGGGCTGCAGGAGCTGGATGAGACTTCTGCAGTGGAAGCCCATGTTCATTCGGTCACAGTGATCTGGCGTTAGCCATGTGCCAGGCACTCCTCCAGGAGTGTTGCATGTGCCAGTTTATTTGACATTCGTAATGACCACGTTGCTATTATTGTACCCATTTTACAGGCAGTGAAACTGAGGCACAGAATGGTTAAGCAACTTGTCTAGGGTCACACAACCAGGAAGTATAGGAGTTTAGGATTTGAACACAGGTCATATGGCTATAGAACAAGGCTTCATTTCCTCTTTTTTTTTTTTTTGTTTGCTAGGATATATGGGGATGGTGGTGCATGCATGTATGCAGGCGTGTATGCATGTGTGTGGAGGTTTGGGGTCAATGCTTTGTGTCTTCTTCAATCAGTCTCTACCTTATCTGTCTGGCTGTCTGTTTTTCTGTCTGTCTACCTACCTACATATATACATACCCTACCTACCTATCTATCCATCTATCTGTCCATCTATCTATCCATCCATCTATCCATCCATCCATCCATCCATCCATCCATCCATCCATCCATCCATCCATCCATCCATCTATCTAAGACAGGGTCTCTCACTGAACTTGAAGTTACTGATTTGGCTAAGCTGGCTGACCAGAGAGCCCCAGGGATCTGTCTGTCTGCCTTCCCAGCACTGGAATTAGAGGTGTGTACTGCTGCTCCTGGGTTCTAGGGATTGAGTTCAGTTCTTCATGGGTTCCATAGGAAGGCACTTTGTCAGTGGAGCCCCACCCCCGGCCTCCATGGCTGCCTCTTAAGCTCTGTGATACTCGCTTGTGTGCTCAGGGGCCAGCAGACCCTCAGTACCATTTGAGAATCGGTCAGAACATTCGCCCTCGGGCCCCACATTGGCTATGTACAGCAGAAACTCTGAGACTAGAGCTCAGCAGTCTGGGATTTTGGGAATCCTCATAGGGTTTGTGTGCATGGTAAGGCTTGAGAGCCACCATCTTGTCACTCCATCGGAGGGGTCCATGGAGACATTCTGGAAATCTCGGTAGAGCCTTTGCAAGATGTGCCCTTTTGTTGTGAACAACTTACTTCTCAAGTGGGAGAAAGATGCCTGCTTCCTTGGTAAAGGGCCCTATTGGCAAAATAGAGGGGATGGCAATGGTCGTGATGATGATGATGATGATGATGATGATGTGATGATGATGGTGGTGATGATGATGGTGTGATGATGGTGGTGATGGTGGTGGTGATGATGATGGTGATGTGATGGTGGTGATGGTGGTGATGGTGGTGATGGTGATGATGTGATGTGATGATGATGATGGTAGTAGTGATGATGGTGATGATGGTAAAGGTAGTGGTGATGGTGATAGTGGTGGTGGTGGTGATGATGGTGATGATGATGGTGATGATGGTGGTGGTGATGGTGATGATGGTGGTGGTGGTGGTGATGATGATGTGATGATGGTAAAGGTAGTGGTGATGATGATAGTGGTGGTGGTGGTGATGGTGATGATGGTAGTGGCGATGATGATGATGATGATGGTGATGATGGTGGTAGTGATAATAAAGGTGGTGATGGTGATGCTGTAATGGCGATGGTGATGATATTAGGTAAAACCTGACTAGCGAGATCTTAACAGCACCCACAGGGCTCACTCACCATCTGATCTGCCTAAATGGATGTAGCTGCCAGGAATGGTCATGCTCTACTTCTGCACTGGAAGGGCCCCACAGTCTCCTCCATGGCCCCATCGTAGAAGGACCTTATTTTGACTCACTGACGCTGGCTTCAGAACTGGACCGGACCCACTCTCCTCCCAGATGTCCCTAACCGCCCACATGACCCTCATGCTAGCTCTTGGCCTTCTGTGCATGCTCAGGAGTCATCAAGGCCCCTCCCAGTAGGACCAGCTTGTCCCTCTTGTCACCGCAAGCCACCATTGGTGGTAAGCAGTCCTTCCTTCCTTTCCCTGGGCTGGGTATATAATTGGCCTGGCCTTCCCCAGTGGTCTCTGGGGAATTGCTTCTGTCAAAGGCATAACAGGCTTATCTGTTAGCCTGAGTTATACCACCGTGTGCTCAGCGTAAATCTGACCGCCTTCCTGACACTCTGGGCCTGGATGGATTTGTGAATAATTTCACCACCACAATTATTTTACAATTTTGAATCTTCCCTGGCAACTTAATGCATAGTTTGCCGGGAGAAGCTGCATAAATCAGGATTTCAAACAAAGGCTCTCCGTCCAGGCCATTGGCTCTCCCTAGTTACTCCCAGGAGAGAGGCTGGGGAAGCCCAGGAGCAGTGGATGCAGAATTGGGCTTCTGTCTCCAGCCCCTAGTGCAGGACCTCAGCTCAGGGCTGATTCCTGCTGTGGGTGAGGGTTGGGGGTGCGGGGTTTGCAGGACTCTCCCCAGGCAGCCTTTTCTCTTTATTTTGGGGGACCTAGCTGATTTCTGGGTTAATGAATGGATGGCGATTTCACCCCCTTTCCTGTTTCTAGACCTACTCTCCTCTACCACTTCAGAACCCCAGGAAGGCAGAGCCTGGGCTGCCACCACGGAAGGACGGAGAAAGGTATGGGACTTTCCAAGTAGCTCTCCCGCGGCTCCCAGCAGGGTTTCTGTTGGCGGGAAAGGATTGAGCTACTGACAAAATTCTAGACTTGCTGGTCCTGTCTAATCTTGTGACTTGGGGCTGATTGATTGATTGGGGTGTGGAGTCATTTTGCTTGAAGCCTGTAAGTTAGAAAAATGAGTTTGGGAGTAGATCCACTAATGTAGCGTCATTCATTAACTTGCTCGTGTGTAATTGTAAGCTCAAGCTACTTAACCCTCAAAGACTCTGTTTCTTCATCTGGTAAATGGGCCAAGGGAGGTCTGTCCTGGGTTGTAAAGGGGGTAATATATGAAGTGCCTCTCCTCATGTCTGGTACACATTATATGCTCAGCACATCGGTAAACTTGAGCTAATATCATTAACTAGGGTCTGCTAAGCCACAGGGATGGACGGGGCAAACTCTCCTGTAGCAGACCCCAACTATAGAGAAGGGGGAAACCCAAAGGGAACACACTTCACCTGCCAGGGCTCTGCCATTTTCCCTTCACAGCAGCACAAGAGGAGGGTGGGTGAAGTGAGCTCCCAACCTGCTGTTGCTGGAGTGGAAGCTGCAGGAGGGGCAGAGTGACCTTGAAGCCTCCCATCCTGCCCCCCCCCCTCCTGCCTTCCCCATAGCAGACACCTGCTGGCAGGAGCCTCCTCAACCATTCCAGCCGAAGGACTCTGCAGGCCCTCAATCCAGCGATTAGCAGCTCTTTAAACCCTGTTATCTGTTGGCTCCCAGAATGTCTCATTAGCAGGCTTTATTTAGGCTTTGCTGGCCTGACCAGGTTTGCGTGGTTCACAGCCCTCCACGTCTGTTTATTAGCTCTTGCCTAGTTGAGTTCTGTTTTGCTTTCGAAGCTTCTGCTAGTGCTGAAGGGTTTCCAAGGTCCTGCAGAGGTGGGGGTGGGGGTGTGGTGTGGTGCAGGGGTGGGTTGAAGAGGGAGGATGTGTGAGAGGCACTGCTCTTGGCTTTCAAAGTCCAGAAGAAGTCATTCTTCCTTTGGACACGGGAGCAGCATTCATTCATTCATTCATTCATTCATTCATTCATACTCAATTATTTTTATTTAATGAACATTCGTCAAGCTTTTGTCTATCCTGAAGATACTGTGGCAACAGAGACAGATCTCTGCCTTCTTAGAGCTCAGAATCCAGCAGGGGATCCCTAGCTTCTTGATCTGTAGGGAAGATGTGGGTCCTCACTACCACGGGAGCACTTTACTAGCACAGATCTTAGAACCCGGGTCAAGATACAGCCCAGAGGTGGTCTCTATGGGGTCTCACGAAGGAGTACCCTGATACAGGAACAGGATTCTGCAAGTTCTTACCACACATCTGCCCAGTCGTTTTTCTTGGCCATGTGGTTTCCGACTCAGCCTGCCCCTAGCTGCCCCATACCTCTTCCTCATTGGTGATACAGACAGGGCCAGGTAGGACACTAGTCCATTTTGCTGTCACTGCATGTTCTTTTTCTGGGACAACTTTTCTTCCCTGCTATCCAGGACCTGGGACAGAAGCAGACAAAACAAAACTTTCCATTTATAATCCGCATGTATTACTCATATGTACATGGATATACAGGTGCCTACGTCACATACCAGAACATAGACTTGTGCAAACAGGTAGGCAGGCATACAGAAAGACGTATTTACCCACTAATAGGTGCCTGTGCGAGCACGTACATACACATACACGCACACACACACACACACACACACACACACATACACACACGCCCACAGAATTCCTACACACAAGAATACACAAGACAGAATTCATACGCACAAGAACACCAGACATGGAGGACGGCAGGAGAGAGGAGAGAGACAAAGTCCCTGAATCAATGAGTTTAGTGCTAACTAGATGAGGGAAAGACAATTTAACACAAAAAAAAATAAGTAGAGAACATCAAATGGAAAGGAGGCTTTGCAGGAAATCAACAGGATGCTGGGAGAACGAACAGCAGGGAATGTGTACTTGAATGTCAGAAGCAGAGGCAAACAGCCGGCCGGTCTCAGGCATGGGGCACACTCATGCAGAAGCCCAGAGGGGCGAAACATGCGATGCGTTCAAGGACAAAGAGGTGGAGGCTGGTGTTCTTAGGGCAGGCAGCCCTGCACAGGCAACTGTGTGAGGACTCAACATACATACAAGAAAGCAGGCCAAGCACACACACACAAAGGGCCTGGGGTATCACAGTGCCCATGTGTAGACAAGCATACACACAAGACCATACATAGAAACAGACAGCACAGAGCCGTGCACGAATGTGGGCACAGCAAAGACAAATACTCAGGAGAGTACGCTGACATGGCATAGGGGCCTAGACACTAGGTTAGTGTCTGAACACACAGACACGTACCCCTTTTCCTCATGGGCACAGACGCCACATAGGGGTACCCTACATCTGCCTGGATCTGCCCTCACCCCTGTGGCATTCACTCATGTGTGCGTGTAATACATGCAGAGAAAACCAGGAGCTTCTGAAAGCTTGAAGATCCCTGAGCTGGAGATCATTGAAGTCAATGGCTGTTAAGTAGCTAATCCCTCATTCAGGTCTCTGAACATTTAGGGGCATAATCCTTGGCCTCCTCCATTCCTGGTGGCTTTGAAAGCCTTCCAGAGGGTGAGGACAAGCAACAGGAGATCGGAGATCGGAGTCTTGTTAGGGTCCTTGCCAGCACTAAGCCTTTTCTCTGCAACTGCTGAAGATCTCTGGCTGGAGAGGGGTCTTTGCTCTGTAATCCGTTTTCTTTTGCTTTTCTTTGGAGATTAGGCACGTTCCCCGCTGGCTGTTATAGCATGCCTGAGCTGTCTGGGGCCTGGAGGGGTCTGTCACCAGCTGGAGAGGGTTTCTCAAAAATCTGGGCAGCAGTCTGCATCATGTGGGCAAGGGGGGAGGGGCTGGGGCCACCACTCTCTAAGGAGATGTGGCCCAACCAAGGTACAAAGAGATTTAACCAAAGTAAACAAAGACATAAAATAAACCTTAAAATAGAAACCAAATAGCATCTGCGGAGCCACTTACAAAGACTCTATTTTGCCATCTGTAAGATGGGCCTGAAGGCAGGCTACCTCCTGTTACCATGGCAGCTATGAGAAAAATGAGAGGCTGCTCCCTGGTTTCTTTCACTGAGGCCTCTCCTGAGCCCCTCCTGGCTGTTCCCTTTGTGTGTAACCTTTGTTCCTCTCCTCTTCCTGCCCTCTCCTGACCAAAGTTCCCATCACCAACAACAGCCTGGAAGAACAGAACACACACACACACACACACACACACACACACACACACATACACACACAGACATACACACAGACACACACAGACACACAGACACACACACAGATACAGACATAGACACAGACACACACACAGACAGACACACACAGACATACACACACACAGATACAGACATAGACACAGACACACACACACACACAGACATACACAGACACACACACAGACATACACAGACACACACACACAGACATACACACATACAGACACACACACAGATACAGACATAGACACAGACACATACACAGACATACACAGACACACACACAGACATACACAGACACACACACAGACATACACAGACACACACACACAGACATACACACATACAGACACACACACAGACATACACAGACACAGACACAGACACACACACACACACACACACACACACACACACACACTTAGCCTTCCAAGCCCACATTTGCTTCTGGCTTATCACTCACCACCAAGAGAGGCAGCCTCGTCCCTGGAGTCTACCTGGATCAGCTCTGGGTTTCAGGACATTTCTTCCCCAACTGTCCTGGCTCCTTGCTGGTGTCCCCGTGAAGCTGCTTCCTCTTTGTTGCTAGTGTGCCTGCAGCTGCTCCTGCCTGCTTTAGAGCCCCTGTGAGGAATGGAAACGTGTCCCTACTGTACTCCCCAGGTGTTCTGAAGAGCGCAGAGCAGCAGGGCTGAGAAAGCACGCTAAAGAGACCAGGCCCTGTCCATTCCAAGAGACAAGTGTTGTTTGTTGATAGAGCTGGAGACTGAACCTAGGCCCTCTAACACGCAAGGCAAGCACCATGCCACTGGGCTTCACAACTCGCCCTCTTGTTACCTTTTATCTTGAGACACTAAATTCCCCAGGTGGGCCTTGAACTCACTCTATAGCCCAAGGAGGCCTGAACTTGCTTTTTTCCTCCCACAGTCTTCCCGGTGCTAGAATTACAGATGACCTCCCCCCCCTAACCCCCAACACACACACACACACACACACACACACACACACACACACACACACACACAATGTCTGGCTCTGGCAAACCATTTGGAAAGCCAGACATGGAATCCCTCTTTCCAGAAGGGCTCTCTTGTCCAGGAAGCAGCTTAAGGGCTTTGAGGGGAAAGGTGATCCCCACTGCAGTCCTCCCAGCTCCGTGGTGGTTAGAGTAGGTTAGAAGGCCGCAGGAAGAAATAAAGCGAATTGCTTGCAAAATGGTGTGAAAGAATTTGGTATTTCAGAGTCAGTATGGATAGTAGAGGGGATAGGGATGGGGAAGAGGGACTAACAGGGTGAAAGGTGCCTCAGCGAAGTGAGAATCTGTATCTACATCTAATCTACTTCTATCTCCATATCCATATCCATATATGTTGCATATAATATGTATTAGATATAATTTGTATGTATCACATAGAATATGCATTCTAATACATGTAATCTATAGCTTGTGTGTGTGTGTGTGTGTGTGTGTGTGTGTGTGTGTGTGTGTGAGTACCTATGCTATGGCCCACATGAGAGGTCAGAGAATGATTTTCATGAGTCAGTTGTCCCTCCACCTTGTGGAACTTGGGAATTGAACTCTCATCATCAGACTTGGTGGCAAATGCCCCTCCCTACCCACTGAGCCGTCTCTCCAGCCTCTGAAGTGGGACTCTCAAGATCACATTTTCCAAACCAGCCTTGTACTGGCACCACAGGGCAACACCTCTCCCTCCACCTCACAGACCTCGGTGAAGTGGAATTGTTGTGAGCTCTTGGTTGAAGATGCTTTGGGGCAGCACCAAGAGAAGCAGCATGCTGTGGAGTGAGCCATGAGGAACAGACACAAATTGTCCCAAGCACTGGTGAGGGATACTAAGGGGGGATTTCGAAGAACTGGCAGGAACCCAGGAGCAGGACCTGACCAAGAACTGTCAGGGTGAGGTGGATCACAGTGGCATGATGGGATTGGGATAGGAGTGTGGAGGAAGGGTGCACAGGAGAATTTCCTGAGGTTAGGCTTTGGGTCTTCTTGGAGCTGAAGCAGACATGTGAGACACCACAAGGACTGATCAGTTATATCGACTCTGTAGCTAGGAGGCTTTTTGGGAGATCCCTGTTCCATCCCTGGCAGATACCAGAGAAAGACGGCCCACAGGTACCTTTCTGTACCTGCTCCCTGACCAAAGTGGGAAGAGGCTTCATTGAGGTCATCCTGACCCCTGTGTGGGCCACTGCTGCAGCCCCTCTGTCTCAGCACCTCCTGAGTGCTGAGACTGAGGACCCGCACAGGACACAGGAGGTTCCAAACATGCCTGTCAATCCTGCCCCTGGGGAGGCCTCGCGGAGTTCACTCCACTGGCAGCCATTGGCATGTCTATTAAATTAGATTGAGCAATTACACTGGGTTTCAAGGTAGAATGGTGGAGGGGGAGGCAGGCAAGTCAGGGGAGAGCGTGCAACGCACAGGCTCAGTCTCAGTGCAAAGCCTTACCCAGACCACCCTTAAACGGAAGCCATGCTCCCCGATACCAGGCTGTCCTGCCTCCCTGAGTGCCGAGAGTGTGGACTGTGCCTAACTTGGGTTCTTGGGTTCTTGCTGACTTAGGATGAGCTGGGAGCGAGCTCTTGGACAAACAAGGGTTAGCTAGCATGGGAGGACTGACACTGGCTGGTCTGAGAGGGATGTACAGCAGGGAGCACGCCACACTGGGCAGCTCAGAAACTCCCCAGAACCTGCATTGCCAGGGAAGGGAACAAAACTCTTTTTTTTCTTTTGTCTACCGAATATTTATTAAGAACATGCTAGGACCCAGTGTGCCTGGCCTTCGGTGGAGGGTTTCTGCGGAGCAATTAGGTTGGAAAGTGGATGCCAAGACAAAGCCTAGAGCCCTGAATGTGAACTTGAAGCCCCAAGTTCAAGTGCTTTTATTTCCTCTTAATCAAGAGAAGTTGCAGGAAGCATCCTTGACTTGACAGGGAGGTGGGGACAGGGAGGGGAGCCAAAAGTGGAAGCAGGAAATGAACTTGGAAGTGTCAGCCATGGTCTGACTAATGAGCCTTCGGTGCCAACCCGGTGACTCCACCTGTGCCTGAGGGTTGGCACCAGCCACCTCTGCAGACAGTGATGGAGGTCTTTTGCGCTCTGACCAGCTGAGTGGGACTACATGTGTGCTGAAGGTGCTGGGCAGAGGACTGAAGAGAAGTGAGAGGTTGAGGGGATGAAGCCTTGTCTTGCAAGGTCTCAAAATAAAGCCAGGACTTGTATTCAATGGGGGATGGGGGTGGGGCTGGACCAGTGTCTCCCAGGCACATAGGGCTAAGGGTGAGGTAGCCTGCAGACAGCTCCTGCTGGTCCCCGCTAAGCATTTGGAGGGGCTCCAACAAGCAGCATGGAATCACTGGCTAAGCCTCAGGCAGACAGCACCTTGGATAGTGAGCTTACACCTGGCTGGGCTGTGACTCCTCTCTCCCTGACCTAGAGACCAGTCTCACGAAGGATCCAGAAGCTGGGTGAGTAAGGGACTAGATGGGTCAGAGGAAAGCCAGGCTATCCAAACAGAGAAACAGCTAACGCAGAAAGCACAGAGCAGCAGTGCTGCAGCCCTGCCCCCCCAGGACGCCCTTTAGAAAGCCCAGGGGCCAGGTACATCCCCCCCCATTGGCTTAGGCTTTGGCTGGTTGTCATGGCAACATTCGTTTGGATTTAGGAAAGTGGAGTGGTGGCCAGGGAATATGGGGAGGGGGATAGAAAGAGCTCAGAAAAGGGATGTAGGGACTGGGCTGGTTCTGGCCAAGCATCCCAGGCCAAGCCGGGTAGTCACTGTTGAGATGTTAGGAAAATGAATCTAAAAGGTGAGGGTGCAGAAAACTGTGAAGATATTGGGAGAAGATTACAATTTGGTTCCATTTTTGTCCATTCAACTGGTAACAATACAGAAACGTAATGATACCTGTGCAGGAGAGGGTAGAGAGCCGAGAGTGAGGGGACTACAAATTGGTAGCAGTCCCTCAAAGCACTTAACTGTCTTGCAAAACCAAGCAACCCAAACGCCCTGTGGCCTGGCAGCCCCTCCCCAAATATGGATGTGTAGAGACCCTGTCACCCCTGCCCCATGGGACACATGCTCAGTGGCACAGAGCAGCCGAGCTCCTCGCGCAGTCAAGGCAAACACATCCACTCTTCACAAAGTCTGTCCTTAAACAGAAAAACCGCTGGCATCTGGAAAGAGCCCAACGCTGGAGGAATGGCTGGGTGAATTGTGGCGAATCTCCCATGATAGAACAGCACCTCACAGAGCGATGAAAAACGGAGGCAGGGAGACCACACACAATAAACCTTCATAAATCCCAGAAACGGGATGGAGCTGAGGGAAGTCTCCACACCCTACAACCCAAATAAGTAAAACTCAGAGATGCGTATGCCCATAGCAAGGAGGAGGTGGGGAGGAAGGGAGAGAGAAGGAAGGAGGGAGGGGAGGAGAGAGAAAGGAAGAAGAGGAGGGGGGAGGAAGAAACCAGGCAAGTTCCACCTAGAGTGATGGGGGTGGGGTAGGATTCGAGGCGAGCCCCAGCGGAACACAGGAGCTGGCCTTGCTCTAATCAGAACCTTTGGATTCTGATTATTTGTCATTAAATAAAAGACAAAAATAAAGGGGCTGGAGAGATGGTTCAATGGTCAAGAGCACTGACTGCTCTTCCAGAGGTCCTGAGTTCAATTCCCAGCAACCACATGGTGGCTCACAACCATCTGCAACACAATCTTATGCCCTCTTCTGGTGTGTCTGAAGAGAGTGACAGGGTACTCACTTATATAAAATAAAAATAAAATCTTTAAAATAAATAAATAAATATCGGAGGTTTAAAAAACATACCCTTTGGGACCCCCTTAGAGGCCTCTTGGGAGGCCTTCGCTAGCCTGACTCTGTCATTGGGTATCCCCACCCTGCTCCCTTCCAACAGTCACCCACCTCTTAACACTCCTCTCAGCAGAATCTGTCTGTGCTCAGCTCGGATGGGCTTTATAGCAAGTGTTCCTGCTCACAAGCCCCAGGTTCCTTCCCAATTTTATATGGTGGCACATGGCTGTCATTCCGTCACTTGGGTGGTGGAAGCAGGAGGATCAGAAGTTGAGTTTGAGGTCATTCATTTTAAGCTACACGCAATCCTGTCTCAAAACAAAAACGTCAAGGGTCCTGGAGCAGAGGAGCCAACACCACCCCGTTCCCTGCCTAACCTTGTTCCCCGGGATCGCTGTAAGATGCTTAGCCACAAAGAGAGCGGGCTCGCTGTTCATCATCCGCATCTAGTCTCTGCATGCGGGGTCTCAGTCCCTCCTAATCCCCTCACAACAACAACTTTCTTCACTTCCTCCTGTTATCACGGACCCGGACCCACGTGGTAGAAAGAGAGCTGACTCCTACGAAGTTGTCCTCTGACCTTCACTTGTGCGGTCACACACACACACACACACACACACACACACACACACACACATACACACACACACACAATTTAAAAAATGTCATAAAATTTTCTAAATTTTCTAAACAATGTCAATCAGCCCAGGGTCCTCAACCCGCAGGCTTATTTGCTAAGGTAAGACTGTGGCCTCCTAATTCTAACCTATCATCCTTTGGACTATAGTTGGGGTCGTGCCCTGTCCTTTACTGGGCCTCAGTTTTCCCCTACTTCAAATAAAGGGGAATTGACAGGATTTCTAGTACAGAAGAGCATGTGGCTAGAGAGAGGCTGCAAGGCCACGGCTGAGTCCCGCTGTGACTGTCACAGGCCTCTGCAGGGCATGTACTCCTCAGGTTCTGCCAGGTTTGGACTTAGGAACACGGGAGTCACCACCACCCGGAGAGCTCCATTGTTGCAGAATTTTACTCAGCTCTGCCACCACCCTCTACTTACCCGCAGCTGTGGCTAAGCCCTCACCACTCAGCCCCTCCCCCTCCCTCTCTTCCTTCCTCCCGCCCTCACCCCCTGCTTCTCACCTGCCTCCTGCCTTCCACTCCCAGACCCTAAGAGAAGTTCATGGCCATTCTGTTCAGAATCACTTATGAGACTCGCAGGTGCTTGGGGGACAATGGACTTGAGGCGAGCCCCCTATTTCCTGAGGCCTCTCAGGAATCAGGACAGCTTCTGAAGATGCAGTTCTGTTTTCTTTTCTCCTTCTTCTTTTTTTCTTTTTTGGCCCTGGCACCGCCAGTCCAAACAAAGGCACTCGCTGCTGAGAAGGCAACAATTGTTTCCGTTCAGCACTTGCTGGCTGCCAACACCAGTGTTTTCTCTTGGAAGCCAACGTTTGGTTGAGAAGACAATGCCAAGCTAAATATTTTTCTCTGCATAAAAATCCCTTTAATTTTTTAATCATTTGGCAAACATCTCCTCCTCCTTCCCCTCACCCTTCTGTTCCTGGGCTCCCTCTTGCTCTCCCTGCCTCTGGCTGGGCCTCTTCAACATCCAACATCTGGGCAGGCAGGAAGGTTTGGTGGGTCATACAGATGGCCCTGGATCCACAGACGCTGGGTTTTGCACATCTCATCTGTGAGATAGCATTGCTTTTTGAGATGTCTTATCTGTATGTTTGACTGAATGATTGAGACTACATCTTACTCTGTAGCAGGCTGGCTTCTCTTCATTCTGGTACCCCAATCTCCCGAGTGCTGGGATTACAGATGTGTATGATGGTATCAGATTTTTATATAGATTTGAATTCAGATGTAACCTTTCCCAGTTTCTGCCTTCTCCGAGCCTCTTTAGGTCTCCCAGTACACTCTGCTTAAGATATCAAGCAGACCTCCATGAGGGGACCCTTGGCTGTCATCCAGGGACAGGGGAGGGTTCATAGCATCTTTCCACACTCTATGATTAGTGGAAGCATTTGTCTGTTCCTTTTGTGATTCCTCCATTCCTCTGAGGAAGAAGCCACATACTGTCTCACCCACTGGTTCCCAAGTTCTGAGGCTTCATGGGAGAAGTGGTCCTGATTCCCTGTTGTGGACTCCACCTCCACCGTGTCTGGATTCCTTTCTCGAACCACCACCTCCCCTGCTGAAGCCACCTCATCCTCAGATCTCCTCTTACACTCTGTGTATACTCATGTCCAGTGGGAGTATCTTATCTGTGACGAGCTTTTAATTTGAGCAGAAGCAAGAACCCCAGGAAAGGAAATGTTGTCTGGTAGGGACCTGAAGAATGAATTTAAATAAACAGTCTACATTTAAATAACTCAATAAACAGAAAGGGGGTGAATCAGAGAATGTGTGAACACGTTTATGAGCCACCAAATGGTTGAAACCAGAAAATGAACCCAGCCCTGCGCCCGTGCCTGAGGACATAGCATTTGCTCTGTCATTGGAGGTGAGGCCGATAAATGTGAAATTGTGTGGAACAAGTCTCAGCGGAACACTGCACCGCACAGGACAGTCATGTTTGCTCATCTTTAGTGACAAGAGCTCCTCCATCCGAAGAGTCTCAGCTTTGGAATGTGGACTATATGGCTGTGTTTGGCTCCTGCCTTTGTCAGTTCTTGGCTTGTGTCCCCGACCAGCAGCTCTGCTCCTCTGAACCTCAGGTTCTTCGTTTGTGAGATGGCCTGCACATACTTCGTGGGTGTGGATGTCCTTCACGGGTGCACACATCCGTCATGGGTTTGCAGGGATTGTGGAGATCTGACCAGATGGCACTGGTTTAACATTGGTTCTTGTGTCCATTAAGGAGGGTGAGTCTTTAGGCCAGGAGAATCATAGGCTTTCAAGCTAGACAAGGCCATCTTTAGGCTCCAGGGACCATCTGTGTTCCCTCTGCAGGGACATGTGAGTTCAAGGACCTCTAACCTCAACGGGAACACCAGTATTCCCATCAAATCCCTGTGTCCTCCCTTACCTGTTCTAGATTCTAGTGAGTGTCTGATATCATGTGACCCAGGTCACATGTGTAGATTTAGAGCAATCCTCCAGACAGGAAGGAGAAAATGTTCTGGTAGCAGCCACCAGTGGGAAACCAGCACAGGAGACCAGTGGGCTCAGTGGTTTTCAGGCATGGTGCCATCAACAACCACTCACCATGAAGAAGCAGAGAGCAGGCCTTGCTGCAGGACCGGGATGTAAGCAGGAAATATGTGCTGGCTTTGTGACCTTGTCCGTGTGATTTGTCTAGCCTACCTCTGTCTCCCTGTCTCTATCCCTGCCCCTGTATTTGTAGTAACAGCCCCAAATGCCCAGAACAGAGTGAGCACTGCCCAAGTGTTAGCTCTTGCCTCAGATTGGATAGTTGCCCCCACTCTCCAATTCCTCTCATCGCAAGAGGACTGTGTGACCCCTACCATTGTGACCTCGATCTTGGCCACGTGACTAACTTTGGCTATGGAATATGCATGGGTGGTATAGAAGAGGCCTTTTAAGAACATCTAGTTCTCTTCCTTCATCCTCATCAAAAAGAAGAAGAAAAATACCTTGTGCTAAGCCACAGTGGTATCTTCATCTTTGGACCTGGGATGGAAAGATGTGTGAGGTCCAGCCAAGTGCAGCCAAGTGCAGGTGAGCTGTAGCCCTCACGGCAGGAGATCAAGGGAGCAATCTTTGTCACAATAAGCTACAAGACCACAGGACTGCCGTTGCTACAGTATAGACTAGCAGTCTCCTGGTGGTCATTTCTCTATTTTATCGCTAAGGGACATGACCATCTGAGTGACCAAGTGACTTGCTCATAGTTGCAGAGATTAAGTAGTAAGGACTCAAATATCCCAGTCATTCAGCAGCTGTGAGCTGCAGCTACCCTGGGGTGGGTGTTGCAAAGGCTGTGAGCCCCATTCTCACAGGACTCACCTATGTACAGAAACGAAGAATAAGGGGGTTGGGGATTTAGCTCAATGGTAGAGCGCTTGCCTAGGAAGCGCAAGGCCCTGGGTTCGGTCCCCAGCTCTGGGGAAAAAAAAAAGAAACGAAGAATATAAGACCTAGAAAACAGACAAGAAGATGCCTGAAGGGTAAGGGTGAAACATGGTGCTCAGTCGGTAGGATGTTTGCCTAGTGTGTTTTGGGCCCTCGGTTCAAACCCCAGCAATGGTTAAATCAGGCATGGTATAATCCTAGCACTAGAGAAGTGAAAGCTGGAGGAGCAGAAGTTCAAAGTCATCCTCAGCTATTAAGGGGCTTGAGGCTAGCCTGAGGTACATAAACTCCTGAATCACAAAAGAAAAAAGGAAAAAGAAAAGAAGAGGAAGGAGGAGAAGGAGGAGGAGACAGGATGATAAATTCATAGCTGAAAATGGGAGAAGCATGGTTTATAAGGAGAAGGAAAAGAGTCTCCAAAGAGATCACATTATCATGGAGGGGTGTGTGTGTGTGTGTGTGTGTGTGTGTGTGTGTGTGTGTGTGTGTGCGCGCGTGCGCAGTTGTAGAAGAAGGACTGAGGCCAATACATGCAAATGTCCAGAGGATGGAACACAGAGTACCCCGGGAGCCTGAATCAGCTGCATGAGGTTGGAAATGTCTCACTAAGGAGTTTGGAGTTTATGCGTAGTTCTGGGGGGGGGGTACTGAAGCCCAGGAGAGAATTATTGGGGCTGTTGCTAACAAATGCTCCTATTAGTATGGAGAAAGGAGGGGGATGGTGGCCCTGAATGGGGTAACCGTGGTGGAGCCACACCTGATAGGACCAGGGATGGATTTTATAGGTCACTGGAAGTAGGGCTAAGATAGAGGTGACTTGAGAAGGATGCCCTTCTTGTGCCTTGGTGAGGGTGCTGAAGAGACCATGCTGGGGAATGTAGGAGCTGGTGTAAGTCTGGGATGGGGGCAGGAAGGGCGGGAGAAAGCAAGGACATTGCATAGGACTGACTGCACAGCCTCCCAGGGAAACTATGAGGAGCCCATGCAAGATATCACACCAGAGGCCACTAAAGGGCTTGGCCCCTGTCAAGTACAAATAAATTAAAAGGATGTGGGTGAGGGGATACAGAGTAAATCCCAGGAGGCATCAGGAGGCATCACTGTTGAATTCCAGAGGTGAAGCTCCTTATCAAGGAAGTTCCTTTGCTGTCCATACCGAAGTCACCAACCCAGTGTGTCCACACACTCAGAACGAGGCTAGCCCACACCAAGCTGAAAGGTGCTTGTAAATTTGCAAGAGGTTCCAATAGCTGATTTTGAGAAACTGTGTAGTATGATCCCACACACATGCTCACACTGATTACACATAAAAACAATGAAACTTCAGGTGGGATGGATCAAATCTAGTGGCCAGACAGATTTGGCTTGAGAGTTCCATTTCGTTTCATCTCAAAAGTTGGTTGTTTGCTTGTTTGTTCATTTGGAACATAGAAAATTGTTTTGCATGGTGGTGCCCACCTCTAATTCCAGGAGATTGAGATAGAAGGATCGCTGTGAGTTTGAGGCCAGCCTAGAATACACAGGGGAGACCTTATCTCCAAAAAACCAATAACACCGAAAGGAAAACCTTCTTTGAACCTTGAAGCATGGCTATGCTGTTTTCCTTGGGCAATCCTACCTTAGAGGGGCCACGACAGGCGACCCAAGTACTGTTGTTGAAGCAAAAGACAATCCAAGTTGTCCTCAAGACTCTTGCCTTCCTATGCTCCAGGGTCCCCAAGCTTCCTCAGCCCAAAGTGGATGTCAGATATCTCTGCAAAGTCAAAGAGGACAGGGTCTCACTCTAGCCTGGACTAAACTTGGTTTGGCTCAGAAACCATTTTTATTAGAAACGTCTCAACCAGAGAGTACAGGACAGAGTGAGATGTTCCTAGTACCTTGCCCCAATCCCCATGCCACTGTTCTGTCCCCTACAAAGGCATTCATCACATGGTCAAAGGAGTCATTTGGGAAGATGTCCACAGACCATAGTGGGTTGGTCTCTGGCCCAGACCTACGTCAAGAACTGATGGCCTTAATTTCCATCTCAGAGCCTCCTTGTGGTCCTAGAACACCCACAGGCTCTAAGCAACACCCACCTAGACTTTAGCAAGAGTCCAGGAGGGAGTTCAGGCAGTTTTTCCAAAGATGCCATTTTCTCCTTGGCTACCCACTGTTTTTGGACACCTACATAAGGTGGTGCTCCAGGGAGGAACCCAAACAGCCTGTTTGGGAACACAAAGAGAGCTGGCGAGAAAGACACTCCAGGAACACAGAGCGAGGAGGGGTCCTGCAGGGCTCTGTGGAGCAGACCTAAGGGGTGCTGAAGGCATAGAAGGAAGAGAGCAATAGTTTCACTCACTCGGACTCTTCCTAGTACGAGCGAGGAGCCAAGAATGATAGAGCGAGATAGATCTGCCTCCCACCTTTTGGGCGGGCTCACAGGCCAGCTAGCAAACTATGAAACAAATCAGCATGTAAGCCTAGGTCTAATGAAATCTGACAGGCACTATGAAGGATGGGGATTTGGTGGTGTGAGGTTGCCAGCGGAGGTGCTGGAATGAATCTGAGAAACTAGGAAAGCTTCCCTAAGGATGACTCTTGGGGCTGGCATCCGAAGTGTGGTTAATTGCACGGAAAGGAAATTCAGTAAGGCAGGTAGAGAAAACGGCATGTACAAAGGTCCTGTGGCAGAAGGGATTGAATTGTATCTGTAGACTTCAGTCCAACCTAACCAGTGCAAAGACAATTAGGGGAAACATGGTAGGACATGCGCTTGAGAAGAAAGGAATAGCCGATCACATGAGGCCTCAAAGACCAAGAAGACTGAAGTGGCAGACGGGTGAAGTCGAGACCTTGAAGCCGTGGGCTGTAAAGAGCAGACTATTCCCTCAGTAGGTCAGGAGCGCGGACTTGAGGCTGAGGGAATGAATGATAGAAGAACGCTTCCAAGCCATCTGGTCGCATTTGGATACAAGCAAACCTGGTTGATTCCCATCTCTCTATGCCATCTTCTGGTTCATTGAGCCTCGGGCTGGGACTATATCCCCTCTGGGATTCAATAGCCTCATCTATAAAGAAGAGATCAACTTACCTTGTGAAGGTATTGATTAAGCAAGATGACACCTAGGCACACCTCGGCAGAAGTTACAGTTGTGTTCTACTGGGAAGTGGGGACGAGGACCCAGATGGGGACACTCCAGCAGAGCAGAGGGTTGGGGACAGAGAGGGTCCATCTGGGGAGAGGCAAATCGAGTATTGGGGAAGTGACTGGAGGTCATATTCAGACTCCCTGTGTGCCCTCGTGGTCGGAGACCTCTGGTCCGTGTCTCTGTTTTCCTACTTGCTCAGAAGGTGGTAGCATCACAGTTGGGCTGATGGCCGTTGTCTTCCAGGAGGGAGGGGGAAACAGGACATCCTGAGGCTCAGTTCTGCCATCTCTCTCTGTCTTAGCAGGGACCTCGACTTTGGAGCCTGGTTTTTAAAAAGATGAGCTTGATCCTCACCAGTGTGTCTTGTACCAATTTCCAGGGCCTTTCTGGTGGAACCAGTTGCTCTAGAACCTTCTGGATGGAGTCTTTCAGGGAGCTGGGGAACTATGCTTCTGTTACGGTTAGCATCAAAGGGTGACAAGACTGAGAACAGGCTCCACGTCTATAGGTCCCAGGATTTTAGTCTGCCTTTAATTGTAAAATAAGACTTATCTGTGTGTGTGCATGAGTGCTGGACCCAGGGAGTGAACTCAGGTCATCAGCTTTGACAGCAAGCACCTTTATCTCCTGAGCCATATTGCAGGCCCTTAGTCTGCATTTAACAATTGCTCTTGGGCCGGAGAGATGGCTCAGTGGTTAAGAGCACTGACTGCTCTTCCAGAGGTCCTGAGTTCAAATCCTAGCAACCACATGATGGCTCACAACCATCTGTAACGGGATCCGATGCCCTCTTCTGGTGTGTCTGAAGACAGCTACAGTGTACTCATATAAATACAATAAATATTTTTTAAAAAACCTTTTTAAAAACAATTGCTCTCATCAATTCTAAGGGTTTGAAGTTTTCGTTTAAACGTGTTTAAAGAAATGTGAACAAAATAACTTGGGGAATTGGTGAGGTAATTAGTACACATGTAATATTTATTGGCTTTTGCTTAATTATAAAAGCAGCATATGTTCAACCTGGAAACTTGTAAAACCCAGGGAAAAAAAGCAAATTGAGAAATTTAAAAACAAAATGAAAAATCCCAGAAAACCAACCACAAAGCACAGATTCTCACTGTTAAAAGTATTCATGTATATTGTATATTATAAGGTATGAGTGTGTGTGTGTGCGTTCGTGTGTGTGCGTGTGTGTGCGTGCGTGTGCGTGTGTGTACTCTTACTAGAAAAATGCAGCCAATCATGTTTTGCTGTCCCCCACAGCCATGTGCAATCATGTGAAACGTCTCCCACAGAGCCAGACTTTGATCCTTGGCTTTCCCAGCTTGTCTGATTGCTTTGGGAACCCATAGACTCCTTAGGAGATAGAGGCCTGGTTAGGGCACATGAACCATTGGACAGGCTTTTGAAGGCTACACCTGGTGCCCATCTCCTCCATGCTTCCGGGCCTGTGATGATGTGAATAGTCTCGACACACTCCAGCAGCCATGACAGGCTCTCCCAGGCCTTCTCCACCACGATGAACACCTGAAGCTTCAGTTGTTTTGGTCATGTATTATGGCCACAGCAATCCAGAAGCAGCAAGCAGAGTCACTCGGACAGGCAAGGCCTTTGGAGGAAGGTCCCTCATCTGTGACATGGATTGCCAACAGAACTTCCCTATAGAGTTCTAATAGAAAAAGAAGGTTCAGGCCACTCTAGTCTATTGGGGGTCATTTGCACTAAGCGAGCAGAGGCAGAGCCAGGAGCATGCCTAAGCCAGCCTGTCTCTGAGCTCCTTGAAGCCCCATCCTGCTTCCTGCCCAGGCCCCATCCACGCCTCCTGCTCCTCTTTGCGAGTGTGTGCACTTATATTTATACTTATGCTGACGGCATCGTCAGGCTGCTGAGCGGCAAGGCTCTGCTTTCCTTTGCAGCGTCTCCTGGGCGCGTTGGCTCAAATCAACATACATTCTTCTAGGGCACTATTTTGAATGTCTGCATAGGATTCTGCAGTCTAGACAAGTGGCTGGTAAACTTCTCTCAGCATCATCTGGGAACTTGTTGGAATGCAAATCCTCGGCCCTCCACCCCCATCCTGTTCCTCCTTGCATCTGAGATTCTTGACATTGGAGCCCAGGAAGCTGTGTCTTCTGAGCCCTCTAGATGGTTGCATATGTAGATGTTCTATGTTCTCCATAGCTATCTCCTAGACTTGGTGTGGTTGGAGTTGTTCCCAGGTTTGGGCCATCAAACACAAGGTGACCTAAAGGTCCTCATCTACTCCTATCTGTGAAGATCCAAAAAAGGGTTTTCAAATAAAGCAGGTATGGAAACCCAATCAAAACAAGCACAAACGTAACCGATGGGATGTTTAAAAGAGCCGCTGAAGAGATTTTTGGTTAGTCTTAAGAAAGTACTGGCCAGGAGGAATCTGGCTGAAGCATTGCAAATCACATGTGGTGACAGTTCAGGCCCAAAGTCATCCTTGGAGTTTCAGTGACTGCAGGCTGTTGCTAGCTTGGCTCTAAATGGCTGAGATGTTTATTAACGAGACAGCTGCTGTCCAGGCCCACCCATCAGGGGGAGGCCAGAGGGCTCCGGAACTGTGGAGACAAGATCAGGAGGGCAGGCTGGCCACTTGCTTCCCAGCTGGCCGGCCTGCTGTGAGGGCTTGAACAGCCTCTCATGGTTGCCCTGCCAGGCGGCATCCTCATTAGCCCAAGGCAAGTGCAGGCTTCCAAACTCCTGCCAAGCCCTTCCCCAGGGTCTCAGAAGACATCCCCCATCTGGGACCACACTGAGTTCTGTCAGCAGGACCCAGCAGGACCTATCCTGTCATGACTGGCTGCCGGTTCTAACTCTCCAGCCAGCTCACCAGCCTGCCTACTGCCAAAGTTCCCCTGAATCTGCCAGCCTGAGAAAGGGTCCCTCACGAACAGAGAAAAGCATCTCCAGATTCCGGCATGTCTCAGTCTCCGTGCCTGTGAAGTGGGACAATGGCCACTGTCTCTTGGAAATGGCAACCAACTCAGGCCATGACTGATCTGCTTCCATAGTATGGGACTTTACCATCGTTAGCATTTACTCTGGGAGCTATGTCTCTGACCGGTGAGGAAAGCACGGGGTTTCGGGTACGTATTAGGGCGAGGTTTGAAACCACAGCTCAAGGGCAAGGTTTGAACCTGCAGCTCACCACTTATTGCCTGTGCAGCCTTGGACAAGGATGTCTTTCTGAGTTTCCACCTGTCCGTCACAAAGGACAGGGGCTGGTGTTTGCTTCACCAGGCCCGAGGACCCCCGGCTGGGGATGGAACACCCAGAACAGGGAAGAACATTCGTAAGGCAGGGGCTTGATGAAGCCGGCTCTCAATCCTGCTCATCTGGGAAGCAAACCTTCCATTTTTGGTAAGGTGGGATTCGTGTCAAAAGCTGCCCTGTGCCCATGGTACCTGCTGCCTGGCACTTTGTTTTTTTTTTTTTTTTTTTCTTTTTTCTTTTTTTTCGGAGCTGGGACCAAACCCAGGGCCTTGCGCTTCCTAGGCAAGCGCTCTACCACTGAGCTAAATCCCCAACTCCCTCCCCACCCCCCACCCCCACCTGGCACTTTGAATCTTGACCCTGTTTGCTCACATGGGCCGCAGACAGCACGGTTTGTCTGTGAAGTGCGAGTGTCCTGCCTAAGCATTGTTAGGACTGCGTTTGCCAATGGGACAAAGGCTGGATTCTGTGTGTTATCATAGGTGGAGAAGGGAGAGAGCATGGAGCGGGAGCTAAATGCCTTTCCATTTTGATCAGATATTCTTTCAGGAGACAGAGATTTAAGTACCAACTCAGTAGCTGGCCACTTTCTGCCAGCCCATCAGTTCTTTCAATTTGGGAACTGTGGAGGGGCTCGCCCTTGACAGAGAAGCCTCGCCACTGGTGGGGTGGGGTGGGGGTGGGGATAGGACTGAAGGGAGAGGATGGAGGTCAGAGAAGGTGGGTCACCCTCACTCCCGTAGGCTAGAAAGCCAGTTCCTCAGCTGAGCCTCACATCCGTAGCTGTACCCTTACAGCCCCTCTCCCACAACCTCCAGGAAGGTAAGACCTTCAGAAATTCCAGGTTAAAAATCGGCTCTCAGATTCCAGTGTAGGTTATTCAAAGGAGAAAAAGAATAAAAATCAATGTGAACCCTGTCTCCTGCTCTGAGGAGCCGTCGCATCTTGTTTGTAACCCGAAGGGATCAATAAGAGATGTTCCTTCTGTTCTGTTTTTTAGGCTCAATACAATGGATGCAATTTGGTTGACAATTATGAACAATCAGTTATCTTGTAGGCTCGCTCCCGCCGCCGGCAGCCTGATCGGCAATCATGAGCTATTACCGAGGTGGGGGCGGCACTGTGGAGGGGCTGGCTCCTGCCCCCTCACCCAGGATCTCTCAGAAGTGAACAGAGTCCTCCGATCAATGGAGCCACTGGGACGTAGAAGTTATGAATGCTTCAGCGCAGAGTCCTGGCTCCTCGAGTTTTCAGACCCATTAGCCAGGGTGAAGGCTTATATTGATGAAATCATCTGTCTCTCCGCCTTTGGAAGTTACAGGAGGCTCTGGGTTAGGGCTCTCGCAAGAACTCCAAAAACCAGGTGTCCCTGGCTGCCAGTGACAAGGTGTGACACAGAGGGACTGAGCTGGGAGGGTACAAAGCAGCCAGGGATTAGGGAGATGGTTCGGTGGGGAAAGAGCTTGCCAGGCAAGCACAAGGATCTGTGCTTAGACCCTCGAGCCCAGGAGAACAGGCACAGTAGGTGTGTAAGCCTATGGCTGGGTGGAAGGTCAGTGAACAGGCTCCCTGGAAGCTCCTGAGTCAGTCAGCCAGGCTATGCAGCAGCAAACAGCAAGAGACTGGTCTCAAACAAGGTAGACTGTGAAAGCGGGCCCCTGAGGTTGTCCTTTGAACTCTGTATGGCCACCATGGCATGTGTGGTATCTACTCTCTCTGTGTCTCTGTATCTCTCTGTGTCTCTGTCTCCCTCTCTTTCTGTCTCTCTCTGTCTCTATGGCCTGTGTAGTTTCTACTCTCTCTGTGTCTCTGTATCTCTCTGTATCTCTGTCTCTCTATCTCCATCCCTCTCTGTCTCTCTGTCTCTCTATGACATGTGTAGTGTCTACTCTCTCTGTCTCTGTATCTCCCTGTGTCTCTGTCTCCATCTCTCTATCTTCCTCCCTCTGTATCTCTCTGTCTCTCTGTCTCTCTCTGTCTCTGTCTGTCTCTCTCTCTGTCTATACACACACACACACACACACACACACACACGAGATAAAGAACATGTGGCCACTGCTCTGTGGGACTAAGCCAGCCCTCTGACTAACTAAGCAGCTGGGACTGAACTGCTTTTTGGGGTTACCATTTTTGGATAACTGATATCAGCTCAGCATCCCCCTCAAGAGTTTCTCAGGCACCTCAAGCTTTTTTTAGTCATCTTAGGGGGCTATGGAAGCTAGGCTCATGGTATCAGGTAAGGTGGTTGGAACTTGGTAACTTTTGGTAGGGCTTTATCACCTGGAAATTGTGCTGTCCTGAGCAGCCTACCTTTGTCCTGCCCCAAACCTGCAGTTCCTTTCCACAATGTGGATGCGAATCGCATCCACCACACAGAATTGCAAGCTAATCCACAGGGAATGCAATCCATTTGCATAGCGTATAGTAAGTGATTAATGAACATTAGCATCACTGTTAACATGAATAATAACGACGGGAACCAGCTTTACCTTGTGGAATATCTTTGGGCCTCCTTGATAAAGTGAGAATACGTCTCACCATTTGTACTTACCCATGTGTTTATGGTGAGCTTCTGTACCTGAGTGCGTGCTTCACAAGGCTGGGGATCAGCGGGCTGGCTTATTTCACTTCTCATTTCCAGCTCCTAGACACGTGCTTGTCATGAGGTGGGTTCTCCATACATATGTATCAGTGGATGGGGCAGATGGAAAGATGGATGGAAAGCGTTCAGACCCAAAGTAACGTATGGAGGACTGAATTTACTTCAGCTTATTAATTAGAATACACCACTGAGGGAATTTGGGGCAGGAACTTGAAGCAAAATTATGGAGGAATGCTGTCTTCTGGCTCTCACACTAGGCTCATGCTTACCCCTGCCTAGGGAATGGCACTGCCCATAGTGGACTGGGCTATTCTGACTCAATTAACAATCAAGACAATCCCCCAACACACATACCATAGAACCATCAGATTCATTTCTTCAGCTGAGGTTCTCTTCTCCCTAGGTTGTGTCAATCTGACAATTAAGCTAATGAGGACACAAGCAAAAGTAACAGCTTGTGGACAGCTCCTTATAGGAGCTCAACAGGACAGTTAAAGGGAGGGAAAGCAGGGACTCTCTGTTTCTGGGGTATCTAGGGAGTATCTCATCTCTGAATCAGAATCTGGGTCTCCTCTGTTAGGCTAGGACGTTGCTTCTGAGGACAGGATGGAGCCTGGGATCCTAAATATGCCCCTGTCCTTTTGTCTAATCTTTGCAACCCTGCCCTACTTTTCCTCCTACTGAACAGCGTGACCTTGTGCCCTGTCTCGGTCCTCAAGCCATCCCGAGTTCAGGAAATGATCTGATTTACTCAGAGCCCCTGAGATTTCACTGGATTCTATTCTTGAGGTTATTTGCATTTTAATGACCAACGATAAAAAATTTAAGTCCGAGGAATGATATAGAGCTGCGGAGACAGCCTTAGCCCTTGCACAGAAGCCCTTTCTGATGTTCAGAGGGAAGGCCTCTGGGTAAGAAGGTTTTGGTCCCTGGCTGATGTCCTATGGGGCAGGTTTGTGGGCCTTGTGACTTCTTTTTTCCTGTCTCCATCCCTAGCATCTACTGCTCCAAATTACAGAGCAAGACTCAGATCCCAGTGTCGGGTATCAGAGAGCATTTCAGACCCTCCCTGAGCTCTCCTTAACTTTTTCCCTTCTCTGTCATAGCTAGCCTGGCTGTCAGCCCTGATTCTGCATGTCTCAGAGATGTGACCACTGTAAGAGGAAACAGAGGTAAGCTTAGAGCAGGCAGCTAAGCCAGATTGGCCTGCAGACAACCCAGCCCCTCCCTGTAGTTATATAGGAGCTAATAAGAGAGGGGGCACTGAGGAAATGCATACAGCTGGGAAACACTTTAAACAGTCCCCACCCCAGGAACCCACAACCATCAAAGGCTCTGAGAACCCAGGCAGAGGGAGATGGGCCAGGAAAGGAGCCATTTCCCAAGCTTCCTGGGCAGGGAATTGCTTTCCAGTTGAAAACCAGGCAGGTTCCAGCCCAAGTGGCCTGCCTGTCTGTGTGCAGTGTTCACGTGGCATGCACGGGACTGGTCTTAGCAAAGCACTACATCTCTGGCCTGAAGACCCAGCATGACCTTACAGCCCTCTTCTCTGGTCACTCAGTGGCTTTTCCATTAGTGACAAGAACACAGATTGGCAATGGCTCGGTCAGCTGCATAGAGCTGCAGACACACATCTGTTCATGCCTGCATACACAGGCATGGTGGCGTGGGTCCAGACCCAATGCCTAAGTAAAAGTGACAGAAAAGATAGCGCCAGACCCAGCTGAAAATCCTCAGTGATTTGCTAGGTGCAACTCATACCACAGGGTGCAAGAGAGCTAGGTCTACAGCCTGGCTCGGTGACAGAGCACTTGCCTTGCATGCAAGGCTTGTGGGCTCAGTTCCCAGCACTTCTAACAACAGCCATGAAACAAGGGCAAGAGACCAGGAGTCAAGTGCAGCTCCCAGGTAAGGGCTACCTGTGCTACTCTACCTGTGACACCAAAGTCTACACAGCGTGGGCACAATCCCCTTAAGTCTCAGGACAGTGTTACTAGACCATTCTACAGATGAGGAAACTGAGACTAGGCAATTTGTTTAACGCCATGTCACCAAAAGGCAAAGCCAGAGTTCAGAGAATGGTATTAGATTCCAGCCCAAATATCAGGCAGTCCGGGTTGGGGATTTAGCTCAGTGGTAGAGCGCTTGCCTTGGAAGCGCAAGGCCCTGGGTTCGGTCCCCAGCTCCAAAAAAAAAGAACCAAATTAATTAATTAATTAATTAATTAATTAATTAAAAAAACCCCAAATACCAGGCAGTCCTTCCATTCCATCCAACTGACCTCATGCCCCTAGGTCCTCAGTTTCCCCATCTGCAAAGTAAAAGAGATTATGCATATCTCTACCGGCAGACAGACAGAGGGACGTACAAGATTTTCTAAGCCTTACATTTTTTTCCCTTTTCAGTCTTGGGATTAGGGATTCAGATTGTGTGAGCTGGCAGAGAACATTCCAGATACTCTTGGCACAAAACTCTGAGCCCAACAACTTGAGAAACTTTCCTGAGCTCATGAGAAAGAGTAGAGGAGATACAGGGGAATGAAGCAGTCTGTGCCAGACTTGGCAAAGTTGAGGAAGACTTGAGAAAGAGGCTCCTGACAGCTTGTACCTTGGCCTCTCTAGTCCCTGGCTCTAACCCATCCACCCAGGAAACAGAGGGGCCCAGAGCCTCTTCTGTACCCAGTAACCCTTTGTCTAGTTGGCTCTACTCCAGGTCACCTCTCCAGGGACTAATCTAACACATTCATTGTGACTGTCCCTGAGTCAGAGACCACAGAGGAAGCCCCCGGTGGGTTCTTTGAGGATAGGCAATGGGCTTCGGGGGCTGTTTGTCCTGTATGCAAAAGGACTGGGCACATGACAGGCAGAGCCATCAGGTAGAGCTGACCTGGGAGGACGGAGGCAGCAGACTTGCCATTTGGAATCTGCCCTCTCTCCCCATCATTCCAGATAACAGCAAATCTGTAGCCACTGGCAGAGGCTGGTGGGGTATCTCCTGATCAGGCTGCCTCCCCCACTCTGTAACACCCCTGTCATGGGCTCTGAGGGATGAATGTATTCCTTTTGAAATCAGTGTTGTGAAACAGCAATGCAAAGAAGTTGACCTACTGAGTGCTTTGTCCACAGCCAGGAGGTCACCATAAGCAGAGCACGGGGCATTGGGAAAAACCCAAGCAGGGGCTGACCATGAACCCTTGAGCAAGGTCTAACCTCCTCAAGCCCGTCCTCCCTTTACCTGAAGAACTTTCTTTATTTCATTTGTTTACTCTGTGTTTGAGAGGCAGTCTCTAGTCGTCCAAGATGGCTTCCAACTCACTATAAAGGCCAAGATGACCTTGAACTTCTGATTGTCCTGCCATATCTTCCAAGTGCTGGGATTACAGACACGCAGCACCAAACCCCATTTGTAAGGAGCTGATCATCCAAACCAAGGCTTTGTGGGTGTTAGGTAGACACCCTACCAACTTTGCATATCACTTGCTTGTAAAGTGTCACTCTGTCATGTGTGAGGATATGTACATACATTTACGTGTGTGTGCACATATGCTTCTGAGCATGCTGTATGTGATACACATGTGAGTGCATGTACATAGTGTTTAATGCTTTGTGTGAGCTCATGTGTTTGTGTGTAAGGAAGGACTCCTATGCCTGATTCCCATCCCCACCTGAGTAATGGGGTGTTGAAGTTTGGTCTACTGTTATGTATTGGTCTAAGCCTATGAGCGACTTCCCATGTTTACAAGTTTTGGTTTTGCAAATCTTGTTCCTTGATTTAAAACTATTGGTTAAATAAAACTGGCTACAGCCAATTACTGGAGGGATTAGAGGTAGGTGGGTTAGGAGTGACCTGGTTGGAGGAGGAGAGACCACCAGGAGAAAAGAGGAAGAAGGAGAAGGAGGAGAAGGCCATGAGTGGAGATGGACCATGATCACATGGCCAGGAGAAACAGCAAGAATCTGGGGTACACTGCTTGGGAGGTAGCCAGACCTGCACTTAGAAGAGTAGATGACCCCCCCAACCCTAGGAATTGTCAAAGCCAAATGAAATAGCCGTAGTCTGAGTCTCATGTATTTGTAAGCCAGTCGGGGATAAGCTTAAATCGTTTGCACTACAATGGGGTTTCTGGGGTCTAGTCTTGGCTTCTTCCTTCCAGAGTCTATGATCTCTCTTAAGGCTCTCATTCTGCCCTCTGTTTCTTTCTCCTCCAGGAAACGAAGCAAAACCAGAATCAAATACATACCTCTAACACAGACTTCTTCCCACTCTCTCAACCCACAAAGGACGATGATCTGTACAGATCTAAAACCAAGGGGCCCAAAAATGTCTCCTCCAGTTTCCCTAAAGTCCCGGCAGACCTAATGGTGGCTACAGTGTCACCGTCACCCATTCAGGTTCTTCTACATCTTTATCTCCATGAAAGGTCCTGGGCTCCTTCCCACAGTCCTCTCTCCCCAGAACCTCACTGGTTCCTGGCACATCCATTGAACTGGAGACAACAAAACCATTTGTAAAAGCACAAGTGTGGAGCCTCGTGGCACATGCCTACACTCTCAGCCTCGCAGCAAAGGGGCAAGTTTAAGGCCTGCCTGGGCAACTTCACAAGACCTTGTCTTAAAACAAAAAACAAAAAAAACAAAAAAAAAAAGGAAAAATAAAAAGAAGTCTAGGGATGTAGCTCAATGGGTAGAGGACTTTCCTGATATACATAAAGTCCTATGCTTGGCATTTGTTTGTAAAACAGTTATCATATCTTTCATTCACACTGCTTCCTTGGCTTCTCTGGCTTGGTTCAAATCTCCCTCTCTGCTGTTGGTCACCTTGGGAGCATGACTCTCTGAGCTCTCTGAGAATCACACAGAGTGCTGAAAACCCAGCGGGAAGGACAACATGGGAAAGTGCCACAGAATGTCTCATGCAATATACATGCTATGTAAACATGTTTTATATGTTGTATAAATATGCAAAGGCATTACATAAAATATGTATTTTCTTAATTTCGGTTCTTTGGTTTGACAGAGAAGCAGTGTAGTAAGCGTGTGAGCATGTGAATACTGCACGGAATAGCACGCGCAAAGAGCCTGCCGTTCAACTGTCTGTTACTCTTTCATTCAGCTTCTACTGACACCCACTATCTCAGACATAGTGGCTCAAAGATACATGAGTTCTGGCCTTAAGCATCTGACATCCCATATGAACTTCCTCTCAAACTTTAAACCGGGAGAAGGATCCTGTAACATCTGTAGAGTCTTAACCTCCTTTTCAAAGTTCATGAGGTGATGGATGATAGACACTGTATGCAAGAAGACCTGCTTAACCCTGCCCCTTCTCTGCCAGGGAGCGCTCTCTCTGGGGCTTCCCCAAACCCTACTTCCTCTGGCGCCTTTGGCAGAGTAGAAGGGCTGTGGTCTGTGCTGCTCGGCTCTGCTCTGCAGTGTATGAGCCCTTGTTAGGACTGGTGGTGCCAGGTGAGGGGCAGAAAGGGGACAAAGATGCCAACTGGGTCAGAGGAGAACAGTGGGGAGCAGTGGGAGGCCAAGAGGGGCAGCAGGTGGGGGGGGGGAGGGAAGAGAGGGGCAGAGAGGACAGAGAGGGGCAGCGGGGGGAGGGGGTGGCAGAGAGGGGCAGCGGGAGGCAGAAAGAGGCAGAGCAGGAGGTTCTTGCGCGCAGAACTGGAAAAAGCGGGGCTTACGTCTAGGGCGGGGGTGGGAGGTAGAGGTTGATGAGACTCGTCAAACTGAAGTCTCTCCAATTCACTTTCAGGAAGGAGCTGCATTAACGGGAGCGTTTGGGGAAAAAGACAAAAACACTAATCACCACCCGAAATGTACACGCTATTTCCCATCTGGTGTGCGGAATTGGATCGTCTCGGGAGTCTCGGGGAAAATGCGGCAGATGGGCTGGGCTTGGAGCTCCTCTCCCCACAGGCAGTGGGGAAAAGAGGAAGTGGCTTGGCACACGAAGCTGGCTTGAGCGAGGGATGGTGGGCCCCACCGGGTACCCATCAACCACGGCCTGAGGAAGCTGCCCACCTTCTGATGCCTGATGCCTGCAGCAGCTGTGCCGCTTGCCCTGTGGATTTGGATCCAATCTGGGAAGCAGTGTTGCAAGCTCTGGGGTTACTGAATCTCTGCTTAGTCTGCAGTGGTGCTGGGAAAAGATTCACCGGCATCAAACACCTGCTGGTGTGCTTTTCTAGTTGTGCTCTCCGGACTGGGTGGGAGGTGGGGATAGGGATGTCATTCTCCGAGGGTCATTTGTGTTGTCTGTCAGTCCCTAAGAGGTTCTGATGAGGCCAATGAGAAGCGATCTCTGCCTGTAGGTCACTACCTGCCTCTGACACCCTGATCAGGACATTTGGGGGTTCTCGATAGAGGACAGGGCCTAATGATACTTTTTCACAGGAAGAAGACTCACCCTAGAGCTCTTGGCCTGCCAGGACAAGTGAAGAGATCCTCTAGCATCCCCATGCTGTGCCACTATATTGGACTTGTGTGTCACAGTCCTATGAGTGGGTGAGTCAGGATAGGTTCATTGGCAGCAAGCAAGAGGCTGGACCTGTTTCTGGAAGTAGAAGGAGAGAAACTGAGAGGGAATAAGCAGGTGGAAAGCAATGTTTCTGACAGGAAAGACTCCAAAGAGAGTAGATGCTTCTGGGACCATCTATGGCTAGGGTCCATCTATAGAGGAGACGGCCCCTCCTTGCTCCCTATGACCTACTGATGACTTCTGTCCTATCACACAGCAGGATGCTACCAACACTCTTCCTCTTGGCAGTGACTTTCAGTCTTCCTCCCCCGGGCACCCCTCCTCCAACATCTAATTAAAGGGAAGAAAGTAATTAAGGAAGGGCATACAACATTCCCTGTAATGCTGTACCTAGTGACGTCCCCGGCCCCTCCCCCACCCCCAATCCATCAATATGGCATGCCGAACGACTCAACCCAACACCGTGTTGTTTATTGCTTACGAAGCTAGAAAGCACTTGAATTAACCTCCTGCATAAGTGGAGTTAGGAAAAATCCCAGCATCTTTAAGCAGAAAGAAGATGGGGCCCGCCCGACAGACTTCTTTTACCGATGACGCCTCGTTGACACACTTGCACCGGCATTTTACCAACTGTCCACTGTGGCCCAGATCGTGTGTTCGCACTCAGGAGATGAGGAGATAAATTGTGTCACTGCTTCTATGATGGCTGGAAACCGGATCCTCTACTGTTTGAAAAAAAAAAAATGGCAGCTCAGGCCTTGGGGTGGAGAGGGCCTGGAGGGGAGGAACTGATACAATTGAGGATTCCTACCATGAAGCTAAAATGAGACGGCTGTGTAGCCTGCTGCATAGCGCCCTTGCTCATGACTGGACTATGGTTCTTCACCAATGCCTTACTTCAGGCACTGCAGGGGCTGTGGACACTGTGCAGCCACTGTCCTTGATTTGGAGATCATGGTCAAAGGGAGGCGCCAGACGGTGTCGGCGGCAAGTTGTTCATTGTGGTATAAGGAAATCCACTCCTTAATTGAGATGCCAGCAAAGCACAGGGGAGAGGCGGGGACTGACTTTGTCTGGGGAACTTAAAGAAAGGATCACAAAAGCGTTGACATTGAAGCTGGAGTTTGAAACATCAATGGCGAGGCCCCAGTGGAGGGAAAGGGTGTGGGGAAATCTAGGAAGGAGGAAAGGCTTGTGCAAAGGCCCAAAGGCATGAAAGGGTAGCTGACTTGTTTGAGTAGCAGGGGAGAGGAGTGGAGGGGATGGAGGGGCAGTGGACACAGCCCCATAGAAGAAGAGACAGTGCAGTCTGTGAACGGTGGTGTATCTAGAGGTTACGCAACGAGAGCTGGCTGTCTGGGTTAAGAACCTGGCAGACCGCTCTTTAACTGGGTCTCCATTATCCATCGAATAAGAATTGTGAGGATTGAAGAATTAATTCATGTCAAACGCCTTGAACTGGGCTTAACATGAAGCAAGCCCTCGGTGACTATAAATATCATTTATCTTTTTGAGGGGAAGAGGGGAGGTGACTCTCTGTGTAGTTCAGGCTGGCTCTAAGCTCACGATCCTCCTGCCTCAGACTCCCAAGTCCTGGGACTACAACAGTAACCCTCTTTATTATTTGCTTTTTCATGACCCCACACCTTGAGAGTCTTCTCTGGGAGCCATTTGCTGGTTAGGAACAGAATGCCTTTTCTCTCTCTTTTGTATTTTGGAGAATCTTCTTCCAACAGGTAGGTCAGAGACTACCCGTCTCCAAAGACTGATGTTCTGAAGTACCCCACTCCCCAAATGCTGAGTCAGAGTCTCTTAGATTAAGAAAAGGGGGTGGGTGGCTTCTAAGGTATATTAGGAGAAATGACAGAAGTGCTTTAACCCTAAATTGTAGGGTTAGCTGCCCAACTATGTAGAATTACCAGAAATCATTGAATAGGAGCCATCAAACAGAGGGTGTTTCTATTAGGAAAAAGATACCTAAATGAAGCCACACACACACACACACACACACACACACACACACACACACACACACACACACTTCTGTCAGACTCTCAGTTCCTGACTGCAGGGCTCATGGCTGCAGTGTGCTGGTAGTCAGGGGCGCAGAGTAAAGCTTGCTCAGTGCTCACCTGACATATTTATCCAGGAGTACCTGGAGGATTAGGAACAGAACACTCATCTCTCTCTTTCCATTTTAGAAAAGCTCCTTCAACAGGCCTTTCCTGTGCTGATCTTGATCAAGGAATCCTTTGGTGTTTGCTGGGGCCTCTTCGGCTCCCATAGCATCAGCTTGGGAGTGCTTGGTCTAATGTATGGGAGCTCTGTTGCCAGGCCTGGCTCTTCAGGTGTCCTGAGAGTTCCTGAAGAACAGGGATCCAGAGCTGTGCAGGGTAGGTTGCCACAGAACACGTACTAGGTGCCCTACTAGTATACTGCTTGTATCTCCCCATGGGGGTCATGAACGCCGCTTCTGAAACTTCACAGAAGCCCAGGTGTCTTCCTATGAGAAGATGCTAAGCCTGTCCTCCAGCTCCTGCTGTCTGCAGCAGCTACTCTCGAAGTAGCATCTCCACTCACAACAGTGTTTCCCTTGCTGGGAGCTGAGATCCGCTTATGGGGGAGAGGCCTTGCCTTTGATATCCATGTCTTTGACTTTGTTTCACCTGCTCCTCCCTAGGACACCGAACCCCCACCTGCTTTCCTCCACTCTGGCCTGTGCCGTGGGCTCTGCTTTGCATGTGAGGCCTTGGGTTGTCTTCTGCTGTGAGCTCTCAGAGCGCTCTTTTGTCCCTTGGGTGTAATCTTCTTATCCTCTCCTCTGGCCCCAGGAACTCACAGGCATCCCCCTGCCTTTGCCTGTGCACCTTGGCTTGCTCACATTGATCTCCTGAATCCCCACAGGTGACTCTACAGCCATCCTGTATCCCCTCAGCCTACCCGGGACAGTGGATTTCCAGGGATGTTTGGAATGACGATAATGAATGGGTGAGGGAAGCAGCTGGGCAGGTTTGGGAAGTAGATTGTACCGCGATTGCTATTAAAGTGCTCTCCCTTGGATGATCTGGAAACCCGCTTCTATTTTTTCTCAATGGCGTGTGTGTGTGCAGATGTGGGCATTGCCTCAAGCTTCCAAACATGAGCTTCAGGACTCTTTCTCTTCCACATCTCTGTCTTTCTCGGTTCCTGCCTCTGCTCACAAGAGTAATCACCAGCAACCCCTTTAGCAAGGCCTCTTGACTCCCTGAGACACGTGCCCTGAGGCTTTCTCAGGGACATCCAGCAGAAGAGTAATATACAGAAACCATCCCAGGCCTCCCATGTGTTCCTCTCCTCCCCGAGGCAGGGCCAAGTTGCCTGACTCATTGCTAACCTCCTGTCCCTCAGCCCCGTGGGTCAGTAGGCTGGGTCAGAGTTCCCTGGATGCCTGAAGGGTGAAGATGCCTGTTCTTTGTCCTCTAATCTGGTCCCTCACTTGTCCCCAAGTTCTGAGTGTGCTGCAGCTTAGAAGGAATGTGTGTGCACATTCAGAGGAAAGAGACTTGGCTGGCTGAGTCTTCCTAATGAAAGGAAGCCAAGTCAGAGGAATGAGACTGGTGCCCAACCCAACCTAACCCAGGTGGACGGTGGAGCCTGGATTAACTGATTGCCAGAGCTCTGTCCTTTGTCACCTCGTCCTCCTGCTGCCTCAGAGATAACGGAGCTGAGACTGGCTCCAGCAGCGCACCTCCTCCATCATGGTCCCAGCCTTGCCCCCAGGCCCCTCTTCACTGCCTGTGCAGCTGCTTCTATTTCTTCTGCCCCCAGAAACACTGGGGTCCTCACATCAAGCAGCCAGACCCGCTGAAGCCTGGTTTGGCATCTTCCAGGCCCCCATGCTAGGGACAGGGACTTCTCTTTCTAAATAGCTCTTCTCAAATGTCCCTCAGAGGTCCAGCAGCTTCCCTGAGGAGGAGTAGGTCTTACTGAGACACAGGAAAAGGGCAACAGTATCCAAGCAAGTAGGAATGAGGGCTCCATATGGAGGGAGGCCGAGGGATGTTGAAGGATGGTGAGCTGGTGTGGTGACATTTACCTTTAATCCTCCTGTTTGAGAGGAAGAGACAGGACAACCTCTGTGAGTTTGAAGCCGGTCGGTTCTCCATACTGAGGCTCCAGGTTAACCAAGTCTCCCACAGTGAGACTCTGCCTTAAAAATAAAAACCCACGAAACCCCCAAAAGTAGCAGCTAGGAGAGAAGCCTGTGTGAGAGTACATGTGCGTGCATTCATGCGTGTGTGCGTGTGTGTGTGTGTGTGTGTGTATACAGTGTATATTTATATGTCAAATGCATGTGTAGAATGTCTGAGTATATAGTTATACTATGCGTGTAGTGTGTATGGTATGTATGTGTGGTTTGTAAATATGTATGCATGTGGTGTGTGTAGTATATGTATGTTATGTGTGTAGTGTGTATGGTGTCTGTGTATGTATGTGTGTATGTCTGTGTGTGTCTCTGTGTGTGGTGTATGCACTCACATACATGTAGGAACACACATAAGAATATTGTGCTTCGGGGTTGGGGATTTAGCTCAGTGGTAGAGCGCTTGCCTAGCAAGCGCAAGTCCCTGGGTTCAGTCCCCAGCTCCGAAAAAAAGAAAAAAGAAAAAAAAAGAATATTGTGCTTCTTACTAAGGGTTAGAGAATAGCGTTTCCCCATGGACCCAACTCTGGAATCAGTTAATTGCCAAATGTCACTTGCCTTCATTCAGTGTGAGACACGATCCCTAAGCACACTGCACCTACCAACCTCTCAATTCTCCCAGCAGCCTTGCAGAGCAGGTCAGATTATTATTTCCATTTTACAGATAGGAAGCAGAAGCACAGAAAATAGATCCATAGCTAGGAATGTGCCCCTAGGAGGGTAGGGCTCATTTGTAGCCAGGCGACCTGGCTTTGCAGTGTGTGGTTCCTTTCATTCTAGGTGGATGGTAGAATTTTGTGATATACGTGTGTGTGTGCGCGTGCATGCGGCAGGGGCGTGCATCTGCACCTATGAATTATTCTTGGAGAGGCACAGCTCTGGGGACAGATTCTCTCGTTTCTCTCATAGAATGAGAAAAGTTTGCTCCTTTTAAAAAATCTTGAGGACTTTTCTTCCACCCTTTTCTACCCCCCGTGAGACTTGTAGCTTTTGCCTCTCCAGGCTATCTCTACCTTTGGTCATTCTAGGAGGCTCTCTGGCCTCCTAACAACAAACAAAACACAAGGCACATCGCAGGAAGAGGTTCTTGTGTATGGAGTGGGCATACTTCCCATCCTCTGCTGTGGCTGAAATTTTGGCTGCCTGTTCTGGGCACAAACCCCAAATGCTTTCTCCAACATCTGCCCATTGCTGGAAACATCTTCTCTTTCTGGAACTTGGTGGGACAGGGGATGGATATATCACTGGGGATCTGCTATCCATGACTGTTGGTAGGGTTACGCCTGCACCCTGGTGCCTGTTCCTTGCTGTCCCGAAGTGGGATGGCAGCAGCATCTTCCTCAACCCTGCTGCCTCAGCCTCCTCCCAGCTCTTCCTTCTAAGTGTCCAGGGCACGTGCTTCTCTCCACTATTAGTCTGGCTGCTGGCCGCCTCGCCTGTGTGGCAAGCAGAGAAGCATCATACCTGTGTGCCAGCAAGGCACAGGTGTGCCTCTGCCACTCACACAGTGGACCACCTGCTGGAATCTTGGCGGAAGGCGGCCTTGGGATGGGATCCTCGGGAGAGACAGTCTGTGGCATAATTAAGAGGGAACAAAACAAAACAAAACAATGTTTTCCTTCCTCTCTCTTTTCTACCACTTGCCCTAATTATTTTCCCACTTTTAAATTCTACATCAACTTTAATTAAGCTGGCCTCGGGCAGGGAAGTCTGGCAAACTTGGAGAAGTTCACTTGTTTATTTTCTTATCACTCAGAGATTGGATTTTCCCAGGGCACTCGGTCTCTTTCTCGGTAAGGAGGGCTGGTGGCAGCCTAGGAGGGGGCCGATGATAGGTGCAACTGAGAACTGGTTCTAGGGCCTCCTGGGGAGGTGCTTCTCCACCCAAATTGTTGGCCAACTGATGCTTTAGATCTGCCTCCTGCCTCCTCTGAGCCTGCCTCTGGCTTTCCCCTCAGGAGAGTCCAAGATATGAGAGAGGATGGAATCTTTAACCAACAGAGGCAGCGCTGAACCTGAGGGATAGAAATGTGTTTCGTTACTTATTTGGGGGGAGAGCACATCATTCATACACTACCTCATTCATTTGCTTGTTTAATTCCTGCACATGTGGACCATTTTTCACTGACTTGGGTTATTTCAAGGACAAGAGGAGAGAGCTGCAACTGGAAGCCAGTGTGACTCCTGGCTCTCTGTGGTGGCTCTATGTGACCTCCCCAGTGTCCGATCCATCACCAGGCACAGACGCTGGGTCTTTCAGGACCTCCTTCATCTTTGTGAGGAGGACAGATGCTAGACCATTCCTAGAGTCAGAGATCAGAGCTGAATCATGAAGGTCACTGAATATCATGGTACAGTGAGAGGCAGGAGGACGCAGGGCTCTAAAGGATGCTGCGTGGGGAGTTCACCACATTCCCGAGGTGTCCCAGGTTGGCGTAAGTGGTTGGATGATGTCTGAGGTTCAGCCCCAAGTGACTGGGATAAGCAGCAGGCAGGGGGCTCTGCTGGGGAAGTGTGTGAGGGTGAAGGACCTGTGACTGAGGGAGTGGACTGATGAATGACAAAGGAGCAGATGACTGGGCGAATGTGTGAATGAAGGAGCTCGTGAGAGAATGAATAAAGAAGTGAGCGAGGGCTCTAGTGAGCCAGCAAACAAGCAGGAGCCTCTGGTAAGTGGATGCCTAAGTGGATCAATGGAGGGGGGGGGGGCTGGGTGAATTCATTAGAGACTGACCTTAGGAATGGGTGAGGGGAGAATTTGGTAAGGGATTGAAAAAAAAATGAACCAATGGGTGCATAGCTGGCTAAGGGGATAAAAATGAATGATCTTATGAATGAGTGAGTGAACGAACGATTGCATGAGTAAATCAGGGACTACGCGTGATTGTTGGAGTAAGCCAGCTAGCGACTGCAGGTCCCCAGTCAGGAAGCCAGGAAGTGCTGGCTCCTGTGGGGAGGAGCCTCACCTCACAGCGATGGCTTCCCCCGCCCTTACCCATTAGCAGCTGTTCCACTGTGTACGCATACAATAAGAATCTCTGAGTACGTATATCTGTGTACCAGTTACTTCTCCGCCAGAACTGTCCCCAACCATTAAAGAGCAGATGTCAGTAAAAATAACCTACCTCAGATGGCTTGTCTACCTGTCTCCCTCACCGCTGAGAAATAAGCTGCGGGTTCAGCTGACAATAAACACAGGAATTGACTTCAGTGGGAATGAACTTGCTTTGGCTGTTGACAAAAATCTAAGGTGATGTCACTCTCACTGGCTCACCGAGTGCTTGGATAGCTGTTGGCCTATGTTGTTTTCGTTCTTGGGACGTGGGGAAGGGATGAAGTTCCCAGGTTGATGTGCCTGTCTTAAGGCTATAGGTCACATCTCTGCTTTTGTGGTAAGTATGCTTTTGACCAGTGAGAGGGTACAGAGAAATAGAGTGGGGCCTGGGAATGGAGTCCTCCATGTTAAGAAGTCAATAGAGATCACGTGTGTGTGCGTGTGTGCGTGTGTGTGTGTGTGTGTGTGTGTGTGTGTGTGTGTGTGTGTGTGTGTGTGTGTAGGGGGTGGCAGCTGTCTCTTTCCAAGCCTGAAACCCTAAGGCAAGAGGGGAGCGATCTCTCTCTCTCTCTCTCTCTCTCTCTCTCTCTCTCTCTCTCTCTCTCTCTCTCACCAAAGCATCACAAGAGTGAGTTGCAAAGTGTAACCCCAGTAGGCCCTTTTCTAAAACCCAGAGGGAAGGGTCCAGAGCCCCCCGGGCAGGCTGGGCTACAGTGTCCAGCCTGTCAGCACCTGCCTGCAAAGGAGTTGACAATAAGCAGGCTTCAGCAGAGGGCACTCAAGTCCTAGGAATCTCCACTCAGGAACTGCGCGCTCTGCTCAGTGGCTTCCCGGGGAAGCGGAGTCATGAATCTCAGTAACTCGAGCCCAGGGCCTCATCACTCACAGTGATTGTGGAGGGACTGAGAGCCGAGTGGATCAGTCTAAACAAAACATGCACACAGGGGACTCATCCGACAGAGCTAGCTTGGCCACCCCTGGGGCCTCCCCTCCTTAACCAAAGAAGTAGGGAGTAGAGGGAGGGGCTGGGGGTTGGGGGGGGACCTAACAGTATCGCCCCCTTCTTCCAAGCCTTATCCACACCCCCACCTGTGAGTCAGTGGGAGGCATGAATCTAGCTGGCAGCGGCTTGGGCCAGCTCAGCCGTTTTAGGGGATGTTAATGAAATTCGGGAGCACTTGTCCTTTCAGACAGCGGCCCCTTTTATTTGGGAATGAAAAGCTGCATTAGTCTGAATGAGGTTTGGAGGCCTCATAAATCCAGTGCTGGCTGCCTCGTGGGGGAGCGGGGAGCTGAGGCCTGGCTGGTGGGTAGGCTTGTTTACCAACAATTCCAAAAGCCAGGATTGGCGGCTCCCAATCTCCAGAGAGGGGGATTGAGATCGTGCCAATCCTGCTATCTGCTGGTTCTGGGGTGGCCTGGAGAGGCTGGTGAGAGAGGACAGCAGAGCTCTCTTCAGAGTTGGGGGAGGGGCGAGGGCTGTGCTCTCCAGTTTACTCCAGCTAAGGACCCCCATTCCACTCCGCTTTCAGCCCATCCTCAGGCAGCCAGAGGCTACAGGGGTTTCTGCTGGGGCCAGGAGGCTCTTGACAGAGCTGTTTCCGCTCAGTCCAGGTGGTGTTGGACACCACAGGGGCAATACTGTCAACTTAACAGCCTGTGGGAACCCAGCCTGGTCAACAGTAATGCCTAATAAATATTAGTGGAAGGAAGGAAGGAAGGGAGAAAAGAAAGGGAGGGAGGGAAGGAGGAAGGAAGCAAGCTGTGTATGTCTTTGGACTTCTTAAGTTTAGGTTCTTTAACTGTAATGTGGAAAAATAACAAAAGACTATTATGGTGGGTCATGGGGAAGGCCAGATTAAGTGACAGACAAGGTTGTGAGTACCTTTCCTGGACCACGGAAAATGTACAGTAATCAAGAGAGTCACGACTGTTTGTCAAGGCTGGTTCGTGTGCGTGCGTGCGTGTGTGTGTGTGTGTGTGTGTGTGTGTGTGTGTGTGTCTGTAATCCTACCCTTTCCCCATGGCTGAGAGGGAGGAAGCTGCTGTGTTTGCAGATGCCCTGTTGCAGTTGGGTCAAAAACAAGTGTCAGGCTCTTGGGCTGGGGATAGCAACTTCTAATCAGACCTACCCCAGGGTTGTCAACCCTGCCTGAGCACAATCACTGCAGCCAGGAGGTTACGCCCATTGCAAATGAAAGGGAGCCTGAGACCAGCCTCCATCCTTGGCTATGGAGATTCACTGCTTGGGGATGCGGCTGCCTGTTTCCAGGGAGTGCTGATGAGGGGGCTTTGAGGACAGAGCCCTCCTCCCGCCTTTGGAAGAGCTCAGATGTCCTACTTCATCCTCAGCTAGCCTTTAGGGAGCCTGCTCATCTCCCCCACTCTTCAGGGCTCTTTACCCCAGTTGGCTTCAGAAGTGTTCTTCCCTGTGGTCACAGCTCTACCTTCTGCTTCTTCAGTTTCCTGACAAGCCACTCTCACGTGGGTAGTGGGGGGGGGGGGAGTTGGGGTGGGTAGGAGCACCGTTCTACCTGCAGAACAGGCCACCTTTAGAGTTACTCAGCCTGAGGCATGAGTAGCTGCTCTCTTTTCTGCCCTTTCCCTGTCAGGTATTATCTTCCTTCAAAAACAAAACGAGACAAAACCCCCCAAAACCCAGGTCCTTTTGGTTCCAGGAACCAACCAAATAAGCTGTGGAATCTGAGGACAGGTAACCTGGTGCCAGGGTGTGTCGCTAGTGAAGAGGCTCTTAGCTGACCACCTAGGGGTCCTCTGCTCCCTTCTTCTGAATGCTTCCTTGCTAGGTACTTGGAGGCCTATCCTGTAAGATCTCTAGGCCCTGTGGAGAGGTGCCAACTGCCAACCCTGAAGCTGTGATCTGTGTGTCTGTGCCTATTTCTTTGGGCAACAATTGTCAGGGAACGATTGGGGAACCAGCCATTCTCGCTCCAGGGATAGCCCAACTATGGCAAATGGAGACCTCTGTATAAGAGCTGATCACCAAGAATGTCCTGGAACTAGGTACCTCTCTTTTCTTAGGCAGAGCCCAGTAAGTCTTTGCTCCCAAGACCACTGGTGCAAGTTCAGATGGGAAGGAGCCCCTTCCTAATTGCTAATTGGCTACACTGCCTTATTCACAACCCCCACACAATGCCTGGAAGCCCTGCGCCCACATAGGGCGGGAAAGAAAAGACGGCAAAATTAACAGGCCTGTTTGGAGTGCAACACATTATCTATTTGTAGGAAAATTAAAGATTTGCTCTTCAGATGTAGGGGGCCATGCTCTTACCAGGCAGCTGGCAAATGGGAGAGATTGGAAATGATTGAATAGATCAAATTATTTAAATGAGAAAAATAAATTCGCACACAGCCTAGCCGCTGCCCGGTGACAGATCCGTTTATTTATCTACTGTATCGGTACCGCTTTGTCTCTGTCAAAAAGGTCATTAAACTCGCCTAGCTCCGTAATTCGCAGCCTCCTGCTCCTGCCTCGCTCCACGGCCCTTCTCTTCCCTCGACACCCAGCGCCACTTGAAAAAAAATTTATTATTGGTAATAAACAACATTTCTTTTTAACCCTTTCGGTTTTCTCCCCTACATATCCTACTCTGTCCCATGGAAAAATCAGTTTCTCTGTATTGTTTCTCAGGAGGAATCCTGGAGGGGGCTCCAGTTCCTCCCGCATAGTTGCGGAAGAGGACTGAGAAACCAGCGGGCTCCAACTCCGTCGGCCCTCGGAAGCGAAGGCTTTGGCGATCCTTCTCCGCAGTCCTCCTATTGATAGTGCGTGGTCAAGTCCTACCTTTCACGCACAGGGTCTGGCCTGGTCTCTCCCTCCGGGTTAGTTCCTGAAGCTCCGCACTCCCTGTCCAGCACCTACAGTTTTCTGAATTCTACTCCCACCCCCACTCCCCAAACCTCCAAGCCCAGGGCCAGCCCTGCTTTCCCATGGACTGGAGATTAAAAGTGGAAAACAGCTCCAGGTCAGTCTCCTGCCGCCGCCGTCCAGCCAGCGTCGGCCGCGTGGGAGCTGAAAGGCGAGGCTCCGCAGACGGCAGGCTCCCGGTCTCTCGTCTCCAGGCGGGCGCGTCTCTTCCAGCTAATCGAGCCGCTGGGCTGCCGCCGTCTCCCGGCTCACGGTGCCAGCTCCGCCGCTCTACGCTTGGCTCCCGGGTTCCTTGCCTTGCCCTGGGGGCGGCAGGGCAGATGGGGACGTCTGGGCTGCGGAGGAGAGTCTCCATCCTCCGGGCGTTCCCCCTCCCAAATCCTGTCCAGGGTCCCCTTCCCCACCCCCTGCTCAGGTGTGAGCGCGCGAGTGTGCACCCGGGCGAGTGTGAGTGGGAAGCGTGTGTGCGCGGGGGAGTACGCGGAGGGAGCGCGGGCGGCGGGCGGTGCGGGAGGCGGGAGGCAGGGCGCGGGGGAGGGGGCTGGGAGGGAGTGTGTGCGCGCGTGCAACTCCACTCCGGGGCTTTGTGCGAGCCCGGGCGATAGCATCGGCGGCGGCTGGAGGAGGAGCGGCCGGAGACGCGTGCAAGCCCGCCCGGCAGCCGGGGCAGGTGGGAAGCCCGCGCGGGAGCCGAGCCGACGCGAGCCGGAGACGCCGCAGCCGAGTCCGAGCGGAGCCCGGGCGGAGCCCAGGAGCCTTCGCTCGCGGGCGGCCCGTGGGCGGCAGCCGAAGCGGGGCGGGCGCCGGCGGGGCGGCCCCCCAGTAAGATGTGCGCAGCGCCGCGGGGCGCCCCCCACTCGCAGAGGCGCTCGGGAGCCGGGCGGCTGGGCCAGGCGGCGCCTCGGGGGCTGCTGCGCGCCCGCGCCTAGAGCTGCCGCCCCAGGGAGCCCGCCACGGCCGCGCCCCGGGCACGCTCGGTGGCGCCCAACGATGACCGCTCCCTGGCGGCGCCTCCGGAGTCTGGTTTGGGAATACTGGGCCGGGTTCCTCGTGTGCGCCTTCTGGATCCCAGACTCGCGCGGGATGCCCCACGTCATCCGGATCGGTAAGGGCTCCCCTAGAGCCGGGGGTCTCTGCGCGCTCGGGTGGGGACGGGAATTGGGGGGTTAGTGGTGCTCTGAACGTGATCCGAAAGATTGTCCCAACCTCCCTCTAGGCTGCAGGGCTCGGGTGTCTGCTGGGAGCTCTTGGCGGGGAGGACAAAGTTCCAAAGCTCGGGTCGCCGGGCCTTCCTTACGGGGAGGAGGCAACTGGGCCGCTGTGGCGAGGGGACCTGGGTACGCTCTGGGGAGGGCGACGCAGTGGAGTGTGGCGAAGGTTCTAGCCCTAAGCCAGCGCCTCGGGGGAATTTCGCCGCGACTGTCAGCAAGGATGGCCGCAGACCTAGTTCTGGGACTGGCTTCTGCGCAGAGTGGGAGCCCTGGGGAAGGCGCCAACTTCTCTCCCCTCACGGGCACCTCTCTGGACCTTGGGAGCAGGCACGGGCAGGGGGTACAGGGGATGGATTCGCCGGACTAGGATTGCGGATTTCCTTGCCCCTAGCTGGCCCAGGCACGGGGCAGGAGAGGGGCAGTCCCCCGCTTGTCGCGAGAGCGGGTCCCCCAGGCCCAGGCCTCTTTGGACGAGGAGTAACAGAGTCTGGGAAAAGGAAGCGCAGAAGGAAGCCCAGCGCAGCCAGGGACGGCGGCCGAGGGTTGCGAGTGGCTTTTAAAGTTAGCCGAAATCCCTCCGCAGCTGGCGGCGGCTGGCGGTCTGCGCGCGGCTTTTTGGGGCTCTGGCTTCTCCGATTCTCTCACCGCTGCAGATTTCTTACTCTGGGCTTTAACTTTGTTGTGGCCGCCGGAGGCACCCTGCGCGGCAGCGCTCAGGACTGGGCGGGAGCCCACGCGAGGCCCTAGCCCACTCACTGCGCAGGACTGAGCCAGGCTGGGCTACCCAGGAGGAGCCTCGGCTACCGCGGGCCGCCCGTGCCAGACCGGAGACCCGGGCAGCTTGAGTTCGTGAGACACCAACATCTGGTGCGCAGCCAACGGAGCTCTACCCAGACAGAGCCACCTTCCTCCTCCTCTGGGGCTCTCTTCCAGGAGCCGTCTTTGCTCCTGCAAGAGCGGACTTTGGGTGGCCGGCGGTGTGATGATGCAGGGAACTCTGGCTAGGCTTGGTTATATGTACTTGAGGTTTTTCCTAGGAGGCAATCCTCTCGCGCTCTCTCTCCCTGGAGCCACGTCCTCTTGAACTCAGCTTCAGAATGGGGGCAGAAAACGATGCTCAGATCTGCAGATGTTGAGGTCTTGCACTGCATGCCTACAATCCGATCCCGGACCAGGATGGGCATGCATAACACCCTGAGGCGAGTAGGCGAGGCACCTGTGGGGAATCTGGGGACAGCCCTCACAGTCAAGTTTAACCCTTTGAAGTCCAGGTTTCTCTGGGCTGCCAAGAATGTTTCCTGTCTCTATTACTGCCCCGGTACTGGCTTGGTCACCTTTCTAGCTAATCTTTTAGTAGTGGGCCACTGCTTTTTTTATTTCCTCTCTCAGTCCTTGTGATTTTTAGGGGGCCTTCATGGTAGAGTGTCCTTGAGATAGAAAGGGAACCTCAAAGGGTGTTGTGCTCCCCACCCCACCCCCCGTGCTTTGCAGATCTATATTCCCTGGTCTTCCCCCTCCAGAGGGTGGGATGGGTGTGTTTCCAGCCCAGTTTCAGGAATGGAAATCTTTGGAGGCCGAGAGAGACAGGAACAGGTTAACCACAGCCTCAGAGGTACGGGCTGCAAATGGGCAGGGTAACTGGTCCTCCCTTGCCCTTGTCGCTGGGACAGTATATAGGAAGAACACATTCCAAACCTCTGTCCCTTTCTTGGGTCACAGTGTAATAACGCAGTTAAGGATGATAGAGCCCCCTCTCATCTAATCTTCTTCATATTAAGCCCCAGGATTAATTAGCGTGTCGGCCCAGGCCATTTATATCCAAGAGCCCTGCCCTATTTGACTCCCAGCCCGAAGACTGGGGTGCTGTATTGATGCCAAACGTGACTACTGGAGCAGGGCCAGCTTTGGGTGGAGGATGGGAAGGATCTGAGGCCTCTGGGCTTCTTTGGAGCTGCCTGGGGAGCTTAGCTTCTGTCCTTCCAGAGCTTGAAGTTGAACCTCAGCTGGAGGCAGAGCACTGGACAGCGGGAAGCAAAGAGCGAGCCAGGGAAGAGGAGGGGAGGGAGGTCACGCTGCAACCTAAAGATACTGCCTTGGCTAGAGTGGATGCTGACCGTCTCTCTGTTCCCATCTCTGGGATCTGAGGCCTCTTGGCTGGGGCTGCAGGGATCGAGGCCCTGGAAACTGAGCTTCTCTGAAGCATGCCGGGTGCTTCTGCTGGAGCTGCTGGAGCTTGAAGCCCGAATCCCTTCTCCAGCAGCCAGGCGTCGTCGCTGAGCACAGGACCAGAGAGGGTTTACCTGCAGGTGCAAGCTGTGCTCTCCGGCCTGGGGAGTGTGTTCCCCGCCCCTTCTCTTTGTGCCTCTTTTAGGGACTGAGATTCCCTCTTAGACAAGGAGACGGATAGCTCAGCAGTGTGACAGAGTGTTCAAACAATCTGCCTTGAATAGATGAATTGCACTGCTCTGTCTTTTTGTAATTGTGTCTATCAGAGGGAGAGGTCAAGACATTGATTGCTTGGATGGTTTGCAAGTAACAAAGAAGAGTGAGGGAGAGAGAGAGAGTAATTGGATTGTAGTCTGCAGGGGAAAAATGATCATTGATTATTTTATATGAATATGTGGAAGATGTATTCTGTGTGTGATTATCAAGGGCTGCCATTGAAGGCTTGCGAGACATATTGTTCTGCATTTTACTATTATTGTCATCGCTGTTGTTGTTTGGATGGATCCAGGTCTTAACTTAGGATAAGCAGTTAGACTCAGGGTCTTCTCGGCTAAATAGGACTTAGTGATCTTCCATGGGGATTTGGATTTATGGGTTCTTAATCTCCAAGCTGAAGAGGAGGGGCCGTGGGCACAGAGTCTTGGGTTTCCTGGTCTTTCTGCTCTTAATGAACTGGATCACTTTGATATAATTCTATTCCTCTTCCCTCCTTGGCCTCCCCATAGTACACAGTTCGGTTGACATCCTAATCGTGGTGTTCAAGTTCCCTTTAGAGTGGACTGCCAGGAAATGGTGGTCATCAATGTAGGTCTCCTGCTTAGATCTTTCCTAGGACTACAGACATACCGTAGGATTGGGGGCCGCTCGGAATCTGAAAAGGAGCCAGGCAGTGGTGACCAGCAGCTGGGGAAGCCTGGAGAGTCTTTCTTTGTGTGTGTGTGTGTGTGTGTGTGTGTGTGTGTGTGTGTGTGTGTGTGTGATGAGAAGCTCGGTGGCTGGTCTTGATCTCTGGCCAGCCAGTGGGGGGATTCGAAGCCAAATGACTGCAGAGACATAAAGCAGGTGTAAGGGGGTGGGAGGGAAGGGCGCGCCCAGCTCTGCGTTCTTGGAGCCTCCACAGACAGGGCAGAGCTAAGCCGTTTCCGAATGTGCAGGGGTCCAGCAGCCCTTCTCGGGGCAATGGGACCCCCTCCCATGTGCCCCTTCTCTGATCAGATCATCCACATTGTCCCAAACACTCTTCTCTTGAGTTTGAGAGTCACTGCGTGTGGAACAATGAGGAATTCTCCTGACTGGCGATGTGCGGAGACGTTGCACCTTGTAGGAACAGACAGCCGCTGAATGAAGATCAATAGGGTTTTCCCCCCTAGAAGTAAATAGCTTCAGACAAAACCTGGGAGTGGCCTGAGGGGCCTTAGAAAGCATTAACTTGAGGAATTTCTGTTTCACTTTCCAGCCCAGCTGCTCCTGTCAGCCCAGGCTTCCCTCCTTCTCCAGCTGGAGTTTAATTCCCCCTCCATGCTCGCACTGTGTCACCGAACCGGTCTTTTGGCATCAGGATGTCCTGGGCTTTTTAGGTTCGTGTGGGTTGAGCCAGGCTGGGCTAAGCTCTTCCAAGGTCGTGGGTATCCCCCATGTGGCTTTGTAGGATGGGCCGAGTCACAGGAGGTTTTCGAGAGGTCGCTCTAGGCTCCTCACCCTTACAAAAATACTGGAGTCCTTGGCTCCCTTTAGCATATTTTGTGACCCTGCCCCCAACTGTGAGCCTCTTAGGGGGCCCCAGTGATCGCACAGGCACAGGGTTCCAGCCTTGGGAAGTAGAGTATCCTGCAGAGACAGAACTACCGCTCCTCAGGGGACAAGGCCTAGGAAGGGAAGCTGCAGGTTTCCGAGGGAGAGATCTGTGCTTTGTGGCTAGGGCTGGTAATAATGCACTAGAGGCAAGGCCTCCCTATCCTCTCATGGTCAGTTGCCCCCTCTCCCTTCTACAGCTGCCACCTGAGCCCGGTCATCCTTGCTCAGGACCCGCTAGAGGCGCCTGAGCTCTGATCCTACACTGGGTCATGTAAAAGTGGGTAGGGGGATGGGAGTCCTCAGGATCTGCCTGACAACAGAGAACTGACATCCCAGAATAAGGCCCATCTCTGGAGCCTGCAAACCGAAGACCCTGGTGTATATCCTCTGGAGGCTAGAGAGGTGGAGCCCGGGGAACGTAGAGTCCTCCAGAGGGCCAGACAGAGCTGGCGCCTTGGCCTTGGCCTTGGCTGGGAGTGCTCTGCTTCCAGGTGCTGGTTCTACAGCGGCAGCACCAGAGGGCAGTGTGTCTGTGCTCGGATGGCCACCGAGTCTCCAGCCTGGGGCCCCACTGAGTCTGGAGCGTAATCAAAATAATAAAGCAGCCACCATACCATGGCCATAGTTTATTGAGCACTTAATAGCTGCCAAGCTGTTTGGAGTGCTTTCCAAACAATGACAAGTAGCAGGGAGATAGTAGGTGCTCAATAAATGTAGCTGCAGCAGCGTTTCCCTCCATTATCTGATTGAGTTTCTACAATGCTGCTGGTGCCGCTCCCCCCATTTTGCAGACAAAGCAACCAAGCTAGGTGAACTCGCTTGCCCAGAAACGCAGGGCTAGTGCTTAGTAGATACCAGGACTCGAACTGCAGTCAGATAGACTCCAGATCTGGTACCTGGAGTTGGCTGTGTAGTTTGAAGATAGCGATCTTTTATAAAGTGCTTAGATGCAGGTCCCCATGGCCACGGTTCTGGAAGCTGAACAAGAGCTAGCTGGGTGAGTCTGGGGCTCTGGCTCGCCTGGGATGGTTTCGGTGCCTTGTTCAGCCGCATCAGTATCAGGCTCACCTCCCTGAAGACGAATGGATGTCCAGGGAGACACACACTCATGTTTTTCTGTATTCCACTTGGCTTTGGCCTTTTGACTGTCCAGAGCTTTAATCCAAGCCCCAGATAAAGGCTGGATTCGTCTGTGATTGAGGCCAGTCTACTCAGAAATCCCTCTGCTTCCCGGGAGTTTCCCAGGATATCCTCAAAGACTGGGAAAGCTTTGAGCCCTGAGGGGGGGCCCCTGTGTGTTTCGCACCTCCAGCCTCTGTCATCCCTAAGCTGTCTTTGTTCTTTCTCCCCTGCCTCACCTCCCGTTTCCTACCCCATCTCATCCCCTCCCGGCTCCATCATCTCTCCCAGCTACTGATGGTTTTTATGTTGTTCTATTTTTAAGCAGGAGTCACATGCCCATCTTCTAAATGGAGCCTATCTGGTTTGGAACCGAGATTGGTGGGCAACGCACAGGGCATAGTGGTTGCCGTCAGCAACTGCCACTCTGCTAGTGAATGGAGGAGCTGTGTAACCTACTGCAGCGGTGACACATTCAAGAGTGGCTCGAGAGGGGTCCTCACACTGTCCTTGTCCAGCTTCCCCTTCTGCAAAGCAGGGAGATGTAGAATGCCTGTCTCTCAGAGTCAGATAATCGTGATGTCCTTTCGAAAGGCGTACGGTCCGATGATCAACATCACATCTTTGCTATTATTCCTTTATAGTCAGAGACCAGTTCAGAGACTGGAGTACGGGCGAAGCTCCCCAGCTGTCAGGGTTTAAGGACGCTCCCAAAAGATGAGGACTTTGAGCAGGCCTCAGAGATGTAACAATGAATGCCTCCTTAAATCCAGCCCCGCCCCCTTCTTCTGGGTGAGCTTCAGGTTCCCAGGTTCTAGGATTTAGAGTTGCTTAGCTGCTAGACACCATCCTAACCAATGGGGCTTGGAGAGGTGAGGCGGTAGGAGGGGCCAGGGGACTGGAGTTGAAGGCAACAGGCTGTTTGATTTTGTTGATCTTCCCTTTCAACACATTTTACAGCTTTGCGGCCTCAAAGCCCTCTGTGCCACCCTTCCCCCAACCGACTTTGGTCTGTTTCTTGGAATTACTTCCAGAGTCCAGACTGTCCCTCCTGCTGGCATTTCCTTCTCCTCACAGCCCAGTCCCAGCACACGTTCCTGGGTTGCTGGCTCTGCTTCTGTGGACCTTTAAGATCCCTGTTGCTAGTGTTTTTGACCTTGACTGTGGTTAGGTGCGGATAGATGGGTGTGGGCCTTCTCTAATGCTTGTGATTCTGCCATCTGCTTTAGAGAAGGATCTGCCCAAGGTTGCCCACGGCCACCTTTCCCACATCACTGCCAAAGTTTATCTTCTGAAGTATTCTATGGATAATAAGCTAGTTTTTTTTTCTTTATGTTTTTCCGCATAGAAGCCAGCCTGGGCCTCCCATGTCATGTCTGAGTTTACTTATGGTATTTTTTTTTCTTGGCACCTCCAAATAACGGTGTCTGGGTTTGACGAGATATAGCTGATTGGCGTTTCAGTGTGAATCTACTCCTGTGTGTGCGCGCTTGTGGCACGACCCGGGCTGAGTCACTTCCCCTCTGAGCCTCTGTCTCCTCTTTAGTGAGAGTCTAGCCTTTTCCTTTTGACCTACAAACATTATGTATGGCTGGGCCTTATAGTACCACCTTCACAGGGCTGTGGTGTGGATTAAAGGTGATAACATGTGTGAATCTCTTTGTACAAAGCCTAACGTTTAATAACCGAGGAGGAGGAGGAAGGTTCCCCGGGGGTGGAAGCCGTGTCTCTGCCATCAGACTTGGCTCTGAAGCTCACGCTCGGGGCTTTGTGCTCCGTGCAGCTCCCTACGTGTTTTGCTCACTGCATGCATACCCAGTGTTGCCCAATGTGGACTGGGCAAGTCCAGTCGCTGTGCCCATTACAAGGGCAAGAGAGGAGCCCCTCCTAGGACACTCCTGGACTGTTATTTATCGCACACCTGCAGCCCGGGGCGCTGCGTTTGCATTTGCAGCAGTTTTAATTGAAATGCTTTTTTAAAAGCCTGTGCTCGGAGCTGGGAAGACCCAGGGGATGCGGATGGGATGCTCTTGAGGGATTAGTCTGAGGAATTCTGGTCAGCCAGCCCTTCTTTTGGTTCTTTTTTTCGGAGCTGGGGACCGAACCCAGGGCCTTGCGCTTCCTAGGTAAGCGCTCTACCACTGAGCTGAATCCCCAGCCCCCAGCCAGCCCTTCTTAAATAGGGTGTTCAATGTTTGTTTCTTGGATGGGTCAGTAGAGATGGGAGGTGGTCTGAGGCTGAGTCAGAAGGACAGACATTGTGATGCCAGGTAATGAAGGCAAAAGCTGGGGAGGGAGTCCTTGTGGCCGATGTGAGGATAGGAGATAATGAACCCAGTAGGACTGGGGGTGGGGTGGGGTGGGGTGGGGGCGTGTCAAGCCTCTACTCCAGATCCTTTGGTGCTGTACTGAATGGTGGTTAAGGAAGGCAGAGGGAAAAGGAACGAAGTGCTGAGATTCCTGTTTGTGTCAAGAGGGTTCCAGTCCATAGGAGACAATTAAGTCCCCTGCTATTCAACACAGGCTGCTGGTAGAAGGGGTTTTATAGAGTTCTCAGAAAAACTGCAGGAACGAGCTCTTTAAATATGGCCACGCCAGGGACCTCTGCAAAGCCTCCCTGCCTCTGCTTTGCAGAACTGAATGCGCTATTCCTAAGAGCTGCCCAATTGGGCGGAAAAGCGGGAGCGGAAAGCCAAGGACTTCCCAGGACTCCAAGCATCCCATTTCCTGTCTAAGGCCAAGAAGAATCAGGCTGCAGAGAGCTCCAGGGTCACTCTGGGCTTCTGGTTCTCCAGTATTAGCATTCATCAGAATCAGAGGGAACTCTTTAAAACACTGACTACCAGGACCCCAGCCCCCCATCAGGGGGCTGCCATCAGGGGGTCAGGGGTAAGGCCTATGGATTTGCTAAAGAAGGTGCTGCAGGCCTGAGATCTGTGCCCTCCCTTTCCTCCCTCCCTCCCCCTTTCCTCCCTCCTTTCCTCCCTTCCTCCTCCCTTCCCCTCCCTCTCCTTCTCTCCTTCCCTCCCTCCCTCCCACCCTCTACCCCTCCCCCCTTCCTCTGGCCACCTGCTTCACTTGCTTGCTTTCTTCCTTGTTTTGAGTCAGTGTCTCACTTTAAAGCATTGGCTAACCTGGCTTCAAATTCCCTAATATCCTTTTGCCTCAGCCTCCGGAGTGCTAGGATGATGGAGAGCCATCATGTCCACCTTGGTTGTCAGCCTTTGAGAGACCACTGTCACGACACGGTGGAGGATTTCCTTTAGTCCATCTCTACCTGAATACCAGAGCCTCTCTCCAGTCTCAGGGAGCCTGCTGCTTCTAGGGTCCACCCATTCTTTAGTGCCATGTTGGCTGCAGACACCCCTCCTTCAGAAGCTGTAACACATCTGCCTGCAGTTCTGAGGAGGTGATGGGAGCCTGTCTCGGGAACAGTAACTCCAGCATCCAGCTCTCTGGCCCTAAAATCCCTTCCTTCCTGCCTGTGTGAATTTGGATGACTCACTTCTCACAGTCTAGAGTCCCTTACCTGGAATCTTATGGGAACAGTAGCTTTCACACCATAGGATTTTGTGAGAACCAGCTGGCCTGGCGACCTCGTGGGTGCACGCACGCACGCACGCACGCACGCACGTGTGTCAAAACAACAACAAGGACAGCATAAACTTTTTCTATTGAGTACTGTGAATAAGTTTACAGGTTCTTGAGTCCAACAGACTACCCTTAAAGCCCATCTCTGTGATTTTCCCACCTGTGTGATCTTGGGCAAATGGTTTCATATTTCAAAATACTATTCACAATGATCATACCCATCTCCCAGCATCTGATAAAGATTGGGTTAATGCACAGGAAGTGCTTAGAAATCCCCATACAGGCATTCAGTAGCTTCTCCCTGTTGCTCTTGCCATTAGATCACCTTGAACCTAATGGAGGTGCACTCCCTGTCGTATCCTGACGAATATAAAAGATTTTTTTTTTGTCCCGAAGGCGGCCAGCTCCACCAGTACAGTCTGCCATTGTACCAACTGTTTTTCAAGATCAGTAGGATTGAAATCAGATCCACCTCCCTGGATCTTAGCCTTGGCAGCTCCCGGTTATTTCAGGTATTTGAGAAGCCATGTCTCTTTATTACGCTGCTAGCAAACCACATTGATGGTCTCCTGAGATCGTGGGGTCTGTTTCTTCTTTTGATACACGGTCTCACCATATAGCTCAGGCTGGCCTTGAACTCCTAGAGATCCACCTGCCTCTGCCTCCAGATCAAAGGTATGTGCTACGGCATCCAGAATTCACTGCTAGTCCATGGCCTCTCTCATGCTCAAGGCAGGGCCTGTCATTGACCTCCTGCTTTAGAGTCTTTCTGTGTTTTTTTCTTTCTTTCTTGTTGGTGAACCACCCAGGCCTGTTCCCACAACTCCCTTCTCAGAAAGTGGCTACAGATGTCAACATCCCCTTCCGCTATGGGGTCTGTAGAGATGAATTACAGCTAGGGACCCCTGTTCAGAGAGCTAAAGCTTTGGGGGGACTGCCTAATAAGTTGTGTAGCATGCTTCATGCCATCAGACTTGGAAAGGAAGGCCAGTGTCTCTGGACTCAGGCGTGACCCATCCTCCTTTCACATCTTCTCTGCCTCTCCAGTAAATGCTTGAGGCTTCCCAGGATTCTCAGCTTCTCCACTCTTTTTTTTTTTTTAAAGACTTTTATTTTATTTTATATGAGTGCACTGTCACTGTCTTCAGACACACCAGAAGAGAGCATCAGATCCCATTTCAGATGGTTGTGAGCCACCATGTGGTTGCTGGGAATTGAACTCAGGACCTCTGGAAGAGCAGTCAGTGCTCTTAACCACTGAGCCGTCTCTCCAGCCCTGCTTCTCCACTCTCACCCCTGACGTCTGCCCTGCTTTTCTCTCTGGCCAGCTTCTATTCAAACTCACCTCTCTGCCAACATGTCTCTTCCTCCAGGAAGCCTTTCTTGCCCTCCACTGACTTCTGCAAGTCCCCAGAGCCTCCTTTCACTGTGCTGTGTAAAGTGGCTGTGTTGTTCTCAGTCGCTGTGGAGATAATGAGCACAAGGTGGACATGGGGCACTCTCGGCTGTACTCTGTTTCCAGCACAGTTTGTGCTTGGCCCATCATAGAAGATGAGTAAATAGACCCGTCCATGGAGATGGTCATGTGGACAGAAGGCCACCTAACTGCCTTGTCATTCAGTTCAATGCCTTTCCTGTCTCATCCCAGAGGATTTAATGAGCAACCTGCAGGGTATTTGTGAGGCCTCTGGTATTCTCCCAACACTCAGGTTGGTCTCCTCTATATCGAGACCTTCGCTGTCCAGTCTACTGGGTTACACCGGAGTGGCTGGGGTCAGTGAACCCTTCCTTTCCAAGTCTAGGATTAAACAGACATTCATACATTGTCTGATTTCTATCCTGATGGCTCTCCCCTTGAGAGAATCACAGCTGTCCATTTCCAGAAGAGGGTGAGGATGCAGTCTCGACCCCTTTGCCTTTCTGGCCTCACCTCTCTCCTCCCCACTTGCCCCTCAGCATCTTTGCTTGTCTCTTGGGAGCCGGTCTAAGGATATGAACCTGTGTTGTCTGGTCCTTAACAGTCCGATCACTGAGGATGGCTGTCAGGCAGAGTTACGGCTGAGCCCACTCGCACCTCTCCCAGTCTCCCCTCTTTACCACCTCTCTGGATCCTGCTGGGATGTGTAGACAACAGACTGACAGCTGAGGGGTAACACAGAGGTTAGCTGTCATCCTGGAGACTCAGGATGTGCATCATTCTTCTTGAGCGCTTTAAGCGTGCGGATGTGTATACACGGACTGTATACTTGCCAGAGATGTCCCAGGGGGGTTGCTTCTGTAGAATTAGCTTACCAAGTGGAGGCTTGGCAGCTGCTCCTTGTCCAAAGTCCTAAGAGTGACAGCAGTCTTTCCTGATCACTAGGGAAACAGCACTTTGGTGATGGTCTCCCTTCTTGAGTGTCTAGATGACCTGTCTGCAACCACGGTGTAGCTGCGAGCGATATGAGTTCATGACATTAACCCCGCCCCATGCCCTTCACAGACATAGCAGAAAGGAACAGCCCCCTTCTAGATAGAGCTAGGCCCAGCATTTTCTCACATCCTTCCATAGGGAAACAGGCGACACTTCATGAGCAGCGAGAGAGAGCCTGTTGCTGACCAGGCCATTTTTCCTCCAGTTTAATAGAGGTGACAGCCGTCTATTTTAGATGTCTCGTAACATCGAATCCGTAAATAAAATATGGGGGAGCTCATATTCAGGTTAAACTGAATTACAGCTGATCCCTGGGGAGCGAGGGTTAGTGAAGCCTCCGTCGGGAGACTGAATCCCTTCCTTCTTTTAAAAGAAGTAGAGTCTGCGTCTTCCAAATGATTCTGGGAAGGCCTTTTTATATGGAGGAGACTAGGTCATAGTGTTTGATGCTGCCAGGGTCTATGGAAGAACCAGAACACCAGTGGAGGCATGGCCAGTGTTGGGATGCTACACATAAGGGTATTGAAGACACGAGAAGCGACCTGTTCTATGCTTCTTGGAGAGCTGTGTTGAGCCGAGGCTGAAGCATCAACCCCTAGTACTGACCTCTGCACAGAGAGAGAATACAGATTGGGTCTGTATGTGTTGATAAAGCTCCTCCCAGATAACAGCCCTGTTAGGAGGGTCGCCCAGGACTCCCTGTGTTCAGCACCATGGAGAGCAGCCTGTTTCTGGCATAGGGCACTTAACTCTGGTTCTAGGGCTCCTCTTTCCAGTTCTGGTATAGCCATTCTAAACAGGTCTTCTGCCTTCTGTGGCGGGTCCCCTAGGCCTCTGCTGTTCACATGCAGGACAGCTGTTTTTCAGAATCCCACAGCTGCTGAGGAAATGCTGGGAATTTTGTTAGAGTCCAGTAACTCACGGTTAAGGAAGATGCAGCCGCTGGGTAGATTTCTCCTCGTTTCCCCTTCCACATAAACCGTTCTTAAATCTTTGGCGCCCATGTATAGCGTGTCTGCTAGGGAGTGGGAGCAGATGACAAAACGCATGAACATCTGCCTGTCAGATATTACACCTGATACCACGAGTCTCTGCCTGGCCTGCCGGCATCATCTTTCACATTGCATTTGGTAAGTGGGCTTCCGTAATGTAGTTTTATCCTGCTAAATGTGATTTCTTAAACGTGTTTTCTGTGTTATTGTTTCCTGAGCCGTGGAGCCCCGCACACCTGTAATAGAACCTTATTTTCTGCTAATAAATAAAATTACTATTCATTCAGGTGATGGGAAACCAGTGTGTCACAGCTTTGCGGCATTCCCTCAAAGAGCTCCTGCTCCAGGTGCATCCTCACCTAGATGTGTCGGAGGAACCTGGTGACAGGGCTGGGTATGGCAGAGCCAATCCTAGACAAGAAGCAGTGGGAGAGGATCACACATCTCAGAGGGAGGGGCATGGGGGAGTCTTTGTCAATCATCAGGGGACCAAGAATTGACTGGGAACATTTGCATTAGAACCCAAAGAGACAAAGAAGACCACACATGTCAGAATAACAGAGGACTTGCCATTTGGGCTCTTGGGACATCCGAGGCAAAATGGCCTCAGAAGCCTACAACAGATAGAAAGACCTAGAACATGCAGTGTGAGGGTGGATTGTGGCAGCCTCGGTTACAGCTGCTTTGGGGACTCTGGCTTGAAAAAACGTCAGAATGAAGGGGTTGGGGAATTTTTTTTTCTTCCTTTAAGAAAGCAGAAGGAAAAAAACCCTGCTTTGGAAATGTGGCTATTTTTATGCTGTTTGTAATTTTGTGTTTATTTCCTGTCCTTTTCACATGGGTTCTGGGCTGACTCATTGATTCACCAAACATTAGTGGAGCGCCCACTCTGTGTCGAAGAGCACAGACAGGCAACAGCAGGGGTGGGGTGCAGCTGCATCCTGGGCTGGGGAGCATTTCAGGGTCTTCGTGGGAGATACAGGTAGTGATAAGAATGTGGTCCCTCACACTGAGGCGTGGACAGCCTGCATCAAAGCCCTGTGCTTGGAGCTTCCTTGTTTTTCTATCTTCTGGGGGAAAGTAATGAAGCCCAGAGAGGCTCAGAGCTGGGCTCCTTGTCCCAGGGCAGACATGGGAGAGAAGCCCATCTTTCTCGGCTCCTCTTTGCTTCTGCCCTCCTGGCTTCCCTTGCCCCTTCCAGATAATATTTTTTCAATTTGTTTTTTGTCAGGAATTCTCATGCCCCATCCTCCAGCCCCCTCCAGTCCCCTTCAGCCCCTTCAAGCTCCCTCCATTCCCTCCAGTCTCCTCCAGCCTCCTCCAGCCCCCTGCAGCCCCCTCCAGCCTCCTCTAATTAGAGATTCATTTTTTTCCTTTCCCTAGACAGAATTCTAACTTTACTAGAAGGGAAGAGATTATGTGTGTGTGTGTGTGTGTGTGTGTGTGTGTGTGAGAGAGAGAGAGAGAGAGAGAGAGAGAGAGAGAGAGAGAGAGAGAGAGAGAGCTCACCTATGCAAGAGTGAACCTGCAGAGTGGCCTTTTGACTAGACAGTCTGGCCAGCAAGACCCTGGGGGCTGCTTGTCTCCACCTCCCAGCACTGGATTGCAGATGTTTGTAGCCACAACTGGCTTTTACACGGGTACCAGGGATTTGAACTCGGGTCTTCATGATTATGTAATACTTTACCTACTGAGTCGTTTCCCAAGCCCCCAGCATCCACTTTTTGAGTGTCCAAGGGATGGGATTCTCTGTTACTTCTAGTTTATCTGCATTCTTCCTGTTGCAAGTAAATAAAGCTCTCTGGTTCAGGGCATGGCCTGGCCTTTCCTTAGGGCATAGAAACCTCTCTAACTGGAGACTCATTTATTTCCACATCCTTTCTTTTTGGAGCTACAGCAAAGAAGCTCTCAGACAATTAAATTGAAATGGCTACATACTTTCCCTCACAGGGGTTTGGACAGATTTATAATATTTTCTTTTTTTAAAAATTGGCCCCTTTTTCATGGAGACAATGATTTATGGAATAATCAATTTCTTTATCTACCTAATACATTGGAGTGATCCGTCAGTTCAGGCATCAATCTCCCTGGGGCTGGGGAGGGCAGACGGTCTAACAGCCTGGCTCATCAGGCAAAGGGCAGCTTTTTCTGTGAGCTGTTTTGCTGCTGGTACTGGCCAGGGAGCCTGAGGACAGCCTGAGCCTCTGGTAAACTCCTCTTCCAACTCAGAGGTAGTGCTTTCTTCATATCAGTCTCTGCCACCCGAGGGGAATAGGGTACAGTGTGTGCTGTACCCATTACACAGCTTTGGAGACTGAGTACCTGGATCATGCCAAGGAAATGGATGGCTCAGCTGGGAGAACTCTTGCCTTGCAAGCATGACGACCTGAGGTTGATTCCCAGAACCCACATAGACAGTGCCAGGTGCCACTGTGCACACATGTCATTCCAGTGCTGAGGAGGTGACAAGGGTCTCTGAGCTCACTGGCTAGTCAGCCTATTCAACCTATTGAATTCCAGGACGGTGAGAGACCCTGGAGATAAACTGTCCCAAAGAACGTGTGTGACATTCCTAAGGATGACATCTGAAATTGCTGTTCTCTGATGTCCATGCCCGTACACCTGCACACACATGCATGCATGCATGGACATGTATACATGCACGCGCGCGCGAGCACGCGCACACACACACATACACACACACACAGATATACACATATGAGGACAGGATCTTAAAGACATGAAGGCAAGAGGGCAAGAGGGACTGTCTATAGATTTCTAAGTTCAGGCTGGCGAAAGGATTCAGCCAGTGAGGTCATTTGCCACCAAGGAAGCCTTCCTGAGTCCAGTCCCCAGGACCCTCATGGTAGAAGGAGAGTTGACACCTACAAGTCATCTTCTGACCTCCACATGTGCACCCCACCCCAGTATAAATAAAAATGTAATGAACAAAATCTCTGAGGTCCGTAGCAAGTATGGGCTATGAGTATGGGATCTATAACAAGTATGGCTGGATAGGTCCCTGCAGGATTGAGACCAGTGGGTGCTGACCAGTATCAGCTAGTCTGTGTTTAGCGCTATTTGAAGATTCAGTAAACTGTCTTATGGGGTGGGTGGGCTTCCTGGAATGGAGACACACACAGCTTGGCTGATGACATCACAGAGGAGCCCGGGATTCTCTTGCTGTTGAAATCCTCAGTCTGCCCAGCTGTATGACTAAGGCTGCTGAGGACATCCAGGTTTTTCGAGTTCCTAGAAAAGACCAAGGCCGCGCCAGCTTACGCTAACCCCATGGAGGCCAAACTCTTGTGAGAAGGCGTTTGCCGAGGACACTCAGAACTCACACTCCCTTGCCTCCGCAGTTCATCTTGGTGACGCCGTCAGTGTCACGGGTCAGTGAGGGAACTGGTGGCTGTAGCCAGCTGGAAGTCTGGGAGATGTCGAAGAAGCGTACCGTACACCTCAGCATACTTGGCTCCCATCTCTGATGTGTGGAGCTTCCTTCTGTAGGAGCAGAGACTGGTGTCTGAGACAGAAGTCCTGAGGTCAGGCAGCAAATCATCAGAGCTGGAGTTTCATTCACAGGGTGGTGGCTCACAACAGGTGGCTTTAGTTTGTACTCACTGTGGGTCAGTCTTGTGCCAGGTACCAAGGTGATCAAGGCAGGTAGGATCTTTGTCCTTAGGAAGCTCATAGTCTGGCAGGAGAGAGAGAGGCAGACATCAAAGAACTTTCCAGAAGTAAAGTTTGGGATTGAGAAAATGGCATCCAAGTTGAGTCTCAAAGCAGCAAGAGAGGGCAGTTAGGGGAAAGTGGGGAGGAATGACGGAAAAGTTCTCAGTTAGCAGCTATAATGTGCTCAAATGCCCAAGGGCTGGCAGTGGTGTAAGCTGCCCTGGGTGAGACCACCAGCTTCGTAGGCAAGCTCGATTGAATACCAGCAGTTTCAAACATTTCAAACCAACATTGGAAACCTCCAGAAAGTCCAAGTGTGAGCACGGTGGTGTGGGCAAGTGTCCACCTGACCCTCCTGGAGGATGTTTGAGTGACAACAATGATTCTGGGATGGATCCTAAGGACACTGGGGAGCCATGAGGACTTTGTGAGGTAGAGAGACAGAACCAAACTCACATCTCTGAGACATCATCCTGGTGGCTGTGGGACATGACTTCAGTGGCAGCCTGAGGCTATTGGATGCTGCTTCAGAGGTCCAGGTGAGGAAGGAAATGCCATCTGTGGATGGATGAACCTGTTTTACAGAGCAAGCATCCTGATTCGCTGACTTGATCTCTTCCCATAGGCCTGACTGCCCCTTTTCCTTGGATCTATGTAGTGGATGCAGGCTGGGTATGTATGAGAGCCCTGGCCCTACTGAGAGCTCTATGTCTATGTCTCTAGGCATCCTCAGAACCTTGTGCATTATGAATGCCACTAGACCTTCAGCCCCATTCACAGCTCCATACTCTGAACTGAAAATTTACAATAAATTCTGTCCCCTACTGCCCAAGAACAAGCCCTGTAAAGATGTCATACTACCCATCTCACAGCTTTGACACAGCAACGGTGTGTCTGGCTACAAGCTGGGCCTGCCGTGTACCAGGGCCTTCCAATGACCTGGCAGGAAGGCCTGAGAAAGAAAGTGACGGGTCATTGTCTGGCTTGGCCCTTACCATCTTCTTGGGGTCTGGAGCTTGGGATGGATGAGGAGCCCTTCTGTATGCTGAGCATGGAGTGATCTCACGTCTCTTTAGCAGATGGAGCAGAGGAGAGAGATCACAGTCCACAGGGCAAGGACTCGTGGGGATGGGCTCTGTGAGCTGTCTGGACTGGGCTCTCTTCCTTTTCACTTTTAATTTCCAGATGGCTCTGTGAATACAGTCAAATGACGAATCCAGACAACAGCGACCCACTGACAACGGTGACCCATTGCTGACCTAGCACGTGCCAGGCACTGTGCTAAGAATGTTCCAGAGAGTCATGCCATGCTTGTAGCACCTTTAAGAGGTGGGATGCAGCCCTGCCTCATAATGAGGCTAACTCTTGCAGAGAGGGGCTGCTCACTCTGCCCACACAGAATGCTTTCCTGAGCACCACTGAGGCAGAAACTTGGTTACTTTTGAAGTAAAGCACTTTTACTTACTTCTTTGTTTAAATGTTGTTTTTAGTTCTAATGAGGACTTGTAGTTGGCCATATTACACGGGTGGGGACACGGTGCAATGTTCTGACACATTGTTGCTACTGTTACCTCCACCAAAAGATGTGGAAACTCCCTGGCCTGCCCTCCTGCCCTGCTTATCAGGGATGTTCAGAGGGGGGTGTGTGTGTGTGTGTGTGTGTGTGTGTGTGTGTGTGTGTGTGTGTGTGTGTGTGTGTGTGTGTGTGAATGTATCTTTTTCTTTAGTAAGAAGCTGGGTGAGTGGGTCTGTTCAGCACAAGCTGCATAAAAGGCTTTTCTTGACTCCTCAATGCCCCGGTGTGGTCGGAGCTGTGAGGAGGTAGGTTCACAGGTTCCTACTTTGGTTCCTACTGCCCATCCCTTTCTCCTGGTCTAGCTTGGCCCCCTTAGCAGTCCTCTCCGGACTCCCAGGTCACTTCATCCTAGAATCAATCCCAGTAGACCCTGGGAGAGCAGATACTGACCTTCTGGATTCTTCCTGATCCTTCTGGATTTCCAACTGAAGGTGTTCCATCCCAACCCCTCAGCCAGAGGGAGCATTGCTATGACCCCCTAGGAACCATTTCATTCCCAATGTGAACAGCTCTGCTGGGGTGCAGAGGTTCTAGCTCTGATGCTGTGCCCCTTGAGCACCCCACTTTCAGTGCTCTCTTCTGCTTCCTGTCAATCATTTCTCCCTCATACCGCAAGCCTAACAGAAGCCCCACCTGTTCTGGGAAGCCTGAATGGAAGCATCTCTCATTCCCAGTCCCCAAAGCTTCTCTGGAACCCTCCACCAGCTATTTTAGGAGCACTCATGGCTACTGAAGTTTTCTTCTGTCCCACTGGTCTTGCTGGAGGTCTTGTGGTCCTCTTTGCTTGCCTTAGGCTAGTTTTGTTTTAGGCTTTTAAAACGTTTTTTTTTTTTAAATTAAAACAAAGCAGCACACCCACTGTTTGTGGGGTCATTCAAGGAATGTGAACCTAATTGTGTGTGTGTGTGTGTCTGTCTGTCTGTCTGTCTGTCTGTTTTTATAGCTAATTTTTTTAAAATATGTGTCCCTCTGGTCAATTGAATTTTAATTGCATTAAACATTTATTTATCTATTTATTTATCTATTTATTTAATTTTTAATCATCTAACCTTCGGACACTGGAACTTGCCCATACCTTCTTTCTGCACATTCTCCAGCACCACAGTCCCCACCCTGTTTTCTAATCACCCCTCATGACAGGGTGCCGTGTCCTGCTTCGCAGACTTTCAGTGGAGTTCAGAGAGGAACGGAGTGTCTTGTGGACCTGTGTTTTTATTTCCAGGAGGATGCAAAGGACGAGACAGGACTGTTCCTCCCGCCTGCCCTCTCTGACTTGTTTGGCTGACCCCACCCACCACTCGGACAGGAAGGAGCTTCTCTAAGTCAGGGAGGGATTTGGTCTCAGGCTGGGGTCAGTTTCACAGCTACGGAGTGCCCAGATTCCTTACCAATCTCTTCTTGACTCTCATAGTCTCCTCCGGTGCAGTTGTCCCTGCCTTCTGGGTAAGGAACAGGAGCCTTGGAAAGCTAGTAAGTGAGACGCCCAGGCTGGGTGTCCCTGAGATATGGTTACTGATCTGCCTGGATGCAGTGTCACCCCTTTTGCTGGTTCCCAGTGGCTGCTCCAGCTGCTCCCAGTGGACAATTGATAGATCCTAGTAAGTCAGGTTGAGTGGCAGTCAGAAGTGAGATGGACCAGATAGGACCGGCCCTGGCCTGCGATGCGAAGCAGGCAGCATGGGTCTGATGTTCCCAGGTCTACCTCCCATCATCCGTCGGGAACTGCTCTGGGGATGGCGCCCTGAGTGAAGACATGCTGGGTGGAGATACACCCCCAAGCACTACGGTGTCTTTGAGGCAGAAGGACACTGTGCAGGTGTCAAGCTCAGCAGGAGCATTTTAACAACCTCAGGCCTTGTTCACTCTCCGTGGTCCTCGAAGTGGCCGCAGGCTCATCCCTCTAATACGGTCTCAGTGACTTATTGGGCCCCAATAATTGGCTGTGCATGCACCCTTTCCAGTCTCCTTCTGGACTATACAGTAATTTTGCAAAGCCAAGCCTTCTGCTTGGGCAGGAGATGGGACTAATCGTGGCTAGAAGGCAGGTTCAGGCAGCAGGATAGCTCTCACCACCCAGTAGATTCTCTATAACTGGAGTGGGGGCTGTGTGTAGTCAGGAGTGCTCTGTGGACAGCGTCAGAAGGTGACTGCTAGGACGGACTCTCCACAAAGGATCCCCGGCTCTCCTGGAGCAGGCGTGTCATATCATCCTGCTGGCCCGATGGAGCAGGTGGCTCGGGAAGCTTCAGATGAGACTGGGCAGTGTTTTCTTTGCCCAGCTCCAGCTCTCTGTGCAAGTGGATTAAGTTCTGGATCAAATAGGGCCTCTTGCTTTCTTGGCGTTCAGGGCTGGCTTTGCTTCTCTGCCTGCTGGGATACATGTTGGATATGTGGATTATCCCCCATATCCAAACTTGGGGATCCTGCGCCTCCAACTGTTCCAGTCTGGGATTTAAGACATCTGGCCTAACTGGCCTGGAGACAAGATCCATTCTAGGGATATAGTGCTGATGGTATTGGCTGTCACATCAGAGATGTGGAGTGAACATCTTGGTCCTGACACCAACTAGGAGGGGACCTTCGGCCTGCTGTCTAAGCCCTGTGTCCTTGGACTGTGTTCAGACCCCACAATGTACTGTGGGAAGGGAGAGGTCCTGACTCTAGGAGAGTGCCAGTGGCCAGAGAGACCAGAGTGGAGACTCAGCTTCTGGGAGAGTTTGTCTCAGTGTCTCTCATTGTTCCCAGTGTCTGGGAGTCATGCTTGAGTCCCTTACCCCTCCAAGAGGCAGCCGATCTGTATGGTCCCCACCTCTCAGGTACCTTTCCTGGGACCTAGCATCTCCCACTGCAGCAGCAGCCACAGTAACAGGAGGCACTAACTCCTTTCCTTGGGTCCCTCCAGGGTTTGAGGGGAGAGGATCTCACTCAGAGAGAGGGGTGACACTTCAGGGTCCCCATGGAACCACACGCGTCTACTGGAAGCAGCCATGCCTGTTGATCGTTTATTGCTCACTGGCAGGCTTTAAGTGCTTTCCAATAGGTCCCCCTAAGTTTGCACATAGGGAAACTGAGGCTCGGGAACGCAACTCAAACTAGATAAAGCTGAGTGAGAGAACCCTCCACACAGGGAGTGTACCTTCACTTTTTGTGGCTCCATCACTCTGGGAACACAAAACCAGCATCATCCGAGAACGCGGAAGAAACTCCAGGTGTCAAAGTGTCATCCCCGTGCGTGGTGGGGGTGGGGGACCTTGGTAAGCATGTGCTGGGTAAATGCAACCCCTCACTTCCGCTCTGTCTCGGCCTTGGGAGTGGAGAAGGAGCAACACATTTCCTTACACCCACTCCTCTTCCCAGCCTCCCTCGCTCCAGCTTGTTGTTCTGACCTTGTTCGAGAGACGTCTTGATATTTGTTGCCAGGTAGACGAAACATCTGGAGGATTGACTCATCTTTTCCCTCCGTCCAAATGTCTTGGTGTCTTGAAGATAAAGGCACAGAGAAGTAACTGCCAGGGCCCGGTTCCCAGAAGGCCATAAAACACGGGCGATCCTGCCGGGCCTTGCATGCCACAATCCAGCAAAGTGTTCCTTGTATTCAACACATGGTGATTTTTTACAAAAATCGCTGAACTAGCCATGTTCTCTGTATTGATCAATAAATTACTTTGATGAAAGCTCAATAGGCAAAGGCCTCTGGCACTCATTCTCTCACAGAGGAAGGGCCTGGACGCGTTTCCATCTCAAAAACCTTGCAGCTCTTTCCAGACCTATATTTTCTCTCCTGCCTAGGCCGGGACCTGCTCAGACAGGGCTCTGACAGTTTGGAGAGCACACACAGGTACTCTTCTGACCTAGAAGTATGGAGGGTGGATGGGGTGTGAGTTCATTTACCCATCAGGCCCCCCCAAGGAATTGACTTTGCTTTTTTTGATAGTCCATGCTGTCCCTGCTGTGCCTGGCCTTTGCTAGACCCATATCCTGCTGGGATCCACAAGCACCATGTTCCCCTCCTGTGTAGAGGGGGTCAGGAGTCAGAATGGACCCATGGGTGCTTCTAAAATGTTGCATCTTTTGAGTCCCTGATCCTTGCTGGAACTTTCTATGTGCATTGCTGAATTTGGTGCTCGAGAGGCCCTTGGATCCAACAACAGCCTTCACGGTGGGCATCCGAGGCAGGAAAGCTCTCGGTTTGGAGGGACCGGAGACCGTGATCCTGGTATGCAGAACACCTCACAACTGTCTTCAAGCTCTTAGCATCTCATCCCTCGGTGAAGGAGGCTAGAGAGAAGCCAGAGGGTGTGGAGGGCAGTGGGGTCTTGCAGGGCAGCCCCACTGGAGCTCATCGCCCAGTTAGGATAAAATGATCGGATGCATGTAGTTCCCAAGCCACTGCGTGTCACCTGGAGCTAGTGCACAGAGCTAGCATCGCCTGCTCATGTGACGGTCACACTGTATTGTTAGGCTCCCCATTCTGTAGATTAGAGCACTGAGGTTCACAAGGCTGCCGTGACCACCGCTCAGGGCATTTCTCCCCAGTGCTGGGCCGGTCACAGGCCTGTGGAGCTGGAAAGGAGCTAAGGCTGCCTCCTCAGCTTGACTGTGGTGCCATCTGCAGACTGACTCCCAGGGAGCTGACTGACGAAGACGTACATCTGGGAGGCTGACTGTTTTCCCTGTTGCCCCAGGTAGATGTGAATAGAGCCCCCTCTGCTCTAGACCATCTACCCCAAACCCCCTTTGGAGACTGGTTCCTCTTTAATCAGCCCAGGCTGGCTCTGGCATCTCCATCCTCCTCAGCTATTCCAAGACTGTGGCTTTGTGACAGATGTGTGCCACTGTGCCGGCCAGCAGCGTCTTTAACTTCGCAGTGGTATTCCTGACAAGAGAACAGGTCCTTGAAGCAGAATCACTTTTGAAATCCTGAACCCCTCACTTTTTTTTAAATTTATTCATTTATTATATATAAGTACACTGTAGCTGTCTTCAGACACACCAGAAGAGGGCATCGGATCTCTTTAAAGATGGTTGTGAGCCACCATGTGGTTGCTGGGAATTGAACTCAGAACCTCTGGAAGAGTAGTTGGGTGCTCTTAACTGCTGAGCCATCTCTCCAGCCCCCAAACCCCTCACTTCTTGACCTTGCCGCAGTTTCCCTAAGAGCAGGTGATATGATCCAAGTATATAAGAATACATCTATCATCTATCTATCTATCTATCTATCTATCTATCTATCTATCTATCTATCTATCTATCTATCTATCTATGTCTATATATTACATAGAGATATGTACTCACCTTACCTTACTTTATTTACCTTACTTTACCTTATTTATTTATTTATTTATTTATTTATTTATTTATTTATTTATTTATTTCAGACAGAGCCTTACCATGTAGCTAGGCTAACCCTGAACTCACAGCAGTCCTCCTGCCTCGGCCTCCCACACACTGGGATTACAGGTGTCCATCACCACGGTCTGCTTCGTTTATTCTCCAACAGAAACGAAAACAGTAATTCCCCGTTTTTTACAGCTCTAAATATTTTTCTTACCCCAGCCTGACCCCAGATAAAACTGGGGCTGCCAGAGGGCAGAGCTTAACTTTCTACCCCGGTAACAGAGCCCAGTATTGGGGAAACATTCAACATTACACAGCTGCCCAGCAGACCAGGCAGGACCCAGATGAGACTGCCAGCTGTGTGTGGTTTCCTCCTGCCTCACAACTGTCCTCATGTCAGAGCCCTGGGCTGCAGGGGAAGCCCAAGCCTCCCAGGCAGCTGGCCTTGTGCAGAGTTGGCCTGGTCCTGTCTCCAGCCCCTTCCTCAGTGGTGTGGTTCTTCCCCTGCACTGCAGTCCCCACATTAGCCGCCCTCCTCCCATTAAAGAGACATTAGCTGCCCCATCGGGCCCAACACCCATGCCCTGCTCTCTCCCGCAACATCCTCAGGACTGTGGCTTTGGGCCAAGGGACATTTTTCCCAATTACCTCGATCGCCTAAGTTCCTGCTGCAGCTGGCCAGGCCCAGCCCCATTTGCATACCATTAGCTATGATGCCATGCATTATGGATTCATATTTAATTTTAGTACTTTTTGGAGGCAACTCTAACCTAATTAAAATCTCCTTCTCCAAGAATCTGACATTTCCCCGAACTCTGACTCTGCACGAATGGACCACACACACACACACACACACACACACACACACACACACACTCACACTCACCTTGGTCTAGCTATAGATGTGTATTACTACTTTGGCCCTAGCTCTTTAGATTCTATACTTAAGTAAAAAAGGAAATGATATTTTCTCCCAAGGAAATTTGTCAGGCTCAGTTTTCCTCTTTCTATAAATAATAATAAGATAGTAGTTGGGACCCACAGCATACTCATATCCTTAACTCATTTGCATGTGGAAACTATGAATTGTATGACTTTTAAATTTTTCCTTCCTCAATTCAAATCTAATAGCTGAATGTTTGCTGGAGGATTACTGCACGTTGATCAGACACCCTAATTTTCATAGCACTTTGAGACCAGCATTGTTTTTACACATCCATTTTACAGATGGAAAGACTGAGGCTCAAGGTTTCCCCCTCCCCTTGGGACCACTCAATATTGATGGAGGTTGAATCTGACCCCACAATGCTTCTGAATCTGAACCTTAACTAGACCACAGTTTTCCTCTTCCTTTTGAAAGGTAGAATTGGGTTCAAGGATTGGAGGTGCTGTAGTTTTCCAATGTCCTTGGATTCAGGCCAGTGTGTGACTGCCATTCATTTCCCTATGTGTCTCAGCAGTCAGTCTATCTCAGCCGGTCAGGGACAGCATCTTTTGACCTAAGCATCCTAGGGTAGCAAAGTTTGGCTGGGCCCTGGCAAGCTGGGCAGATCCCTGGGTGAAGCACAGGAGAGAGGGCTCAGCTCATCGGTGCCCCATGCTGTCTGCCCAAGCCCCAGTTCTCTCTTCTTCATGTGGAAGCCAGAAGGGTGAGAAGAGGCAGGGTGGGAACTCCATATGGACCTCCAAGGAGGAGAATTCATTGTTCAACACCCCAACCTTGAATTATGACAAGACACATATTCTGACACAGAAAAGCGAGAGGAAGCTTCAGTGCACAGCCTGGGCATAGCCAGCTCCAGCCTTGTGCACAGCACTGTCCCAGACACTTCCATAATTACACAGGCGCAGAGCAGCTTGGCTTCTTACTCCCATTGTACAGAGGACTCCACAAGAACTAGGGCTAGGAGCAGCCCCAGGACTCTCTACCCTCAAAGCCTTGGGTTTCCCACCCTCCGTTTCTGTCGTCCCTGCAGGACACTGAGTTCCCGGAACAGTGCAGACAAAACCCTTCCTCGAATAGACCTCTCTGGGTGCTGGGTAGAGCCTGAGGATCCTGCCCCACCAATCTAGCTGAAGCAGCAAGCTCCGATTTCAGTACGAGCTCTTGTTTCAAATCTACACGGTGGAGAAAGACATGCCTGTGTCGACCCGGCTTCCACATGCATGCACATAGCTGTGTGCACAAGCACACACACAGGCAAACATCGCACACGACACAGGAAAGGAGACAGAGTGAAGGGGTGCTTCACCCGGAGCCTGGTGCACAGCCGGTAGGTTGTGTGTGTGCTCTCCCTGTGTTATCATCTAGAATTTTCTGATGAAACTCTGCCCCGGGCCCTATGCATTCAGGTCTCCAAGCTTCTGTGCTTGGAGACCCTCTCTTCCCTCTGTGGTTGTCTTAGTTAGGGTTTCATTGCTGTGAAGAGACACCAAGACCACAGCATGTCTTATAAAGAACAGCATGTAATTGGGGCTGGCTTACAGTTTCAGCAGGTTCCTGGCAGGCACGGTGCTGGAGAAGGAGCTGAGAGAGTTCTACGTCTTGATCCACAGACAGCAGGGAGAGACTGTGTCACGCCGTGTGCCACACTGGGCAGAGCTTGATCATAGAGGAGACCTCAAAGCCCACCTCCACAGTGACTCGCTTTCTCCACACTTACCCTCCGCCACAGCTCCTAATTTTGTTACTCCCTAAGGGCCAAGAATTCAGACACATGGTTCTATGGGGCGGGGCCGTTCCTATTCAACCGTGGCCAATCAAGGTCAGGCCACTGATCCAGGTTTTCTAAGCCAACCACCCCCCGCACTCCAGGCCACTACAGAATTCAGGGGTAGCACGGGATGCTAGGTCTAAGTCTGACACCTGTGTCCTCTCTGTTACTTCCTCTCTACCTTGAGTCAGCTACCATTTGCTCGTTGCCTCAGTTTCCCTCATTAACCAGGTGCGATCGTTGTACTCCCACAGGGGACTGAGGCATTGGCTTGCCCCACACGTGTGACAGTTTAAGCAGTGGTACTCCCTGCGTGATCTCCTCCTCCCCCATCTTTCCCTAGAAAGGCCTCAGAGACGGCAGTGTGGGCCTGCTCCCTTTGACCGTCTGCTTCACAGTCTTAGAGCCTCACACAACATCTTAAAAAGACATACCTGCAGGGCCGTGTAGCAGCGTTTGTAGCTCAGCACCACGGACAGTGTCTTAGACCTAAATACTTCTGCGGGGTACAGATAGGCCTTAGTTCAAATCTTCATGGTGACCAGCCTAGGCCTCAGTTTTTTCACCTGCAAAGGGGGCACATCAATGGGCTTCAGCTAAGATATTCAGAATAGGCGGTGGCCTACCCCTATGCACCAGCGGAGTGGTTCACTGAAGGCAGAGGCAACCCAGCCTCCCCCAGCCAAGGACTCAGGGTAAGGCCCAGCATCCACATCCCAATAATATCTGCCTGGTGACTCCCGTTGTCCAGAGGTAACAGCACACGGGATCCCTGGGGCAAAGCAGACTTTGCCGGTGACGGTCCTCCTTCCTTTCACATTTCACAGTGAGGTTTTGCAGGAAAATATCCCTGTTTCCATGTGCAGAGAAAGATCATCGGCTCCTTCTAGCCCAGCTGCTGTGATACAGAAGGCCTTGGTCCCTGTGGGACCCAGAAGCCTCTGCTCATGAGTGGCTTCTACTGCATGTGGCCTGGTGCTATATTTAGGTCTCATCAGGCCTTTGAGTCCCTCTGTCTCTCCGAGCTTTATTAAGGTCACTGCTCTTCCTATAGAACTAAGCCTGAAGGGCTGAGGCAAAGCCCCTTCCCCAGTGAAAGAAAGCTAGAGGGACCCTCCAAGGTCTGAGACTCCTCTGTGGATGGCTCCAAGGTGGGCAGGAGAGTACAGGACCACAGCCTTCCGTGAGAGAGTAGGGGGAAAGGAGAGGGAGGGAGTGAGAGGGAGAGAGAGAAAGTCACCCATAAGCTTAATCTGCCTCATTTGCCCCTTTGGTCCAGCACCCTCTGACTGACCTGCCAGAAATTCTGACATGGCTCTATACATGTCCTTTTACCCTCATTCAAAAACCCTCAAGGGCTCCCTATTACCTATAATAAATGTATAAACATAAAGTCCAACCTTGGCTTGGCATTCAGGGTCTTCTGTGATCTGACCCACCCTACTTCTCATCTTCAGTAGCAAGCCTAAACCCATACAAGACGAAACCTTCACAGGGACCAGGTTTCATCGACCACAGGCACCTTGGAAAGTAAATAGAACACCAGGTGATCTGTTAATACCTGATGACCTAATGGCTAAAAACTGAAGTATAGCATGGCCGTTTGCAGCTTCCCATACCCGAGTACACTCGACTCTTCCTGATCCTCTGTGGTGAACCAGTCCAGTGTCCTCCTCGCTGGACATGTCTAGGGTACAGCTGCTTCTGCCCAGTGGCTGACACTCGTGAGGTCTGTGGAAAGAAGATGCCTCAGCCTGACTTTCCACCCCTCCGAATTCCTCTGTGACTTTTGGAGAATGGGGCAGCACCAGCCCTGGTAGAGCAGAGGGGGAGGGATGCCACCCCAGGTAGGGGACAGTACGTGCATCATCTGCTCAGGACAGATTGAAGGGCTTAGAGGGGCTGGCATCACCTGGGTGGGCTCATGTAAGTAGAAGCCCAGAAAGCACAACATGGGATCTGACGATGGTGGGGCTCAGAGCAGGAGCTGGGGGAATGGGGGATCAGGGCAGTAGGTGAATGTGACTGGCCACTGCTGTTCCTCTGTCAGCACAGAAGCTGTCCTGGGGGAAGCAGCTGCTAGGCAGCGGTCTGAGGTAAGCCTGAGACCTGGAAGCAAGGCAGGAACTGTGTACCTCACCCAAGGCTAAGGTTAGGTTTCAACTGTCCAGAGAGGTGACCGCTCTCTGCCATTCTGGGGACAACTGACGGGGCCCTCTATTTCACCTGCTCTGCACTTGTGGGTCCAGCAGACTGTGGTTGGGGATGGAGTAGGGATAGTGTAAAGTGTGGTCTGCAGCCATTCAGATAATGGCTGCTCCCACTGCTGTCCCCATGCCTGAGTCATGGATACCATGCCCCCTCACTGGAAGGCATCAGAGGATGCATACACACGTATACACCCCATGTGCATGCACACACACATACAGGACATACACACACACACACACACACACACACACACACAGAGCAGCGCGCACAGACAGACAGTGAGAGACAGAGACAGACAGATAGAGACAGAGCGAGCACAATGACCAAGGACTCCTTCATGGCCCTGGAGACATCTTTTACATTTGGTACCTGCTGATTTGAGGGACAGGAGGGAGGGTCTGGGAGTCTCGTGTTGGGTCCTCCGTTCCAGTCATCCACATCCCTAGGTTCCCTTGGGTCTCAGAAAGGACAGTTGCAGTGACAATGCTGTCTCTGACCCTCATCCTTCCCCAAGCCCTTTGCGTGCTTTTCCCTCTGCACCCCGTGATATCCAGATCATGTGGGATTATCGACTCTGCTTTACAGATAAGGAAATGGCTGGCGAAGGTCCTGTGGCTAGCGAGAGAGAGCACTGGGCGTGGGGATTAGTCTACTGCGGCTGGCTTTCCTCTACTCTGATGTGAAGAGTTTTCATTTAAACAAGATGTCCTGAAGTTTGCAGGAGCAGTGGATGGGAGCGAGGAGAAGGTGGGGTTGGCCACAGACTCCTCTCTTCCACTGCTGTCCCTTATATTGGTTTTGGGTCCTGACAGACAGCCAGTGTCACTCAGCCCCTCTCTCTTCCTCTGCAGTGTCAGTATGGGGCAGAAGAGCAGGACCTGATCAGGATCTGAGGAGCTTGTGGGTGAGGAGGGTTGCCAGGGTGATGAGTGATAGCTACGGTGGCTCTTAGGTACCTTGTTTGGGGTTGGGAGTTCCAGGAGGAAGGTAGGAAGAGTCTAAGAGGAAGGAAGGGGATTGCTCGGGAAGCCTCAAAATTGTGTGTGTGTGTGTGTGTGTGTGTGTGTGTGTGTGTGTGTGTGTTGGTGTGTGTTGGTGTGATGTGTGTGTGTTGGTGTGTTGTGTGTTTTTTTTGTGTGTGTATAGGTGTGATATGTGTGTTGGTGTGATGTGTGTGTTGGTGTGTTGTGTGTTTGTGTGTGTGTGTGGTGTGATGTGTGTGTAGGTGTGTGTGTTAGTGTGGTGTGTGTGTGTTGGTGTGATGTGTGTGTGGTGTGATGTGTGTGTGTTGGTGTGGTGTGTGTGTAGGTATGCATGTGTGTTGGTGTAGTGTGTGTGGTGTGATGAGTGTGTTGGTGTTTTGTGTGTATAGGTGTGGTGTGTGTAGGTGTGTGTGTTGGTATAGTGTGTGTGTAGTGTGATGTGTGTGTGTTAGTATGGTGTGTGTGTGTGTTAGTGTGGTGTGTGTGTGTGTGTGTGTGTGTGTGTGTAGGTGTAGTTAGTTTCCCCATTAACCCTTCATTTTAAAAAGAAACATTTATCCTGGGTTTTACATGGAGGACTCAGACAGACAACATCCTTCCAACACATGGCTAGATTCCGTAAGTCATAGTCCAGTCCTGAAGGTGTCACTTAGGTGAGAGTGGAACCAAGCCATGACATTCAAGGGCACAGTCCCATCTGGGAGAGTTCAGAATATCTAGAGAAGGGGGTCAGCCTGCTCCCCCAATGCCATTTCTTTCCTTCAGACCTCTGGCTGCAGGTCAGTTGATGGTTGAGGCCACCTCGGGCAGGGTTTGACATCCATGTGACTATGAGGCCATTCCCAGTCAGTCACCAGCAGTGATGACCAGGCTTCCTCGATAACATGCCCTGTGAGGGCAGATTTAACACTCACCCAGTAGATCCGACATTCTTTATAAGTTATGTATCAATACACCCGGGTTAATCTGCATACCTAACAAATTGCGAGCTGTAATTAATAATGGTATTTAAATAAGTAATTAGAATGATGCTATTCAGAGCCAGGTGTGGAAGTTCACACCTGTAATCTCAGCCCTGGGGAGGCTGAAGAAGGAGAACCTAGAGTTTGAAGCCAGACCGTGTCTCAAAAAAGATATATGTGGGGGCTGGGGATTTAGCTCAGTGGTAGAGCGCTTACCTAGGAAGCGCAAGGCCCTGGGTTCGATCCCCAGCTCCGAAAAAAAGAAAAAAAAAAGATATACGTATATTGCTCCCGGTGGATGTTACTGGTGACGCCTGTCTTGTACTCAGCTGTGTCCAGTCTGTTTGGACCCTTCTAAGTCCTCCCACTGTGGTGGCCAAGCACATGCTGTCACTCAGGAGTATCATGCTGGAAGAGGGTTACCCAGTGGTGTGGGGGGGAACTTAGCCTTTGCAAGGACTAGAAAATGCAGCTGCTCCTGACAGCTCTCCTGCACCCACCTCACTTCCTCTTCCCTCAGCCACGCATCCTGAAGTCACCACCCAGGTGAACCACGTGATCCCAGTCCTCTCAGCCTCTGCGTTGGGAAAGCACAGTGAGGGAGGATCTCCTTTGAGGAAATCAAGAAATCCAGTAAGGACTTTGTCCTCTGACTGACAAAAGAGGGATCAGTTTTTCTTCCCCTTGAAAACCAGTACTGTGTCCGTTTGCCCCATGGAGAGTGAGCAGATCTGTGCTGTGGTGTGCTGACTCTAGCCTGGAAGGTTGTCTCATGAAATGTTCTGGGCCCTCACGAGGAGCAGAGAGAAACTCCAAGAAGGCTGAGACTGGAGCTGTGCGTCTTCCCACCTGCAGATCTGTGTGGAGTGCCCTGGGGAGTAACTGAGTTCAATCCTAAGCACAACGGAGCTTTGAATATAAGCTCATTAAATTTGCGAGGACAACTGCCAAATGCAATCGATTTTTGCTTTAGGACAATTGATTCCAGCAAATTTTTTCTGACAATAGGCAGATGAAGGGCCCTCTCATCTATTGCAGCCATTCTTGGGTTGTGATAATAAAATGGAGCAATTGTCCCAGAAAGCTCATTTTTCAGAGTCTGGGGGCAGTGACACACAAACATATACACGTACAACATTACCTGCATATACACACCAGTGCATACACACGCGTATACACAGATACACATGCATAGTCACATACACACATAAGTACATATACCTCACACAGATGAAATTCACATGTGTGTATACACAAACACACACATACCATATATCTGCATAGACACAATTCATACATACATAGACATGTAACCATGCATGACACATGTACCTGTATCTACATACATGCATGTATACATGCACACACATATACATATAACATTACCTGCATATACACACCCATGCATACACAATGTGCAAACATGTACACATGTAAACACATATATGTATATACATTTATACACACATACGAGCACACAGGGGCATAGATACCCCAAAGCACACATGCACACTCATGTGCACACACATGTACATACATAAGCATACATTTCTCACACTGACCACATCTGATAGCATTTAAGTCTCTCTGGGTTATTGCATCCAGATGGATTGCTGGCTGGCAATTGGAGGAGCACTGTAGAGAAGTTATTGACAGGAATTGGCCTGGGACCTGCTGGGCCACTCCCACCTATCACCCCCACTTGCATGCGTCTCGTCTTGCTCTTTCTCCTGGACAAGTGCTAAACAAGTTGAGCGGCCATGCAATGCAGTCACTGTCCCTCAAATGCACGTTTCCGAGCAGGGAACCTCTCTCAGGTTTCTCGTACCATGAAGGCGATTTAGATCTGGCTGAAATTTTCAAGGCTCACCTTCTCTCCGGTGTGACCTCAGGCCCTTGAATGTCAATCCTCACAGGCTCTGGCTGACCAGGGAGCATAAGGAGGAGGAGACAGAATTTGGATTGGGATGGGTGAGGGTGGGTTCTTGGCTGGGCTTCCTGCTTGTCTTTGAACAGTCGTGCGTCTCTCTCTGTGGACCGCAGTTTCTTTTTCTGTAAACTGGAATTATTGCCCTGATAATAAACAGTCCCAGGCACCCATGACAAAGCTCACATAAAGCACCCAGCGTGGCGTCAGGCCCAGGGCTGTGCGAGCATGGATATGTTATCTCGTTTCTCTGAACTTCACTTTCTCCATTTGGCAAATTGGGTTAAGAGCTTCCACCTTCTCGGGTGACTGGGAAACACCAAGCAGATTAGGTATGAGAAGCCTCAAAATGGGGACTTGCATACAGTAGTGCTCAACAAAGCCTGGCACTGCTACCATCGTCACTCCCCTCATGTATGTTAATAACTTAATAAATAAGTATAATAAGTCAATAAAAGTGAGGGTTTTCTTGTCTATGTTAGGCGCTGAAACGGGCCAGTATGGGGAGCACTAAATAGCACTATATCTGGAAAGCCGCCTTGGGGGCCGTGTGGGTGGGAAGGAGACAGAATGGGGTGCTTTTCCAGGAACTGCCCAGAGAGTGGCCTGGAAAGCCCAATGCTGAGTTCTGTGTCCCCAGCTGGCCACCATACCTGCCTCCTGCAGTGTGGTTTTCTTACCACTGAAGACACAAAGTTTGCCCAAGCTGGGACAGTGTGTTTGATGTGAAATCCACTCTTGGAGTGCCTGGGTCCTCCCTGACTCTACCACACAGACTGCCCTCCCTGGATTGGCAGGGCAATAGACTAACCCTGCCTTCCATTTTATGTTCTGGAACCTTGGGCACCTGTGCCGTCCACCCTCCCCTGCCCTCCACATTCCCATCTGGGTCTCAAACTCAAAACTTCTCACTTTTGGCTCTCGTCCCCAGCTCCATCTCTCTCTCTCTCTCTCTCTCTCTCTCTCTCTCTCTCTCTCTCTCTCTCTCCCCCCCCTTCCTCCCTCCCTCTTGTCTCTGTCCCTGTCTCCAGAAGCTCAGCAGTGTAAGACAGGTCTAGAGGGAGCTATAAAGATGCTAGTTAGATGTATGAGACTATATCTGGAGCCTAGGCTAGACCTTGTATCTGGAGCCTATGCTAGACCTTGACACTTATCCCATTCCTCCCATTGCCTTGAGTGGAAACCCCAGCTGTTGGTCATAGGGTGTGGGAAGGGTTCCAATACCAGGTTCTTTTACCCCGAGAAACCAGAAGCCTTTTCTGAACTTCAGACTCCTTTCCCATAAAATGGCGGTAAAATCTCATGTCACAAAGTCATCAGGAGTGTAGTTTGGTGGCTTGAATAATCATGATCCCCATAGGCTCCTATATTTGAGTGCTGTAGTCACCAAGGAGTGGCCCTATCTGAGAAGGATTAGAGAGATAAAGAGGCAGGGCCCTTATCTCTCTGGAGTGGGTGTGGCCTTGTTGAAGGAAGCTGTGTCGCTGGGGGTGGGCTTTGACTTTGCAAAAGCTCACACCAGGCCTGGTCTCTCTCTTTGCTTGTGGATGGGGATGCAGCTCAGCTACGCCTGCAGCCCCGTGCATGCCTGCCTGCTGCCATGCTCCCCGCCACGAAGATAATGGGGCTATGCCTCTGAAACTGAGCCGGCTCCAATTAAATGCTTTCTTCCCTAAGAGTTGCCTTGGTCGTGGTGTCTCTTCACAGCAAGAGAACAGTGACTAAGACAGGTGAAGAGACGGGCCCAGGACTCCCTAGTAGAATCTGACAAATGCCAGGCATGGAGAGCGAAGAGGCTGCTGCCGTAAGCGAACACATCAGTTCTCATGGATCCACGGACATGCACTGGTGATCCTCCCTGCTGAGGCCTTTGGCTGCTGCTGGAGATGCAGACTAAGCTAACAGAGATGGTTCTTGGGGAGGCTACTGTCATCAGGAAGGTTAAGACCGAGGTCCTGCAGTCTGGCAGGCTGGTAAGGTCCCAGGGCAAGGCAGAGAGAGAGAAGCCACCTTGGTGACTGTGATGGAAAACTGTTCTTGTTGGGTGGAGATTCAGAGTGCCTGGCCAATGGGACATAGCCACCTGGCCAGCTTGGGCTGTGAAAGATAGGCCTGGGCTCCACCCATTCATTTCTCATTTATTCAGCTAGACCTACTATGTGCCCAACATTGTCCCCTGCTTTGAATCTCACAGCAGGGAACAAAACATACCTTTATCCCCGGACTGCCAGAGCTTAGATTGTGGTGGAGGGAGAGACAAAGAGCTATTAAAATGGGTTGGTCGACCTCTCCCCCCCATCCAGACCCATCTGGGACCCACCTTAGCTATTCTTGGCTCTGCTGCCATTAAGCCTGATTGTTTCTGGTCCTTCTGGGGCATTGACTAGGTCATCATGATCATGGTGGCACCCCTAATGCAGGTAGGGTCACCCCAGCACGTCTAAGGCTGAGCCTGGTTGCTCATTCCTTTTCCCCCATGGCGGCCTGAGAAGCAGAGGCTGGTGGCAGCTTACCTCTGAGCCTCGATGCTAAACCTCCACAGCACTGCATGGCTGTAGTCGGAGCCTGGGTTTCATCCTTCCAGCCCACACTGCCCCTTTCCCGGGGTCCTGGATGGGAGTGGCGTGGAGTTCCGCAATGACATCTCCTGTTTTAACATCTGTGTGTGTTCACTGCAGCTTTACTGCCTTAAAAATGTTTTCTAATAACCCCCAGGTGTTTCTCTTGCATACAATAGCCTGGCTTGTTACAGCCCAATTAAATCCTTATTTGAGACGCTTAATTAAAACTCTGAACAGAACAAGCCATAAAGCTTGCTCCTTGCCAGCCTTTCGCCAAAAGTGCCTGGCCCTTCCCCCACTACAGGCTCCTTCTAGGACATTGCTGATGATGCTTCTCTACCTCTAGTATTGACCTGGAGGGGCAGAGGCGTTCAACTTGTTCCCCGGAGACTGAGCTCATGGAACCTGAGTTCTTAGCTCCTTTTCTGAGATTCATCTCAGATAGCCAGAGAACCCAGTCTCAGACAGTGCCATCTTGGGCCAGATAATTCCTTGCTGTCCCCCAACACCCGGCCTCTCCCAAAGAATGTTAGTGGCCTCCTCACTGCCAGTGGTGACAACCAAAAATGTTTCCAGACATTGCCAGATGCTCCCTGACAGACAGGGAGGAGGTCACCCTCTCTGGGGTATCACTGTCGCAAAAAGGAAGTCCCACCCACTGCTTTCCCATCTCTGTTATCCAATACCTTGTAGAGACAACTTAAGGGAGGAGGGGTCTATTTTTTTTCCAGAAGGTTCTGTCCATGCTCGCAAGACTTCCTCCCTGTGGTTGGAATGTCACTGTGAGGATCATGTGGCAGAAGCATCCCCTCAATTCTCAGCATCCCACAGGCAGAGACAAGGGATGAAGGTTGGTGCTTGCCTGCCCGGCTTTCTTCTATTCCCCTTTCATTCTTTCTGGACCTCCAGTTCATGGGTTAGTGATACCTACATCTAGCTAATCCTTTCTGGAAATGTCTTCTCAGACATACCCAGAGCTGTGCCTCGCCATCTCCCAGGAGATGCTAACTCCAATCCTGAACCTCAGCAAGAGACAATAGAGATGAACCACGGCATCCACCATTGGACGCCCTGCAGTCTGAGAGAGGCAGCCCCTTGGAAGTAGGTGCTTGCTTCCTCCCCTTCAAACTGAGAAAATTCTAACAGGAAATAGAGATTTCTCAGAACCCTGGAAGAACCAGGGCGGGAAAGCAGGTGAGTAAGGCAGGAGGGGACACATCTCTACCAACAAACCACCTGTCCTGCCTACAGTCACGGTCTTCCTTCTCTCTTAGTCCAGGATAAACTGGAGCCAACTCACTTTCCCACAGCCTCCTGGAAATCAGCGCCTGGCCACTTGGGATCCTAAACTGGAAGCCTTCTGAATTAGGGTTTCCACTGATGTGAAGAGACACCGTGACCAAGGCAGCTCTTATTAAAGGCAAACATTTAATTGGGGATGGCTTACAGTTTTGGAGGTTCAGTCCATTATCATCATGGTGGGAAGCATGGCAGTGTGCCAGCAGACTCAATCCTGGAAGAGCCAAGAGTTCTACATCTTGATCTGCAGATCTGAAGGGAGCCATGAGTAGACTGGCTTCTGCAGGCAGCTGGGAGGAGGGTCTGCTCCACACTGGGTGGAGCTTGAGCATAGGACCTCAGAGTCCACCTACACAGTGACACACCTCCTCCAACAAGGCTATACCTTCTAATAGTGCCACTTCCTATGGGCCAAGCATATTCAAACCACCACACCTTTCTGGCTGTGGCTGACCTAGAGACAACGGAGGTACCAACCTGAGATCCAGAGATATAGGAGGAGTGCATGATGGGACAGCTCACACCCCTGGCCCTCAGATAGAAGCATCCCCAGCTGTCCCGGTGACAGTCCAGTTCCCAGAGTGAAGAGAATGAGATGGGAGGAGAAGCCTGCCACTGGATTCTGATTGACAGGGAGGTGAGGGTGTCTAGTGAAGGGATGTGACAAGAAAATGAGAGGAAGCCACTCTATCTATTTGTAAGGCCCACACCTAGGAGGGTGTAGCCTGACTATCACATGTGACATGTGACATGAAAGTAGACACACGAGCAGGAATGGTCTGGAATGGGGAGCATAGAGAAGAGCTCACTGCTGGCTCACTTATACCAGTGAACACTCAGAGCTGCATGTATTTATCATTTTAAAAGAGTGTGTGTTTGTGTGTGTGTGTGTGTGTGTGTGTGCATGTGTGTCTGTGTATCTCTGTGTGTGTATCTCTGTGTGTATGTGTGTCTGTGTGTGTATCTCTGTGTGTATCTGTGTGTGTGTCTCTGTCCTTATGTGTCTGGATGTGTATTTGTGTGTGTCTGTGTGTATGTGTGTTTGTGTATCTGTGTGTGTATGTGTGTGTGTCTGTGAGTGTGTGTGTGTCTCTGTGTGTATGTGTCTGTGTGTACCTCTGTGTGTGTATGTGTGTGTGTGTCTGTGAGTGTGTGTGTGTCTGTGTGTGTGTCTGTGTATCTGTGTGTGTGTCTCTCTCTGTGTGTATGTGTGTGTAAGTGTGTGTGTCTCTGTGTGTAACTGTGTATCTGTGTGTGTGTCTCTGTGAGTGTGTGAGTCTCTCTCTGTGTGTGTGTGTGTGTGTGTGTGTGTGTGTGTGTGTATGTGTGTGTTCACCCACTGAGACCAGAACCTGGAGTTGCAGACAGTTGTAATCCCAGTGTAAGTTCGGGAACTGAACTCCAGGCTGCTACAAGAGCAGTGTGTGCTCTTAACTGCGAGCATCTCTCCAGCCCCTCCAGAAGTATTTAAAACAAAACTGAGCCTTCACTGAACATGCACAGACTACTTTATTATCGTCTTACAGTCATCCTTAAACAGTACAGTCTGACAGCTACTTGCACAGCATGTATATTTCGTTGGTTATTCTGTCATCCGGAGGTGACTTGCAGTGGGGGACATGTGTAGTACTGCAGACATATGAATATTATTGTGTTTTCAGCCAGGGACTCAGCAGCCTTGGATCGTGCTATATATACATAGGTATCCTGGGACCAATACCGTGAAAGTTGCTTTTCTGTCTTAGTGAGGAGCTGGCTGACAGAGACAACTTAAAGGAGAAAGGTTTCCTTGGTCTCACTGGTACGGAGGGGGTCTGCACACAGTCCCTCCATCCCATTAGCTTGAGTGGACTATCATGACAGTGGGGGTGTGTGACAGAGGCAGACAGGAAGCAGAGTTCATCAGAAGTGAGTGGGGTAAAGCATTCTCAAGGACCCACCCTGTCTCCATTTCAGGCTTACTTCCTTTAACCAAACCTAGCATCTCAAAGTTTCTAGACCCTTTCAGAATAATACCGTCATCTGGAGATCGAGTGCTCAAACTTGAGCGCATGGGGGACATTTCCTATTCAAATTATCACAGAAGTCCTGTGGGCACCTAGGCTCTACTGGCAAATTGATCCAAGAAAAATCAGGTTTGGACCGAGTCCTAGGGAACCTGTTTTTGTTCTAGGAAGAGTTATTGAGGCTGGATGGAAAAAGGAAGAAGGATTGATCAATATGGCATGTGCCTTGTGACGAGATTCCTGGCCATACTATTCCCAAAGAGGACCTGGAGTCTGTTGATGGAGAAGGTTTTGAGACAGCCGCCATGAGCTGTTGTGTGTTGAATACCTACTATACGTGGTGCTGAATGTTGAGCGAGTCACACCTCGCCAGCCTTCACAGAGCCCACAAGGAGGAGAACTTGGTCTTTTTCGCATTCTAGATGACCTGCCCAAAGTACACTGTGGTCAGGGGTAGACAGTGTGACAGTGACTGACTCTGGCTCCCATTATGGTGGGCCCCTTCCTTCCCAGTTGCTACTGGTCTTTCCTTCCTGCACAGTAATGGGTGTATAGCCTATGCTCAGCCCCTATGGGATCCCTTCCCTCTGAAGTTCCTCGGGCTGATGGTGCAGAGCAAAGCCTTGGATGGGCTAAGGGATGGGAAGAAAGTATAGCAGAATGAGATCCAGAGATGGTCAAAGGCTTCCCGTTCCTACTGAAAGAAGGAAAAGGACTTCATGTTGATGGTGACAAGTGCCACTGAGATGCTTCACTCACCCCTACACAGACTCTTGAGGAAAGGGTGGGCTGACCTGACCCTCGGGAAGAGAAGCAGATCCCAGGTGAGTGATGTGGGAGGCTTTGAACCTGGGCACCAAGGCCATTTCCCTAATGGCCTAATGTTGAGTGAATGGGCCTTCTTAGAAGCCCGAAGATGGCGGAAACTTCAGAGATCACAGACCAGAAAGCTTTCTTGAGGCCAAGATTTGGGGACACCCTAGCCCCATCTACAGAAACACAGCATCATTGAAGATCCATCTTATATCATATGCTGTGTTAGGTTCAAGGCCAAGTTCTGCTAGGCTGAACTTGCTTTTGGGGGGCAAAGGCAGCTGCTAAACTTCAGACCAGCGAGGTGCAGTGCACCTGGGTTCAGAGAGATGTTTGGAAAACCTGTCACTGGGCTGTAATGTGCACAAAATGGAGACAGTCCAAGTGTCCAGAAGGACAGTGAAGTCTCAGGATGTGGTTCATATGGGAGAGGGCTTGCCTGATACATACAAGGCCCAGCTTTCCCTCCCTGGCACCATCTAAAACTGGACGTGATGCTATGTGCCTGTGACCCTAGCACTAGAGACTTGGAGGTAGGAGAATTAGGCGTCATCCTCCACTGAATGACTACATAGGGAGTTCAAGGCCAGCCTGACATCCATGAGACTCTTCTTTAAAGGTCAATGAGATGGATCGGTAACTGGCCCAACTTTGTCTCCCAAGACAGAGCTGTCAGTTCTGCCCCTGTGTGAAGGAGTCAGAGTACTACAGATCTCTGAGTTTCGGTTGCTAGACACAGACTTCCTTTTGTTATCTCCAGAATGTTGTTGGACATGGGTGCATAGCACCCCACAATAGTGTAGGCCTCAGAGCTTGGGGAGAGCAAGGGCTGAAAATCCAGGTTGTCCCTGGAGCTCCTATGGACGTGACATCTCTGCCCTGTTTTCTGCCTAAGGTCTTCTCATTTCCCCTCTGCCCCTGAGCTTGTTCTCACACACTGCCCGCCTTGCCTTGTGCCTGCCATTTGGGACACAGCCTCTGCCTCTCACCGAATGGTCTCCTAGCTCCCTTTGCCAATAGCACCACACCTCAGATTCCAAGGAGAAGGATTTAGTGGGACTGTCAGCTTTTTCCGTGGGCCTTGGTCAGCCCACGGATGACTGCCAGCCTCAGGCGATCTTTTGAATCTTGAGCGGATGGGAAGGTTGATAAGAGGGGAAGAAAAGGTACACGAGGACTGCCTTTGCGTGGAGGTGTGGCTGGATCACGACCTGTAACAGTGGTAATAATTAGTAGCCTTGCTTGTGACAGGAACAGGCTTGCTTATTAAATTCACGTGTGAGGCAAAATGGTGGGAAATTACGATTTCCCTGGGTGACAGCAGCCACGTGTCTGAGCTTCTCGATGGCTCCGGAATCTGCAGGAAACCACTCTGTGCTGGGCCCAGGCACCTGTGAGACTGAAGGTTTCCACTGCTTCTCTCCGGTCCCCTCAGCTTAACACAGGTTTCCGATGGTAAGTGTCTCTGTTCTGTTTTATGAAGGAGTCCAAAATCACTGACCAAATCACTCCAAGTAATGGTTATGGGTGGAAAATGGTGCCAATTCCAGCAGTAATCCGGTGTCTTGGAAAGAACTCTATCTCTCTCTGTTTCTCTCCTCCTCCCTCTCTCTGTCTCTCTCCGGGAAGTTTAGAATGTTCAGTGTGGTGTTGCAACTGATAAGAATTATCCTCCAAAAATTCTATCATTATTGGAAATACATGACCTAAAATAGAGAAGGCAATGGTACACACACACACACACACACACACACACACACACACACACACACACTGCTCTACATGGAGAACCAAGGGCATTGCATTGGTCTTGGTTCCACCCGATGAAAGGGGAACTCTGAAGGTCACAGCTGACATTTATGGAAATCTGTGTTCAAGACACCATTCCGAGTGTAAGATCACGACAACCCTACGGGATGGATACTATTTCAGAGAAAATAAAGTTTCAGAGCAGAGGAACTCAGTTGTACTGGGGTAGGTGGGCCAGGCTGAAGTCTGCATGGTGGAGTGGTCACCTGTGGAAGGAGGGATCCCAAGACTGTGCTGGATAAAGGCTAGCTAGCCCACAGCGTCGAGGGTCACTGTGGTGCCACCACGACCCTTTTAAGTCTCAGCCTTTTCATCCTCACACTCCTTCTCATACTGCAAGGACACCCGGGAGCTGCCGTGAATAACAGGCCAGGCCCCCACGTACCCCCCGAGTTTCACTAATGTCTCACTTTGTGGAGGAGCGGCACAGATGTTCAAGAACCTGAAAGCCCAGCTCAAGGACACACATCTAGTAAAACACCACGGGTGAACTCCCAAGCACAGCTCCTGACCTGGCTTCTTGCAGTCACAGCAAGTCCCCAAGTCCCCTAGGCAGATGACACCTGGTCACCTGCTTGATCACCTTGCTTGGTGTTTGAGCCACTGAATGCTCCTCTGCCCTAGTGCCTCACCAAACCCAGGGCTTCGTCTCCCATGTCTGCGAAGATGCTTCTAGAATGTCTCTCTTCTCCCAGCTCTCCGTTGAGGTCCCAGAATCACTTTAGACTCCATCGCTATCATGGCTCATCTGTTTCTAGTGTTATAGGAGGTAAAAGTCCTGATTCTAATGCTGGCTAACTGTGCTCTGACTCTGGCTTTAGAAGATGGTTAGCCTTTCTGCCTCATTTTTTCTCATCTGTAAAATGGGAATGGTGCTGACCTACTTATCCCATATCATTGTTGGTTTACCTATCCTACACACGAACACATGTATACAAATTTGCATGTGTGTGCATTTGTGTGTGTGTGTGTGTGTGTGCATTTGTGTGTGTGTGTGTGTGTGTGTGTACACAAATAAAGTGCTTAGGACAGATCTGATTGTTGCCCCCAGTAGTTTTGACAGTCCCAGGCAAGAAGAAGAACTCCCTCATCCTCTGTCTCCCATGGGTCAAATGCTTCCACCTCACTGTTTGCCTTCACCCTTCACCCTCAGCCTCTCCTGTCACCATGCGCTCAGTGCTGTCCCCATCTTTCTGTGTTTCCTAGGAAGCTACTATACCCATCCTCTGTCCTCTGGCTCACAGAGCTGGGTACCATAAGCATTTCTGTGTGGCCTGCAGGAGGAAGTCTAGCTTGTCCACACAGCCCCTGGAGACCCTGTCCTACCACTGGCCATAGATGACACCCTCTTCTCAGGCCTGGATCAATGAAGCCCCTGGCTTCTCCCTGTATTCCATCTGTTATCTTTCTCATTGATCCTTTTTCCTCCTTCAGAGTCAGTCTCCTTAGGTTCCCAAACTCAGCAAGGGAGTGAAAGGTAGCCTGCTCCTCTCTAGGCCCAAGGTCCCTTTCCTTACAGATATCTGTAACCTATGACTCTTTCCAAGAGGCTCATGGCATCAGCTAGGGCTGGCCTTGAAGTACATCTCCTCTGTCTGGCAGCTCCACCCCCAGGGCCACCTCCCCAGGCCCTGCGACTCTGATTGGCGCTCACCCCACGACCCTGGCTCGGTGCCTAGGTTGTTGGATTGTTTTTGATGTGCCCATGCCATGCCTCGTACCCGCGCCAAGATGCACCAGATCCCGTAAATGCCTTCATCCCCATCAGAGATGGAAGGCATTTTGTTGTTTCCTTCCTTTGTGAGTTGGGTCCCAGCCCAGACATCTCCTTGGAACTCAAGTATGATAAACAAGTAGGAGAGTTTGCCTGGACTGCAGCCCCGGGAGTCCAGAGGCTCCTCCGGAACTTCTGGCTGGTCCTCCCACTGGCTTGAACTGGTTATGGATCTGGCTTCTACCGGGACTCCTCCTGGCCTTCGAGAATAGGGCACATTGCTGGTCCTGATGCAAACGCCCTGGCCCTTCCAGGATGGAAGGGATGCAAAGGGAGATTTCATGATGGAGAACCCAGGAGGTAGCCCAGGAGTAGTGCAGGCAAAGCCTCGCCTTGAACGATCCAGTGGAGCGACGGAAGGATGGGGAGAGAGGGCATCTTGACAGTCCAGCCTCAGAAACAGGGTTCTAAGGAAGGTGGGTGGAGCGCTGGGTGAAGTCTTAAGGGATTATTAGGCCGATGTAAGGCTCCGGGCTGCACTGTGAGTTAGCTTGCTGCCTTATGGACATCTACCCCACCCCCACCCCAACACACACACACCTCACAAGTTACTTGAGTTGCTGCATCTGCAGGTGGCATAAAGATCTCAGCATCTGGGGCTGGAGAGATGGCTCAGCGGCTAAGAGCACTGACTGCTCTTTCAGAGGTCCTGGGTTCAATTCCCAGCAACCACATGGTGGCTCACAACCATCTGTAACAGATTCTGGTGTATCTCAAGACAGCTACAATGTACTCATATACATTAAATAAATAAAATATTTTAAAATAAAGTAATTGCTCAACAAAGGGGATATGGTTATTTCTGCCTGTATATGCCTGTGTGAGGTAGACTGAGTCAGAGTACTCCTTCTGGCTGAGCCATGGCCAACTCTGGTTCCTGTATCCCAGGCAGAAAGAAAACCCTAGGTGGCCAAGCATAGCCAGGCTGGGCTGGCTACATCCCCCTGTGCTAGGGGCGTGGCTGGCCGGGAGCAGGAGGGGCCCAGCCTTATCAACATGAAGATCCCAGAGATGCTAGCATGTGATTCACAGGGCCATTTTGCTGACAGCTTCTTCTGCCTCACCGGACTCCAAGCAATTAACTAGCCAGGCCCCCGGGAGGGACGTTTGGCGGCAATCAGGGTAACCTTGACCTCCTTTGTGATGCACAGCCAGACTCCAAGGTGCTCAAGTGCCATTGAAGGGCAGCTCCTCCCAGCACAGATAACTCCTCCTTCTGCGCCAGTTGGCTCAGAGGCCAGGGTCCCAGGACTCAGCCGCCGACACCGACAGAGCTGACCTTATTTGACTTTTACACAGTAGAGAATTTCTCATGGTCCAGCACATTTTGGTTCCTTAGAGACGTACAACCAACTGAGTTATATGCCCTGTGTGTGTGTGTGTGTGTGTGTGTGTGTGTGTGTGTGTGTGTGTGTGTGAAGATTTGAGGCGCGTGCGCATGTGCTAGGATACTGTATAGAGGGATACTGGTGCGACAGAAATGTGAATGGAGATGCGTGTGCGTCTGGGTGGGAGTGGGACGTGTGGACTGAACTAGGGGAGGGGGCTGCAGTTTGAGTGGAGTAGAGAACGCATGAGCTCCAATGAGTGAGGCAGGAGGGAGGGGCCGTGGCTGAGGGTGTGGGGAGGCAGGTTTGGGGATGTGGTGACAGCCCTCCCCTGCCAACTCCTCCTCGGTGGCTCAGGCCTGTACGTTTCAAATACTTCATTGTCGGGCCTGGTAAAGCCTTTATTTATAAAGCGCGGGTGTTTCATTCAGCTTAACTGAAAAGGCCTTTAAATCACCACAGCTGGGAAGGGCTAATTGCAGTTAGAGTTGTCAAGGACTCTCTTGTCTGCTTTCGCCATCTGTGACATAGTGAATGCAAAGATCATTTTAAACATAGGCAGTTAATGTAGAGAATAATTTGAGAGCTTTAGATATTTATGGTAAATTATTTAACTTTATAGTTGAGTTTTATTGCCTCATTATTCTGTGTGTGAAGAATCTCGGCGTTTCCTGTGACTCGGCACTTTGAGGAGTTTTACTTTGCCACGCTCTGGAGGAAAGTTACTCCGCCCTGCTCAGCCTGGAGCGGATCTCCAGGCCTCCCACAGAGAGGCTGTGGTTGGACGTCCATCTAGGCTCAGGCTGCGGCTGGTTTTTGCCCCAGTCAGGCTCATTAGGTGCTCCACTGGTTTGTCCAGGTTCCTCCACTCCGGCCTCATAAGGTCCCTACCTGACGCCCCTCCACCAAGAGGTGCTAGGATCCCAAGAGGACAGTTCTTGGACCAGGCATTTTGCTTCCTTTCCGCCTTTTGGATCCTAGGCCCACCCTTTTGTCCCTTGCTGGGGCCAGGGCGGAAGTTGGTTATGTGCTTGTATTGTCTCTTAGTCATCACTCAGAGTTGTGCCTTCCTAATTACCCAGGTTTCTTTCGCATATCTCTAAATGAAAGACTTTCCTTATACCAGAAGACAGCTCCCAACACCCCACACTCCCTTCCGGTTGGTGACCCTGGCGTGAGCACTGGTTTGAGCACTGTACTGTAGTCTGTGGGACTTACATCACAGCAGGATTTTGCTCCAGGTGCTTAACTGAGGGCCTTCCCAGACCCCTGAGGTTGTTGGGGGTGGCCCTCAGCCCGTGATGATGGGAGGACAAACACCCTACTCCTTTGCCTTCTGGCAGCATTAGCTCAGAGTGTGGTCATCCTGTCTCCCAGGTTCCCCTAGCCCATCTCATTCGTGGCGATGATCCGTCCAGCCACACTCCCCACTACTCCCACTTGCCTCCCTCTTCATCACTATTCTCTGGAGTAGCTCTCAAGTAAGGTGGCTTGAACTCAAACCCTGTCTCAGGTTTTGCTTTCAGGGCGGTGGTTCTCTACCTTCCTAATGCTCCAATCCTTTAATACAGTTCCTCGTGTGGCGGTGACCCCCGACCATAACATTATTTCCGCTGCTACTTCAGAACTGTAACTCCGCTACCGTTATGAACCAGAATGTAAAGGTTTTGTGTTTTTTTCCTATGGTCTTAGGTGACCCCTGTGAAAGGGTTATTCAACCCCAAAGGGGTCTTGACCCACACGTTGAGAACTGTTCTAGTGGTTTCTTCTCCTGGCAGCTGTGGAGTTGACCCACAGCGCTGCCTATCTGATGACTTTAAAGATGTTGAACTCTGCCTGCTTAGCCTACTGGCTTGACTTGGGCAGTGAGATGCTGCGCTGTGTGCAGCCTTTGTCAGACTTGCTTCGACAGGACAAAGGAGCATCCAGCCAGCCTGAGTTAAGCACAACCCCCTATATAAACTTGCTAGCACTCTAGGGGAAGGATGTGTCTTTGAGAGGTCTGGGTGCTTGTTTTCCTGTGTGGCTCTATTGCTAGTCCCAGGTCTGAAATGACTGAGGTTTGAACTTAATGTCTGGAGTGGATTTAGTTGGAACCCCAACGTTATTAGTTGTGGCCATAAGGCTGTCACAGGACACCTCAGAGGTGTGGTGGAATGAGTTCTGTCCTCTCCCTGGTTTCCAAGCTGCCATCCATTTGTCAGGACTTGGCTTCTATGTCACCTCCTCTGCCAAGCCTTTCTTAAGCACTCCTCCAGGCTTGGGCTGAAGTGTTTTCACATCTCTTTGTTCATAGCTGGGTAATTGTACTTATCACAGTATCTTGTCATTTATCTGTCTCCCGCCTTCTCCCTGACCAGGCTGGGAGCGCCTTGAGGGCAGGGACTGTTTTGATTTGTCTGTTTGTTCTCAGGGACTACTGCTTGGCACAGCTCCAACTCAGAAGTGTCCTGGATTCTCAGCTAAGGTATGGATGGGTGGATGGATAAGTGGATGAGCAAATGGATGGACAGATGGGTGGATATATAGATGGGCAGATGGACGGGTGGGTGGATATATAGACAGAGAGATGGACAGGTGGGTGGATATATAGACAGAGAGATGGATAGGTGGATGGATATATAGACAGAGAGTTGGACAGGTGGATGGGTAGGTGAGCAGATGAGACGGATGGATGGATGGCTGTATTTGCAGATGGATAGATGGGTGTTGTTTTTGTTTCATTTCTGTTGCTGTGATTAAAAACCCTCACAAGAAGCACCTTAGGTGAGAAAGGGTTTCTTTTATCTTACAAGCCCAGTGTCACAGTGCAGAGAAAGAGAGAGAGAGAGAGAGAGAGAGAGAGAGAGAGAGAGAGAGAGAGAGAGAGATAGAGAGAGAGAGAGAGATCTGCATGTTTGCTTATGCTCAGCTTGGGTTCTCTATTCTTACTCAGCTCAGTTCTCGGTGCCCTGCCTAGGGAATGGTGCCGCTCAGAGTGGGCTGGGTTTTCCCCACATCAGCTAATCTAATTAAGGCAGTCCCCCATAGACATAACTACAGACCCGTTGCAGACAATCCTTCATTGGGACTGTTTCTAGGTGAGCCTATGTTGTGTCAAGTTGACAGTTAAAACTAACCATAATTGATGGACAGGTGTGTAGCTGAGCAGATGGATGAATCGATGACTATATAGATGGACAAACAGATGAACGATGAACAGAATGAGGGGCAGACCAGCTGCTGTGAGGATGAATGCAGACTGCCGGGTGGGTGTCATGTGCTCATATCAACCCTTAGAACCCCGAAACAACAGCTTCCTCCAATGACTCTCTTCCTGGGCAGTGAGTGGATGCTATAGTAGTCTCCAGGGAATTCAGAGATGAGGGAGCAGGAAGTGTGGGTCTCTGGGTATAGGACCCTAGGGAAAAGCTGCTTTAGCCTGGAGGAGCTAATGTTCTTCCCCATCATAAATGCTACAGTGAGGAGGGAAGGGTGAGTGCATATCCTTCATTGCTGGGGGCTACTCTGTGAGAGATCAGACAGAGAAGGCCCCAAGTGTGCTGTGGGCACAGATGGGAGGAACTCAAACCCACTTCTAGCTTTGCAGTAGGCGGCCTGAGGCGTGGCAGAGGCCAAGAGCAGCCTGGAGGGACAGGAAGTACCAGGTCCTTTGAGGTTTAATAACAGCTTCCCCCACACTCTCCTGAGCCTTTGAAAAGCCTCTGCCCTCAGTGCTTGCAAGTCAGGAAGCCTGTCCCAGACTTGTCCTTTGTCCCTCAAGGAAAGCTCATGCTGCATTTGATATGGCTCCAGGGACAGAGGCAGAAAGAACACTCACTGCTCTTGCCCAGCAGGGAAAGGGAGCCGAGGCTTCATGTATGCAAATTCTCTTAGCCACTGGGCCTTCCTCAGTCATGAGAACGCCTGTGTTTTGAGGCCGGTGTTCTGAGCCTGACTTCGTAGGGAGGTGCGTGGCCATGACACTAATGTGGACTGGCCGGCAGGAAGAGGTGCACCTGCTAGGCAGCACCAGGGTTCCTGGGCTTCTGTCAGTATTACTCGGGATGGACAGACGGCTCTGAGGCCTGAGGAGGGGATAAGAGAAGCAGAATTATAGCAGACTTCCTGTACTTTGCCTCAGTTTCCTCTTGAAAGCTCTGAAGAGAAAGGACCTGCTTTGTTGTCTGAGGTCTTTCCTATTTCCCAAAGTTGAGAGTCACCTAGCCTCAGTGGCCCTGAATACCCACTGTGGGGGTCGCTCTCTGTCAACGCATGCTGAGAGTCAGGGATGTCTATTTTTTTCTTTTCTCTTTTTCTCCTCTTCCTTTCCTTCCTCCTTTTCCCTTTCCTCCTTCTCTTCCTCCTCCTCCTCCTCCTCCTCCTCCTCCTCTTCCTCTTCTTCCTCCTCTTCTTCCTCCTTCTTTCTCCTTCTTTTAAGACAAGATCTCTCTATGTAGCCTTGAATTGGCCTAGAACTTGATTTGTATCCTAGGTTGGCCTTGCATTTACAGAGATCTACCTGCTTCTTCCTCTGGAGTACTGGGATTAAAGGCATGCATTATCACACTTGGCTAGGAATTTTCTTTCCCTTCCTGACACTGATGTGCAGAGCCCTGCCTACCTGGTCCCTCTTAACTTTCTCGGCTGCCCATCCTGCATGTGCCTGGCTCCTCCTGAGTTGTCCTGATTAACCCTCAGTCCTGTGCTTTGCTTGTTCATGATGGCCCTCCTGGCAGGGCTCATGTTCATAGGCCATATGGTCAGATGATGTCACCGTGAAGGTGCCCCTTCGTCTGGCAGAGGAGGAGACCTGAAAAGAAGGGTTTAGGCTGTCCCTCAAGAGTAACTCGCTACCTTCTCCCTTCTGTCCAGGTTACCAAGCCTGAGTTTGTAGCCGCCCTACTCCCTTCTGTTCCCACACTTCACCCCTCTGCTGGTGCCATGAGGGTGAGTGTAGTATGAGTGTGCGTGGGTGTGTTCAGTGGCTGTGTAAATGGGAGTGTTGAGTTACAGCGGCTGTGTGTGTATGTGTGTATGCATGTATATGAAAGGCACAAGAAAAAGTGAGTGTGCAAACATGGGAGGGTCGGGTAGAGCCTCACTCTGTGTGTGTGTGTGTGTGTGTGTGTGTGTACAATTGTGTTTGCTTGTGTGACAATCTATGAGAATGTGGAGAATGAGGATGGCATGTACCTTCTGGTGAGTGTGTGAGTCTGGGGACCCATGGCTCCTGGTTGCATGTTCACATGTGCATGTTACATAATCATGTTACAGTGTGGCTATGTAGTCCATTCACTCATTATCTTGCACTCACATTCTTGTGTGTGGGAGCTCAGGTCTAAAGCAGAATCCTCTCCCCACAATGGGCAGCAGGGGGAGAGACAGAGACCAGGTTATAGCCCTCTGGTATGTGGCAGTGTCTTGTGCCATTAGATGCCTCAACTGGCAGGAGTGCAGAGGTGATCTGAGACCATGTACTGGAGGGTCAGGAAGGGCCTCCAGTGTGAAGGTTGCACGCTGTGAACATTTGTGCAATTAAGCAGCAGAGAGCAGTGGTCAAGAGCTTGGCTTGGAGGCTCAGCTCTGCTGATTAGTAGCTATGCGACTTTAGGAAAATACCTCCATACCTCTCTGTGCCTCCAGATGTGCAGACTGAGAATGGCCATGGTCTCCTCTTCTAGGTCAGAGAGTCCTTAGAACAGTGCCTGGAACATGGAAAATGCTCACCAAGTATTCCCTGCCGTAATCGCTTTCCTGTGCCTGGTGGTGTGAGAGGTGAGCAGGAGTGGACATGAGGGAAAGAGTGGGCAGAGCAGCCATCAGTAGGCACTTCCGTGTACCCCACAGTAGAGTCTGTATGGACATGTAGGGCAGGGTGAGAATGTCATGTTTGTAGGCAAGGGTGTGTGCATTTGTGTGTGTGTGTGTGTGTGTGTGTGTGTGTGTGTGTGTGTGTGTGTGTACCATGCTCATGATAGCCCAGGTGACTGCAGGGTCTGTGAAGTGTGAAGAGAGGACTGTGTATGAATATATGATTGTGTGCATTAGGATTGCAGTGGAAATGTGACCGTGGCCATGTGCAACTGTGCACTAAGGCAGGCATGTGCCCTGTGCAGGGCTAGGGCAGGCACAGTCACAGCAGCATGTGAGCCAGGGTCTGCTAGGTCTTCTTGGGGAATGGTGGTCTGTAACTGTAATGGGAATGGCAGGTCCTGGAGAGGGCTTTTGGTTGTCAAGGGCCGTCCTTGCTCTATTTGTTAGCCAACAGCTGACTCCCCTCAGCAATCTCCCATTCCCTACCCCTTCCCTCCTGTTCAGCCTCAGATCTGACTCCTTATACTTTCCTTTCCTGCCCCTCTTCCACACTGCTTAGTGGAACTCTGTTCTGTCTTTCACCATGCCTGACCAATGAATGACTGGCTTGGAAAGGCTAGTGACTTTCCCTCAGAGACTTTGCCAGGACTGAGGGCAGAACACCATCTAATTCCTGCATGGCTCTCGAGGTCCCTTAAATAAACCACCTCAGGCCCTTCTCCAACTTCATCCCAGAGGGTGCTCTGTCTGCCTTTCTAACAAGACCCCAGGTGCACACCGGAAGAGTAAGGACCCAAGGCTTCTGGCTGGGGACTCAGTGGCCTTTCTCAAGAACTGCTTCTCTTCCTGCTGTCCTTTCTGGATGGTGGGTTGAACTCTGTTTTCCTGGAGGCCATAGGAGAAGGTGGAGTTTGACACTGGGTGGGTCTGGAGGATTAAATTCAGCACACCTGGTCTAAACCTTGACCATCTACCCAGACAAGCCAGGGTTAGCATGTATAGGAAACATGGCTTTGGGGCAGCTGTCCTGACTGGATTGGTGGAGCTAATGACACCAAATATTGAGAAGCTAGGTCAGAGTGGGGAGGACCTGGAAACAGTCTGGAGGACAGAGCTTGGCTATTGTCATGGACTGATCAAAGTACATCCTGCCGGATTCCTGGCTGTTGCCAACTCTTTGGACCGGTAACTATTCTCCAGAAGGGACTTTGTTCAGTGTGGTATCCCCCTTACCTGAGACAACTTGGTACCTAATGGGCACACAGTGAACTTAGGGCATAACTCTCCCTGACCACGTCTCTCATGTCATGGCATAGCTAAATGAGTTTGACAGACAGAAAGCCACAGAGACAGGTGGAGTTTGAAACCAGGGCCCGGTCTAGGCCTGGATACACTACATGACTCGACTGAAGCATCTTCCTGCCCCCCTTAGTTTTTCCCTTTAAGCATGCTGGGTAGAGAAAGGGGGGCTGTGGCTTGGTTCTTCCTGTCAGTCCTGCAGCCATAAAGTCAGACCCTCGAAGGGAGCTCTCCTGAGAAGCTCATGAAGACAGGTCAGGCATGTGAGTGCGTGGAGAGCCATGTTGGACTTACTGAGTGGCAGCACAAGAGGCCTTCCTCTCAAGATGTGTGCCGAGCCCGGGTATGAACTACAAAGCCTCTGGAATCCAGGCGCTCTGGAGGATAGACGTTCCCTCCATTTCTCTTTCTCACCTCCATCCCTCCTCCCGTCTTTGAGCACTGTAGTCTTAGGAACTGTGGTATGGCCTCCCTCTCCTCTGCAGCCCATGGCTCCCGTCCCCATCATTGCTATGCACGGGCGATCTATCTTGCCCTCTCTGGCCCGCCCTTGCTTCATGATTCAGCAGCAGTTTCTGCCACTGCTGGCCAGCGACTCCCTCCTGTTTATGAGTTCATATTCCCAGGAGACGAGCTGATTAACTCAACCATTCTTTATGAGCCAGGCCATAGGGCATCTGTCTTCGGGTCAAGTGCCTGACCTCTTTATTCATCGGCAGAGTCCAGGGAGCACAGGATGCTGAGTATGGCCTCCGTTACAGTAAGTTCCCTTGGAAAGAGTATACACGGGGCAGGCCCAGCACTAGCTCATGCAGGCCGGGGGCCTTTCTGAACCAGTGCTCTGAGCTCTGGCTTTTCTTATACAATCTAATCTAATGGCTTGGTGGCTCGTTTCACGAGACCCCAACCAGCCTTTGAGCTTCAAGTGGGTCAGAACTGGGTCATGATTCTCAGTCATAGTCCTAACCCTGAACTGTGGGCTCAATAACCATGTCATTGGTTGCAACAAGAGAACGAATGTCTCTTTGAGAGCCTACCGCAAAGTTGTGGCTCCGTTGTAGTAAGGGCAGGGGATCTGGAGTCTCCAGTTCATCTCAATTGCAGGTGCATTTGACCAGAGCTGCGTACCACCCTGTGACTCTAGCTCATCCATCTCTCCCCACTGTTCCAGCTGAGTAAGGCATCAGGGGAAACTGGCTAGCACCAGCCTCTCCGGAGCTGTGGTGAGATGTGCTCACAGGTCTCCAGCAGAGGTTATGGCAAGAGGCCAACTCTCCATTCTTCCCTCTGCCCAGGATTTTTGCACCGTCTGAGTGTCAACTCCCAAGAGGAGGGATCTACTTCCCTTTCCTCAGTGGGGCTGCCCAATCCAATTGGATGATTTGGCCAACTGAACATAACAGAAGGGACACCGTGCTCCTTCTAAGCCTAAGAATTCCTGCAGAGGGGCTAGCTAGAAAAATGGCTCAGTGGTTAAGAGCACCTGCTGCTTTTGCAAAGAACTGGCTTTGATTCCCAGCACCCACGTGGTGACTTACGGTCCTCGGTAACAGTCCCAGCAGATCTGATACCTGCTTCCAAGCTCACCAGGCGTGCATGTGGTGCACACACATTAGCATGTAGGCAAAATAGTCACACATGTCACATAGATAAATCTTTAAAAATAAAATAAAGAATTCACTCATGCACATGCACTCTTGGAATCCTGCCACTGGCATACAAACCAGCATAGTATGTTAGATGATAGGACATGAGAGGTCAAGTCACCCCCATCCTCTGACTGAGAACTAGCCTGTGGTTAGGCACTCAACGCAGCCATCCTAAACATGATAGTGGCCCCTTTAATCCACAGACATACTAGCAGCCAGGGCATTGAAGAAGATTCTCTATTTATTGGCCTCATCTCAACCATCCCTCCAGCCTCAGATCTGGTTCCCCATGCTTTCTTCCTGTCCCCCTTCCACATGGCTTAGTGGGGCTCTGGTCACATGTCCACTGCAGTATCTCATGTGCACAAGCATACATTCACACATAGTGGGCTATATTCACACACTGGTAAAATATAAAAGGAAAATTGTTACATTTAGCTCACACGATTAATCTGAGTAGTCCAACTGTGGCTGCACACCAGACAGGCTGAGTCTGGTAGCTGCTCCATCCACATGCTTCCGTAGTCCCCATCTGATGCTAGAGATTCAGAGATTCCTGGAGATCTACTGGTCTTTGGACCACATGTAACCCCAAGAAGTTAGGTTTCGAGACCCGTGGCAAAGGGATGCAATAGCAGCATCGGCAGCAACAGAGTAGATGAACTCACCAGCAAGACACAAAGGCAAGCAAGCAAAAAGAACAAAGCTTTTTTCCCCCTCTGAGACCGCATTTATCTAGGCTTGCAACATAAGATGCTGTCCACATTTAGATGGGAGGAGGGGTTAGGGGGTGTTCACACTTTAGTAAACCCAGCAAAGAAAACTCCTCACAGGTTTTGCCCAGTGACTTGCCTCTTAGCTGGTTCTCAACCCAATGATGTTGACAACCAAAGATGAGCAATCACACTCAGCCAAGGTCTGACCCAGATCCTGAGTGATAATGCGTGCTTAGATTGCTGTAAGCTGCTGAGTCATAGAGTGTTTGTTACGCGGCAGTAGCTTGCTGATACACCTCCCCATGCGGAGACCTCAGAGGATGTGTTGGCATTCGCTTTCTAGCTCGGTCCCTGAGACTAGGGTGGTCTGCGCAGGAAGGTTGGATTGAAAATGTGTTTGGACCCAAGATGCAATGATGACTCGGTATATTGATAGATGCCCTGTAATCTGGGTGCGGAGCGTGCCAGGCAGCTGCACTTCCTGCCACTTACAGAGAATTTGCTGTAATGCATTGTGAGGCATTAGCATAATAATTGCTAAGCATTCGCAAATGAATAGCTCACTGACTGATGGATTTTGTACAGAATCTGTGAAGGTTACATCGAGGGTGAAAACATTTCACTGTGTCAATGAACATACTTAATTTCTCTGGAAGTGCTATTTAAATTGCGTCGTGCTATGACATTAGCATAACAAAGACATAATGCATTCGTTTATGCTGTAGTAGGGAACACTGCCATAATCAGCGGACGTGACGGAGGCTGTGTGCAGAGGGGTCTGAGAGATGCGGAGGGCCGCCCTATTGGGTCTCTTGGCCGGGCAGGGGAGGCGCTGCCCTGTGGGTCCCGCCCTCCGACTCAGCTCCAGATGGGGCTCTGGGGCTCGCTTGGTGGGTGGACTCTTGCTTATTGCCTTGTTTCCTTTTCGCTGATTTTTCTCTTCTTGCTGCTCTGGCCACCAAGTCCTGCTAATGGGTGGGTGGGTCTTGGCTGTCAGCAGAGAAGCCCTCAGGAGAATTAGGAAGCATTCAAATCTGGCAGGATTCATCCGCCCCCTTCAGCAGGGCAGGACAGCCTCCCTAGAATCAGCCAGCTGGTCCAGAGAGCTGTGCTGCGGGACCTCAATCTCTCCAGCCCCCTCCCCTAAAAGTGTCATCAGAGCTGTCACAAGAAGCCTCACAGGGAATGGCTTTATTACCTCAATTTTCAACATGTTCTGCATATCTGGCTCTTCGAGGGGGAGTGTCAGGGGAAGAGAGTCTGTTAATTGAGTATCTACTGGCCTGCCAGACACTGAGCTATTTTGGAACATACCAGCTCGGCTCAGGCTCCACAGCCAGCTGTGCACCGGATCAGGGCAGATTGGTGAGTTCAAGGTCCAGCACTGGCTTCCTTTTATGCAGAACTTGTCAGAGCCTTTAGCATAATGACTTACAGGTTCTCCAAGATAGAGGCAGAAGGGTTTCAGATCTTGAAGTCAGCAGAGCCCGGTTTGGGAGGGGAATTTGCAGGGAGCAGGTCAATGGCCCACATGGGATCTGATTCCTTGTCTGCTTGACTTCGGCAGCAAGCAGGTTTCTAAGGCGAAAGGAGACTGACAGCCATTTTTATTGGGAGAGACAGCTGGGAACAGTGGTGAAACCTGCTGGTTATACCACCTTGGACACTTCTCACTGTATTGTTGAGGGAGAAGGAACAGACTCTGTAGATGCTGGGGGATGTGGCTCACGGGAGTGCACAAATGGAGAGGAGATGGACCAGTCTATGCTGCCCAGGAAGCAGGGCTCCTAGGAAAGTTCATGAAAAGTCCCAGTGCACAGGTAATGTTTCACACTCCTGAGGGAGTGAGAGAGGAGCTGGGAGATCTGAGGACCATGGTCAGGAGATGGGACCAGCTTCTGTTGTCTCCTCAACTAAGAGAATACGTTGAGAAGCTGTTGGTTTCAAAGTTTCTGAGTTCCCATCTTTGTGGTGGGTTGTGGTATATCTGGAGAGTGACCGAACTTGTGGGCTCCTTAACCCTCTCTTGTTAAGATGGCAGGCACCTGGAGGAAGGGGGAGCTTGAGGGGAACCCTGTTCACTTGGTTTCACCCCCTGTCAGCTAGAGAGTCTCTCTGTCTAAGGACTCACTGGGTGGTTTCATATCGTACTGTGAAACAAAGAGAGCTGTGAATGCCTAGGCACGAGGCCCCGAATGCCCTCTTGGACTGAGACCTGGCAAAGAAGAAAAGGCAGCAAACCCTCTGCTAGTTTTCAGAGATTCTCCTAGGAGCCTTAGGTGGGTCAGTAACAGCTCATCTTCATCCAGCATCTCACACACTCACCCTCCTACCCCCCACACTGCCCCCACCCCACTCCTGCCACTCAGGAGAGCTCCTGGGAGAACTCGGGAGAGCACAGAGCTTCCTTCTTTGAGTCTGACTCTGCACAGCTGAAGTAGCTCTTGCCTACTTTGAATTCCTCTCTTCCTAGAGACCTCTGTGCTTGCCCCTCCTTCCCTTCGCATCAACAATTTGTATTTACCAGACACACACTACTTGCGGAAGTCTGGGACACCAGGAGGAACAGACTTGGGGGTTGCTGCTCCTTGACCCACAAGCCAGCGGGGAAAGCAGTCAGGGAAGCATTTGGTGTCACTGAAGGCACGGCTAGGTTGCCTGTGTAGCCCACAGCGATGCAGGACAAGGCTTCTCTGATGTTCACGGGCATCCCACCTTCCTGCTTTCCCCTCATACCAGCACGCCATCTGCCTTTAAGTAAGCTTAAGATCTGCTTGTCGATTTGCTGTGCTTGGCCTAAGCAACTCTGTCTGTGAAATAGTGGGTCAGGATTTATAAAATATGCATAGTATGATTTTACCATTTTTTAAGTGTACAGTTTAGCGGCACCGAGTGCATTCTGGTGTTGTATAACGGTCACTACTGTCCATTTCTAGAACTTTCCTACCATCTCGCATAGAACCATCCTCCCATCCCCCCTCTCTCCCACTGCTCACTCGGGCTCTGGTAACCTCTCCTCTACTCCCTGTCTATGAGTCTATAGTAAGTACTTCCCATAAGTAGAATAAAACGGTGCATGCCCCTTTATGTCTGGTTTGCTTTGCTGAAGCATCTTTGAGGTTAATCTGTGTCGTGGTGCATTGCCATCCTTTCTGCAGGCATAGTTGCATTCCGCTATGTGTCTGGACCACGTTGTGTGTCTGGACCACCTCATTTATTTGTTGGTCAGGAAGGGACGTTTACAGTGTGTGTTTTAACCCGCGTTCCTATGACCCCATCCCCGTCGGAATTCTTCGTGGCTCTGTGTGACCATTGCTTCTGAGAGTAGAAGTTCAGATGAGGACATGAGCGCAGGTGACTTATTCAGGAAGAGAAGCAGGAGTGAGGAGTGGAGACTGTGTGGTGGGAGAGGGATCAAAGCCAGTAGCATACTGAGTTGGTTATTGCTGTGGGCAATTGGGGCTCACTCTTAATAAGGTTTGAAGAACCGAGTAGACACACCTCAGACTCATCCCGCTGGAGGGCAGAAGGCTGACACACATCTGCAGTCCCCAGCCCTCCATGCTGCACCCTCTTCCTCCCCCAAACTGAGAAAAACAGCAGAGCCCAGTGCAGGGAACTGTCCACTACAGCTGTGCTGAAATCAGGTGAGTCTCGGTTGCTGTTGACCGTCCGTGAACACCTGCTGTGCTGTCTAAAAACACTTCGACACCTCCTCCTGGGCTTGGAGAGGGCTGCTCCTTAAAGTGACAGGCTAATGTCTGGACACAGAGCAGGGGCTGGCCTGACTGTACAGAAAAGAGCATCTCAAGCAAAGACCCAGGCACAGATGTAACAAGCTTACGCCCTGGGTGGGAGACAAACCCTGCAGGGAGGTCTCTGGCTGTCCCTAAAGCTGTTGGAATTCCTGAGGGGATTTTATACCTAGGAAGGGAGCATGTGTGATAGGATCAGTCATCTAGAAATTGGCTGTTCTTCTATTGGCTTGGAGCAGATGCCCAGCTGGCAGGGCCTACTGAGCCTTTACTTGTGTCCCAGGGAACCCCAGCGAGAGTCACCCTCAAATCTTTGTACTTTGGGTGTCAATGGACACCTGATGGGCAAAGATGACATTGATATTGGTGATAACCTATCTGGGAAAGTTGGACTCCTTGGGGACCCTCAGCTGAGCTCAGGGCCCTCTTTCAGCCCAAGGTGTAGAGGAAAATCTCTCACAGAATTGAATTCCACCTCTAGTCAGCTAGCTTGAGCAAATCACATCTCCCCTCAGCTTCGGTTTCCTGGTCTGTTGAATAGGAGTATCCATGCCTAGTGTAGATGGCTATTAGGCAGACCCTACAGGAAAAATTTTACCATAAACAGGGGTCAAGACATGGACTTGGCTCCTTGAACTTGGGTCAGCCGGCCTGACAGGAAGTGGGAGGAAGTCCTGGAGGTGGTAGGACCTTGTTGGGATAATATCCATTTCTCTAGGGCCCGTTCCTCCATTGGCCCTCCTACCATGCGATTACCAGACAAGGGCACTGAATACTAGGCAGCTTCTTCATCTAGAAGCTGTCTGGGGTAGGGTGCACCTGCTATGTCCTTCCAAGAGGCTGACACCAAGAAGACGTGGTCCATTCCGATCGAACCTATCTATATCCAGCCTTGTCTGGATCTTGAAGCCTACGGAGAGTAGAGTTCTTGCAGGCTCCAGAACATTCCAACCAACGTGGGAGTCCTGTGAGGCTGCTCCTGGAACTCTTAACTTAGGTCTGATAGAGTTTCTTCCAAAATAGCCTTGTTGAGTGGCAAGCATATGGAGGAGCCCCCATGAAGACAGATTGGGAGCCATATCCTGCAGAGCTGTCGGGATGCTGACTGAAACTAAGTAAGCCGTCCATGCTTCTTCAAGCTCTCCTCTGCCTGGGTCCCTGATTCATTTCTGTTCAGAGAAATGTTTTACCATTGGTGCAGTGCAGGGGGTTCTGACTGCAGCGCTGCCAGGCCCTGGGAGGGGGGGTCTACTCTGTAGAGAGGGGCACTGAGGACTTTCCCCTGCATACCCCAAACAGTGTATTAGGTCTCTCAACTCCAGACTCCATTCACATAATGAACAGAAGAAAAAGAGGGGGGGAGTGGCCAGTGGTGACTCTGTCAGAGAAGAGGTGGCAGGACCATCACCTTTTGCACCACAACCCACCTGGAGATCTGGAATGGAGGGTTGGAGCTGCTGAGAGCCACCCAGCAGCCTTCCTAGAATCGAGGCAAGCCTCTTGGCCTCCGTGTGTAAACCCCCCAACCCAGAGAAAGCCACTGTGAAAAACCCTGCTAACTAAAATCATAGCCTACCATCTTTAGATAGCTTCTCCCAGCTAGGTGCAAAATGGAGGACTCCCATTACCAGCAGGACTTCCCCTTTTCTGATCTTGTCTCCAGAACCCAGCCCCCCACACTCTCTACCTGGGGAAGGTCAAGAAGTCCTCAGTAGACCTGCAAGTTCAAATCACCCCTCCATAAGTACTTGCCCAGCAAGTACCTGGGATTCCTGGAGTGCCTCTCCACACAAATGAGGCATTCACAGGACTTCAAGCTCTAGCCATTGATTTTCGTTTACCTGCAAACTCCTTTCCCACCTTCCGAGGTCCATATATAGCCCTGGTTCACCCCCAATAAAATATATGTGCACAAGCTAAGATCATCTAAGAGAGATGTTTCACTAGAGGTATTCCACTGATGATCGTCAGAGAAGGCCTTCGTCTTAAAGAGCTGTAGCCATACTAAGTAAGAGACTCGGAGACGACCTGGACCTGCCCCACCCCTCCCAGGTGGACCAGGATCCTGCAGATCCCACCTGTTCTGCACTTCCCATCATCCTTCCAGCCTGGTGTGAAATGGAACGTGGGTACCCAAAGTGGGAGAACAGAGGATGAGGAACCACAGCTGGTCCCCGACACACAGGCCACACCACTTGCTTATTTCTCATCTTTCCTTGCGGTGCAAACAGAACTGGCACCGTGTTGAGTTTAGAAGCCCAAATCAAAATAGCTTAAGCAAAAGGAAGTAGCAGGCTGCCGCCATCGGACAGTCTAGGTGCCGACTGCTTTAGGAATTGCTAGAACTAGAGGATCAGGTTGTAACAATCTTTACTATTTCTGTGAGACCCAGATGTAGCTTTCCTCTACTCTTTCTGTAGCACAGGCTTTTGTCCATTTGTGTGAAAGACTTTCCCTCTGCCAAGCCTCATGGAAGACTCTCAAAGCTGGTCACATGCCCATCCTGGAGTCCATGTCTGGGCCTAGAAGATGACTGCTGACTTGCCAGCTTGGACAATTACCCATCCAATGACCTGGAGAAAGTGCACCATGATTGACAGCTGCATTGTGGAGGGAGGGGCCGCAGAAGAGCCAGACTGAGCATGTCCTGGAGGTCCAGAGATAAGTCACCCAAGATCACCTAGCAGCATACTAGGGTAGGTAAACTAGGTTTTGCCAGGGCCCTGCTTTTTGTGGGTTGGGACATCTCTCTTGTTATAAGTACATCACCCTGAGAGCTCTTCCTTTGCCTTTCCCAGTGGTCCAGGACCAGGCCAGAGGAAAGAACGGCATCTTTCTTAGGACATTTGCAGGCTACTTGAGGGGAGACCTCGTGAAAAGCCAGTTGCGAAGCTAAGATCCTTATAACTGGCACTATAGAGCGGTTTAGAATTAGGCCCAGTTTGCCTTCAGAGAGTCAGCAGACCCATTTCTTAGGAACAAAAAGGTAATGACCATGGTGCAGAAGGCCTAAGGAGGAAGGATCCCAGGGAAGAAGTGTCAGGAGCCGGTTTGCAAAGATGAGATGGATTTGGGCAGGGAGTGCCAGGAGAGCAGATGGCACGCAACTGAGTTCAATTGCCTATCCACCCACTAGATCTATCCATCCATTATTCTTCCATCCTATAAAACATTTATCAACTGTGACTTGTGCTCTGAGAGCTTACCATGGTGGCTAAGGCCATAGAACCTGGAGGCTGATGATGTGGGAATGAGCCAGCTAGGTGACAGAGCACTGGAGGGTCTTATGGTTAGTTTTTAATGGTGAACTTGACACAAGAGAGTTTTAATTGAGGAAGAGTCCAGATCTAGTTGGACCATGAACCTGTCTGGGAGGAATTGTCATGATTGTTAATTGATGTGGGAAGTCGAAGCCCACTATGGGCAGCACCATTCCCTAGGCATGTTGTCCTAAACTGTGTAAGAGAAAAGAAACTAAGCAAGCAAGCAGAATGCGTGCTGTTATTGCTCTCTGCCCTTAATGAGCTATAATGTGACAAGCTTCTTCTGGCTCCTGCCATTGTGACTTCTCTGTTACGGTGGCCTGTGAGTTGGAACTGTAAGACGAACTCCTTTCTCCCCTGCATTGCTTTTTGTCAGGATTTTTTATCACAGCAGCAGACACAAAGCTCAAACAGTTCTCCTAGGTCAGACAAGGGAGTTAGGAGTAAAGTCATCTTCTACAGTTCTAAGGGAGCTTTGAGATGCAGAAGCTGTGTTGTTAATCTATACAATCTCCTCTGTTCCTGCCCTCTACATCTTTGGTTCCTTAAAACACGGGTCCCTAGCAAGCGATAGCTGACATGTCCAGTGTCTGTCTTATCTTCCACATGAATCAGCTCTGTATGTCACCCTCACCCTGTACCCTAGCACCGGGGATGAGGCTCTTGTTACATGCTACCTCATGCTCATGTTTGGTTTCAGTTGAATCATTTTTGGCTTATACAATAGAGTTATACACACATTTTTAGGTTTCTGTGGATGACTGTGATTTTTTTGTAAGAACGTTGTACTCTAAATGTGTCTGAAAAGACCGAAGTTAGGACCCAAGACTTCATGGACACTGAGCCTCCTTGAGAAGTCTGTATGTCCGAATGTTCATTTGGCCATCTTCTCTGCAATGAAGGCTTTTCTGGCATCCTCAGGAAATACAGTCTCACTATAGTGAGTGCCCTCCACTCCAGGCACATAGGTCACCCAATACACCCCCCACTCTATTCTGTCCCAGCTTGAGGGATTTCATTTGTATACTAATAGGGCTTAGCCACGGGGTTGGGGATTTAACTCAGTGGTAGAGCGCTTGCCTAGCAAGCGCAAGGCTCTGGGTTCGGTCCCCAGCTCCGAGAAAAAGAAAAAAAAAATAAGGCTTAGGCACATATCTGACAGTATGGCCGATGCTAACAGTGAGTGGGGGAATGTTGGATGATGGAGCAGATCTACCACGGACTATACGTGGAAGCCTGAGACAACAGTTTGTTAGTAACGTACTCACTGTACAACATGAGGACCAAGTCTGGCCCTAGTCTCTGTGTAAAAAGCTGTATTCCAGAGTATGCATCCCAAGACTGGAGAAGCAGAGATGGGGAGGTCTTCTGGGCTTGTTAAAGATCTAGCCAAGTTTGTGATCTAAGTGAAAGACCCTGTCACAAACTATAAGGTAAAGACAGTGGATATTAACCTCTGGCTTCTCCACTCACATGCAGCAGCACATGTGTATGTGTGTGCATGCGCGCGCATGGGTGCGTGTGTGTGTGTGTGTGTGTGTGCATGTATGCGTGTGCATGTGTGTGTGCATGTGTGTGTGCATGTGTATGTGTGTGCATGCGCCCGCATGGGTGCGTGTGTGTGTGTGTGTGGGGGTGGGGGTGGGTGCGTGTGGGGGGGTGTGAGTGTGTGCGTGTGTGCATGTGTGCGTGTGTGTGTGTGCATGTGTGTGTACATGAGCGTGTGTGTGTGCATGTATGTGTGCATGTATGTGTGCATGTGCATGTGTGTGCATGTGCCCGCATGGGTGCGTCTGTGTGTGCGTGTGTGTGAATGTATGCGTGTGCGTGTGTGTGTGCATGTGCATGTGTGCATGTGTGTGTGCATGTGTGTGTACATGAACATGTGTGTGTATTCACGCATATGCACAAACACCTATGCATTTACATGCACAAAAAATAAATAAAAATTAAGAAGACTTTATGCAGGAGAAATTAGTTTGTCAAGATCGGAATTCTGTAACCAAAACCAAAAGACCCCAGTTCTATTTCCAGGTGGTAGGCTTGCCCTCCTGGTAGTCACACTGGAGGAGCTGGTCTCAAGAGTATGCAATGACACCATCGTCACTAGAATAAGTCCCCTCCAATAGTTTGTGAGGGGGAATGGCGATCCCCTGAGTTATCTGTATCTGTTTCTCTCTTCTTCCTGTGGCTGCTCTGGCTGGCTCCCTCGTAGCCTCCAAGAAGACCCCTGGACAGAAACCTACCTGTGTGGACTGTGTTGTTGAACGAAGGCATTTTCTAGCAAGCCTCTTGGGAGTCAGAGTCATTTGGGGCAAGAGGAGGTGGTGTTTGCTGTCATCCATGATTCTGATCTCCCGAGGGAGGCTGAAAGAGCTGTGTTTGGGAGCCGGCATGGCACTGGGCACTTTGATGAGGCTACAGCTTTAACTGGTCCCCTGGAGAGGGCAGGGAGGGCTCTGTGCCTGGGCTCTGTCTCTAGGATGAGTCACTCTGTTTACTCACACCGAGGACTGTCAACAGCAGGGGACAAGTATGATTTAGATGGAGGTTTCAGTCCCCAGAGTTGACTAGTGACACGTCTCTCCCTGAGGCACGTGATGGTAGAGAAATGAGCCATGCAGCCTTCCAGTTAGTGGCCTGGGAGTCTTGGCAAGAGCCTTAGGAGACCATGGCTGCAATTGGAGCCAGGTATGGGGATGGGAAGTGGGGTTTGTTCCCATTGTAAGGAGAACGAGGCCACTGAAACCATAGGGATGCTGACAGTTGGAGGGGGAAGCTGGACCTCTGGAAGGACGGGGGTAATTTTATTTGAGCTGTCCACAAGTGACCATAGAGAACGGCTAAGATGCTTCCTGCTCAGAGGATGGGGATGTCTTAACCTGGGATGAGACTAGCCAACCGAACCCTGAGTGAGATGGTCCTGCCTTGTGTCAGGGTAGCAAGCGCCAACCCCATAGCAACCAGGGAGTCTTTCCTGTGGGCGATGGTGGGGCAGAGGAGGCAGGAGATGAAAGGGAAAAGGATAAAAGGCAAGCAAGAGAGTTTGAAGAGTCATAGAGAAGAAAAAAAGAGTTGGATAGAGGGCTGAAAAGAGGAAGAGGGTGAGAGGAAATAGGAGACAGAGGGGGAGAAGAAGGAACCTTCCATACCCCCATGGTAGGAATTCACAGAGGTTTTTCTGCTCCTACCTGAGAGAGAGATGCTGAGTCTGTGCCAGTGAGGTCACCTCCACCATGCATGCCTGCTGACAGAGCTGGTGAGCCTCTCAGGCAGCGCAGGCTGAATCTCGTCTCTGGTCCATGCTCTTGGCCCAGGCAATTCAAGACAGGCTCCCTGGCAGTGAAAATCATGACCACACTGTTAAAAATTGCATCTGCTGAGAGCTCGCTGTAGCTCCAGATTTGCCATCTCAATGCCCTCTCAGAAGAATGCCCTTCAGTTCAGAGTTCGTTAGGCAGATGAGTAAGCAGAGCCTTAGAATGTCTAGGTAACCTGCCTGTGAATGGCCAAGCTGGGCTGCTAACGAAGCACTCAGGAGCATCTCCCTGACCCTTCTCCGTGTATATGACCCTTCTGCATCTTCTGGACTCTTCTGTATGACCTAGTGTGCCAAGTGTCACCCTCCATCCCATGTCCTCTCTGCCTCTTGTGCTCTCATTTTGTGCCCTTCCAGGCCTGGACTGTGGTCTTGCCTCCTGGTCTTGATCCCTCCAGCTGACGACAGCTGAACTTCACTCTCTGCTCTTTCCTCACTAACAGGGTCCTGTGCCACAGGAGGTAGGGACCCCTGCCACACTGCAACTGGGAGCTGCTGTGCTCAGAGGTCAGAAGGTCAGGCTAGGCCAGGCCAGAGGACAATGAATGGGAAATACTCAGGGCTTTGTTGGGACCAGGAGGGAGTCTTGGGCTTCAGAGCTCACATTCCCAGATCTCTTAGCTGACCATGGAAAAGGGGTGGCAGGAGCTGGGGGGTGAGAACTCTGGCCTGAAGGCTGATCTGTGTACTGCTGGCTCATGCACTCTCACCGTGCTCATCTAATGGAGTCACTGTCATCCAGTGGTGAAGCAGGCAGGCTCTGGAAACAGGATGGCTGGGGCTGCATACCTGTGTTCTCTGCTAGCTAACGCGAGGGGGGGGGGAGCAGAGTTTTATGCCACCTGCTTCATGGGGTGTCTGCTTTTCTCCTTCCCTCAGTTTCTCTTTCCCTCCCTTCCTCTCTCTCTCCCTTTTCCTTTCCCTTACCCTCACTCCCTCCCTCTTCTCTCTATGTGTCTGTCTGTCTGCATGTGTCGGCATTCACAATGTGTGCGTGCGTGCGCGCACACACACACACACACACACACGTGCATGGGCAAGTGTCAGAAGCTGGAGGTTAATATTTATCTTTTTCTATCACTCTCTACCTTACTTTTGGAGACAAAGCCTCTCATTAAGCCTAGAACTCATTAATTTGAATAGACTGGCTGGCCAGTGAGCCCCTTGAATATTCCTGTCTTTGCTTCCCCAGCTCTGATGTTTCAGGCACCTGCTCCTACACCTGGTCCTTTTGGAGCTTGCTGGAGATGGAAGTCAGGTCCCTGTGCTTGCATGGCAAGCATTTTACCAAACTGAGTCGTTTCTACAGCTTCCATGGTGCTGCTGGTCTTTCAAAGAATTTTTAGCCTCAATCCAGAGAGTCAAGTGGGACATTCATTCCAGCGGGGACAACGTAAGACCTGATGTTTAACGAGAACACAACAAATATCAGTGATTCCTGTCATCCACTTATCTGTCTCCATCTAGTCAGAAGGCAGGGTTTCAGCTCAGAATTGGTGTGGAGAAAGTGCTGGGATGGGGACAGTTTAACTTACCAGTAAGTCTTTGAGGGATTCAAGGGTGTTTTAAGACATCCAGTTTCAAGAGGAAGGGGACAGGGCTCTCGAGGGAATGAGGACCAACTCCTCTATCAACGCCATGTGGCCTTTCTTTCAATCCAGGTACTTGTTTGGCCTTCCGCAGCTCAGGAGGGGTGGATGGCCATGGCAGTCCTGGCATCTCTGCTCAGGCCAGTGTTTCAGGAGCTGTCCCTGGTGCTGACCCCCTCACCCATCCTTGTCCTGGCAGATCCCTAAAGCAGGCTGACGAAGTCCAAGCTGGCTGCTGAACCTTCCAAGGCCGCCGTTGGCTTGGCAGAGTCTTTAACCTCAGACCAGGCCAACCCATGGCCTATGTGTCTGACACTTGGCTGCCGCCTGTGTGATTCCATCTCCTGCTTGAGTTGTCACAAGTTCCCTCCGGCCTGGAACTCAGCCTATGGAGAGAGGGCTAAGGGCTTCTCTCAGGACAACAGACAAGGTACACGCACACCAGTGCTTAAGTGACTGGGCTTGCATCCCAGGCTGGCACCTTTCGTTGGCTTGGCCTCGTGGGACCTGGACCATATTTCTCTTCCAGTGCAAAACAGGTGTCACGGGTGTGGCGGAGAAGTGCCACCTCAGCATGATGCTTCCCCTGCTAATGTAGCGCTGTACGGCTCATCCCTGGAAGGACAGATTAATCATTTCCACCCGGAGTCACCATCCAGGCCAGATTTACAGTGTCGGGAGCACGGGAGCCCCCGGACTTTATGGTCTTGTAAATTACGGGGCTGCTTGTGCAAGAGGCAGGCTGGGCTGTAAATCATGTGTAATTGCTTGTAAATTGGGAAACAAATAGTATTTTTCCTTAAATCACCCTCTTTGTAGTGTTTCTTGCGGGGGGGGGCGATTGAGGGCTCATAGAGACCCTTTAACCTTCCTGGAGTTGAAATACCTAATTTCAGAGTCTCCCAGGCCAAATTCCAGGAGGTTGGGAGGCCTTTGGGTCAAATGGAGAAGAATTGGCTGTGACTGTCATAAGTCCCTCTTTTAGGTAGGCTTAACTCACTTTCTCCTGGGACTTCCCTCCTCCCTCCCCCTCATTTCAAATTAACCCCAAGAGTCCTGCCCTGCCCCTGGCTAGGGCCTGCTCTCTCCCTGGATCTGGAAGACAAACCTAAGTGCTCTCCAGAGCATCCCCTCTGCTCCCTCCCCCATGCAAGGGCAGAGGCTCGCTATAGGCCGGGGAAGTGTGGTCTCTGCGCCAAAATGCTATTTGCTTGCTTTTGCTCATCTTCTCTCATTTTGATAAAATTACATTTATAATTTTTTTTTGCCTGCCGTAGTCAACTTTGAAGAGTCATTAAATTTGCTGAGAGTCAGTCTGCTAAACTTTAATTGAAACCCGAATCACAGGCTCCTAGAAGGTTCAGTCTACTGGGGACCTTGGGGACCGTATCATCCAACTCCTTCATTTGAGAGAAGAGAAAATAGAAGCCTAGGATGGGTAAGTGACTTGCCCAAGGTCAGTCACTGAGTGAGGGCGGCTCTGGGATGAGCCTGGGCCTCCAGTCTCAGGTTCTGCTCACTCTCGCTCGCACACTGTAGGGCCCCTCCACTCAGCTGCCGCTTCCACAGCTCTGCTGTGTGATAAACGGAAGCAGCAGGCATTTGTCTTACGATGGGAGAATCAGCACCACGTCAAATCCTTCTCTTGGAAATGGACACATTTACAGAGCTTGGTGTGGATGAGTGCCCTGGGAACTATGCACCTTCCTGTGGACTACAGATTACTCCTCGGGCCCCTTGAGGATTACTCTTTGGTTTATATGTGGGGTGTATGTGCGTGTGTGCTTGTGTCTGTGCGTATGTGCACAGGCATGCTTGCATGTGCGTGTGCATGTATGTATAGGCCAGAGGTTGACATCAGGCATCTTCCATGATTGCTCTCCACCTTATTTTTTGAGGCAGAGTCTCCAGGTTGCATCAGAAGCTCAGAGATTATCCAAGCAGGCCTGCCAGCGAACCCCAGGGATCTGTCTGTCTTTCAACGGCAGCAAAGTTACAGACATCCATGCTGCAGTACCCAAGCACTGGGGATCTGAACTCAGGTTCTAATGCCTGTAGAGAAGACATTTTACCAACTGAGCTATCTCCCTAGCTTAGGATTATGTTTTTAAGGGACATCTGAGACTCGAGCTCAGTACTGCTGGTGTTAGGAGAATTGGTCACATCACAGGAACTGTGGACAGGGCAGGGTAAGGGATACAAATGGCCTTGATTCTAGGCTGCTATAGATGTGGTTTTGAACAAGTTCTCTTTCCACTGACTTTCCCGTCTATCCAGCGGGCACCAGGAGCTGCTTTCTGGAGAGTGGCTGTAATATCTGTCAATGATGGCGCATGAGAAGGTATCTAAGTCAGCTTGTGTAGCTAGCCCTAGCTATCAGAAGGCTAGAGATGTTAGCTAGGTGTAAGGATTGGTGCTTGACCCACAGTGAAAAGAAAGAAGAAAACAGAGAGGTAATTATGCTGAGGCCACCTTGTGTCACTTGGAGTTCTTGGAGCTGACTCTTTCCCCTCAGTGTCCTCCTTAGTCATGTAGATGTGGCTGTCATGCAAGGACTCATGGGTACTCTCACAGATGCTGAAGCCTCAAATATGCCTGCCTAAGGCAGAGGGTAGAGCCACTGGGGGACATGGCCAATTCTGAACAGAGAGCAGAGGCACATCAGCCCCAGGCACACCTCCGTTCCTTCCAGGACTCCTCCACTGCATCCAACCACTCACGCAGAGGTATTGGTCGGGGCATAGCAACCTGGACAGCATACAAGAGGCCATTTCCCTGGGGATGGTTCTAAAGGGCCTGCACTGTCAGAAGTAGGGTGTTCCCACAGTGAGGCCTGCACCTCCTCACCCCTCTGTCTAGATCACAAGGAATCTAAGATAAAAGCAAAGACCAAATCTGGTTTCTACCACTTCCCGGCTTTGCAGCCTTGGGTGAGTTCCCAAGCCTCTCTGAGCCTTAGATGTTCAAAGGGAGGGAATACTGGTACCCAGCTCAGAGATCTGGCGTGCAGACTCAATAAGATAATGCTTAGAAGAGCCCAGCACGGTGCTGGACAGGAAGTCGTCCTTGACCTCCTGGTCACTCGAGTAACTCGACTACTAAAGCCTTCTCTCAGGCACAGGGGGAGCCATCAGGAGGTGTGACAGGTTTGACTGCCACGATCCACCTGGTGTCCTGAGTGTCCTGGTCTCAGAAGGCTGAGCAGAGGCTGTGTTTATTCCCGGAGCTGTTTTCTCTGCTGCCTGCCCCCTGCCACCTCCTCCAGACACACAGAAAGAGCCAAATGGGCAGGAGTCCTGCCAGCCTAACAGAGTGGAAGCCTGAGATTAGCGCCTGCGGACAGACAGATGGGTGAGGGACACTGGGCATGCAGCCTACCGTCACTCCAGCCTTCCTGCCTGGGGCCCTGACCCAGGGCTGGCTTGGCCCCAGCTAACATGGTCCTTTCCATTTAATTCCTTCCCAAATTCTGTCCCCTTTTGTGACACCCTCTAGCTCTGTCCCTCATCCTTTGTGTCACTTCCTACTCCCAGCTCCTGATCCTCTGTCTAGACCCTGCTGCTTGGTGTCCTTTTCTTGACCTTTCTTTAGAATCTAGAAGCATCCTTTCCCCAAAAGGGGGATCCAGTTAGACTGACCTCTGGCTGCACATACTAGGGGGACATTTAACCCTCCGGAGGAGAAATAAAAGCAGGAGGGAGCCTGAGTTCCTGTGTCATGTGTCCTGTGAGGATATATTAAGCTGGTTCTGTGGTCAACAGGAGTGGAGAGAGTCATGTGTTGGATCCTGGGACCTTGCCGTAGTGCCTAGCATCGCTAGGTCCAGACCCCTGCTCCCATGGGGAGTTGTCCTTCTTTAAGTCCCTTCACGGGCCTTCTTGCTTTGAGAGACTCCCATGACTTGCCACTCACAGAACAACTGTCCTTTGTTTGCATCCCCAGAGCACCTGTTCATTAGACCAACTATTAGTGTGGGAAATGTCCCCTGCTGGGTTTCTCTGCACTCCTCCAGGCTATGTGCACTGTGAGCAAGGACTTCCAGCATTTTGGTGCTGCTGTGTCTGTGCCTGACAGAGTAAGAATGCACAGGTCCTGGACTGTCACTAAAGGGAAAGAGGAAGGATGTGTGACTTGTCTTAAGGAAGGACAACAGCAGCTTAGGGGGTCGCCCTCTTGGCGTCTTCGGCTTGCCAGCACCTCCCAGGTCTGATGTCTTCAGACGTTCAAGGTAGAGCTCTCAGGACCTTTGAGAGCACTCTGTCAGCCTCCTGTTGTATGGATGGGCCCTGAGGCTCACACTTAGTCCTCAGCTGCTGAAGGAAGGGGCTTCTTGCTGCCTGGGTCTCTGGGTATTCCTGTTCATGCTGCTACGGCAGTCTCCTTGGAGATGTTCGTCTCTTAGTGCCTGTTGCTGTCTTTGGCTCTGCCCCTGGCTGTCTCTCTGCCACTTCCTCATCCTGTTTTTTTCCCCCTTCTCCTCTGATGGGATAATTATGCTAATCAGCCTGTCAGAACAAAGATAATTTGTGGTGGGCTATTTCAGAATTTAGAATTCAAGCTGAAGTCCCTTTTCTGCTTGCCTCTGGATGCCCCTTAACCCTATCCCAGGGACTGAGGCAGACAAGTCTGTTCAGGGAGGGATGATGGGCCCTTGAGGGCAGATGGGAGGAAGGAAAGGGGTGTGTGTGTGTGTGTGTGTGTGTGTGTGTGTGTGTGTGTGTGTGTTCGTATGTGAGTCTGGGGTGCTCAGTTCCTGTGCCTGGCTGGGTTGTTCAAGGGTGAGAGAGGCAGGGTCATGCTGTGCAGGTTCCAGAGCTAGCCAGGCAGAGCCCAAGGGGGCAGCCTTGTGTCCGGGAGCTTGCCAGGAGTGAAGAACGTGATCCCAGGAGCCAGGCTTATCCATGCAGTCCCAGAGATACTGACTGAAGGGTCTAAGGGTGGGACCACCTTCCTCAGTCAGCTCCCGGAGAACAGTCTGGAGGAAGTGAGGGAACCAACGTAGCTATACCCATACCCTGGTTGGGTACCATCTGTAGACAGAGGGTGCAAAGCTTCAAAATTTACTTCAGAAATGCAAAGGATTACACAGTAAAGTAGATCTGATAAAATCATGTCACACACACCCCCCCCCCCCCGCCAGCCACCATTGATTGCTCAGGGACAGCTGAGCTTGTTACTTCCCCAGGACTGTGTTTTCCTTTGTCTTGGAGACTCCACTCTAGAACTCTACCAAGGTTGTCTGGCAGGGTTAACCCCAGACACTTTCAGAGCCTTGCTGGGTAGGGGAAGGAAAAAAAAAACCACCAGGTGCAATGTGTGGTCCCCATGGCCCAGAGCAGCCCTTTCCCTGGGATCCGGGAACCCCATGTGTCTGCATGTACCAAGGAAGGGCTTGGCATGTTCTCCCCCTCCTAGGTATGTTTGGAATGCTGCCTCTGGGCCACCATTCAGATAAACGGTGGCAGTTGCACTGTCGCGGCTTGGAGTCATTTAAATGGCTGCGGGGAGATATTACGTTGACTGATTTAATCTTGTGAAGGAATTTTCCTCTTCTGGGCTTCTGCTTACACAGCACCTCAGCCCTTTCAAGCCTATAGCTGAAGCTCCCGCCCCAGCACACCAGTGCCTCCGCCTCTGGGCTCAGGGCTTCCAGGGCTCAGCTATTCCCAGCCTGGCTGCTGAGGAAGCCCAGAGGTCTGAAGGAGGAGGTGTCACTGAGACAAATGCTCCATTCTGTCCATTATCAGTTCCCAGGTCTGAGAATCCTTGTCCAGATGTTGCCGTTCCAGTCACCGAAGGCCTTGAATGCAGGCCACATCCACCCCTTGTGGTCTACCAGGCAGAACTCAGCCCAAGTCTTGTTGTTCAGAAGCCAGAGGGGAGGAGGGGAGGGAACCCCTGACCGACACTGACGGTGACGGGGCTGTGAGCCAGAGGCCGGGGGAAACTGTGGATGTCTGTGTGTACACGAGTGCTAGTGTGTGTTGGTGCACATCCGTGCAGGGCATCTGTACCCATGTAGCATGTGTCAGAGTGTTGACCAGCCATCTGTTGTCATGTTGTACATAAGAACAAGCGGTGTGCTTCCTGAGGCTGTGTGGATCCAAGCACCCCTGGTGTGTATTCGTGCACCCTGGGAAGCTGTCTGTATGGGGGTGTGTACCCTATATGCAGGCTCTGTTGGGCCATTCAGTACTTGGGTCTCTCTCTGGTCTTGGGACTGTATGCACACTAGTGCTACCTGTCAACCTCCATGCCTCTGTGTGTGTGTGTGTGTGTGTGTGTGCGCGCGCGCGCATGCATGCGCTTTTCTGCCGTGCTCACATGTGTACAGCCCACCTGAGATTAGAGTCCCATACCTGTCACTTCCTGCCCTGCTGACAGGGTTGGTGATAGTGGCCCAGAGCCCTGCCATTAGCCATCTATCACGGCTGCCATTTTAGGAGGGGAAGGAGCTAGCTAGTCAGCTGGCATATTCTTGGACTTCAGTGAACGAGTGAGTTGGAGTCCCGTTATGGGCACCACACCACTCTGCTTTTAGGGGACTGCTGAGAGCTGGGGCCCAGGTGAGTCAAGCCTCTGTTATTGTCCAGCCCGGTGTGGTCTGAAGCCATGCAGGGAAAAGCTGGCTAGGACTTCCTCCCTGTCCTTGTAGGAAGAGGCTGCCACCTAGGGTGCCTACACGTCTGTATGCCCTTGTGGAAACACTTAGGAATGTCCTTCCATCCACGCCCGTCCATTCTGTACCTCCACTTGTGGGTCAAAGGGCCCCTCTACTCAGTGTGAGCTTGGGTGTCTGTTCCTGAATGTCTCTGGGAGATATTTGTGCTTCTGTTTGTCATTCTGTGCACAGACACACTCGTGGGTCTCTGTGCTACATGTATGGGTTCACAATCTTCCAGTCTTCAGGTGGGACTACCTGGCCTCTGTCTGTTGTCCCGCCTCTGGCTTCCGTTCTTTCTCCAGCTCTAAATGTGCTATAGGCCTTCATCCACCACTCAAAGCTGTGCCTGTGAACGCCCCCTTCTGTGACTCCCCATTACTTAGCAAAGCCCACATGCTTGCTGCTGGCCTCCAAGACCCAGAACGGCTCTAGGCTTCTCCATGTTTCTTTCTCAGTAGAGCCTTATGGCCTGTCAGCTCCTGGCCATCTCTGAGAGGCCAGGAGAGTAGAATGGCAAGATAGCAGACTTCAGTTTCGAGGAGTGGTGCAGAATGTCAAGGTGGGGAGTGCCAAAAAGTCTTCTGCCAGAAAAGCAATATCCAGTCTCCATCTGGGCTGGAGAAACCCTCCCTCACCTCAAGAGTCCCTTGCCAGGTTCCTCTTTCTGTTCCTCAGCTAAAGTGTGTCCTCTGTGTCATTTAAACACAACCCAGAGATTTGAGAATCCCTCTCCTGTTCTTGACTAGAGCTTGTCCCTAGCAGAGGCTTGGCCCAGCATCCAGTAGAGATGGGGGCCTAAGGTAGTTCGATGGTGAAGGCAGCCTCTGAGAGGCACAAGACTTCTGTATCCTCTTCCCTCTGCTAGCCTTTCCCATTAGTCTTCCTTTTAAGCCATCACCTCTCATCACCTTTGTCCTTCCCCTGCAGAGAGCTTGTTTAGGCTACCTTTGATGACAAGGAAGGAGGGGGGTGCCCATGTGAATACCTCTTCTCCACCAGACCACAGGTCCAACCACATCTCCAACTGGGATATCTCAAAGACATAGAGTCCCCCAAAGACAGCCTCTTAGTGCCTGGACCTCATTTTTTTTTCTTTTTTCTTTTTTTTTTCGGAGCTGGGGACCGAACCCAGGGCCTTGAGCTTGCTAGGCAAGCGCTCTACCACTGAGCTAAATCCCCAACCCCCGTGCCTGGACCTCATGCTGGTCACTGCTGATGCTTCCTGCCCACCTCATCTCTCTGTGGAGTGCCTTCTCTGCACACCTCAGGTCTCCCCAACCTTCTTTGCCTCCAGCACATCCCGGCCACTGCCATCCAAGCTGATCTCTGAGCCCTAGCCACTAAGCCCCCACCCACCGCACAAGTCGTTCACACCTGCAGATTCTGAAAATAGGATTGCAGTGCCCCTCCCCCTTCCTAACTCGTACCATCTGCAGCTCACCCTTGCTCTGAGACTGAGACTGGAGCCCTCAGCAGGGCTCACAAACTCCCCCTCTACACCTTAGAGACCTCTCAACCCAGTGGCTTTTCCTCAGGGCTGCCTCCTGGGATCTCCCGTTCTTACTCCTGGCTTGTGTCAGGACAAGCACGCATTCCTCTCTGCTCATGCTGAATATCCCTTAGCACACGCCAGAACCCAGGGTAGACTGACTGGGCACTCTTTTCTGGCTTCTCCCAAACTCTGAGAGGCAGGGATGCCCACATGGTATCCGTAGTGCCATGGCAAGCGAGGGGCATCGTGAGGGCTGGGCCGAGCCCAGCAAATGGGCTGAGTAGAGGTGAGGGTTTGGGGGACAGGCAGGTATGGCCTTTCTCCTCTTTATTGCCGCCTTCTCTTCCAAGCTGTTCTCCTTGGAGGGCTGAATGTGGACATTTGAAGGTGACCCACGCTCCTTGTCACCCACCTCATGCTGTGTGGCTCGTGCCGTCTCCTGAGGTGAGCGTCCCTTTCACACCTGGAGCGTCTGCCTGTCCTTTGCCTGCCCTGCACATGAGAACGGCACACTACAAGTCTTCCATCCCATCCTGCTCCTCCCCTTGGCTCGTACAGTAGTTGGGACTTCCTTCATCCTATGCCTCTCACTGTCTGTTGGCCCCACCAACACTCTGCCCCAAGGAGGCAAGACCACAGGAAATGAGGAGGCAAAAGGAATAATAAAGGGAGAGTGATGTGGGGAGGGGGATGGGAGGATAGGACAGAGGAGGGGATGGGGGTATAACACTAAGGATGTTTTAAAAAACATATGGAAACCCACTGTTGTGTAAGTCTCTCTGTGTCTCTCTGTCTCTCTGTCTCTCTCTCTCTATCATACACACACACACACACACCTCTTGAAGTAGGGTTATGAGGGAGGAAAATCGGGTTTCATCGCTATGTGGTATTATATGGTTCCAGTAATCCCTGTCCCTCACCCTTCTTAGAAGGTCACTTTCTCTCGGAGCCTGGCTGTGCCCAGTAGTGCCAGGTGCATGGTGCTGCTTTGGCAAGGTGGGGGCTAAAGAAGCCCATGGACAGGAGTGTTCCTTGACCTTCCTCTGACAAGACAGAGGTCACCTGACAAGGCCCACCTGAAAGGGAATTTTCCTAGCCGGGAGTCAGGGAGCCCTGCTTAAAGCTGCTTCCTTCCTCTTTCCTTCCTCTTCTCACGCACCTCTCCCTGCTTCCTCCCACCTTCCAACTCCTTCCCTTCTTCTTCCTCTTCTGTGCCTCCTGCCCTCCCTCCTGCCTGCTGAAGGAGGAGAACACAAAGGCTAGTCAGAGTTAATTTAGGCTCAAGTATCTGGTCACCTGGAAACAAGGCCAGTCCCCCAATGCGGGTCCTCAGCCTGACCTCATTAATCTGTGTGAGGCTGGCATCATGGTGCCAACATAAGTAGGGCAGGGGCGGAACAGCTGAGGAGAAGGCCCCTAGCAGTCATGACCAGTCTCTACATGAGCACTGGGGAGAAAAAGACAGGGGAGGGGAAGCCAAAGACCCTGGTGTCCGCAGTCCCTTCAGCAAGCCCGAGGGGCTCTGGATCTTGCCTGTCCTTTTCTGGAGTGTCTCCTTGAAGTCCTCCTTACCCTGACTGAGTTCAGGCTATGCCAGTTCAGCCCTGTGGAGGGCGCTGTGGGCCTGGCCAGTGCCTGTGTCAGGCTCAGCTCCTGCACCCTCAGGGAGTAGTCAGGTGCAGCCTCCCTGACCTCCGACCCCACAGTGAGCATGCTGGGTGACCTAGGGAGAGCTATCCCTCTGGCCCCAGCACTGCCTCCTCTTGGTGTTCACTCCAGTTCTTTCCCCTCACCTCTGTGCATGCTGGGAGCTCTTACTTTTGGATTTGAGGACATTTGCTTTACCCAATCGTGGCAACCATTTTGGAGACCCTCTGGCTGTAGCCCATAGTGGAGGCCCGACGGGCCTTACTCCAGACTTCCTGCGTTCAGTTTTCATTTTGACTCTGGCTGTGGTTGGTAGATGGATCATTTGTGTTCATCCTCCAGCCGCGACTCCCCAAAGTGACATCTCTGCTATGCCACAGGGAGCCATCAATCTCTCACGGAGGCCGCCCCGAGGATAAATACACTTGCCTTGATCCAAGCAGACCCTGTCTAGTCACACGGCCCGTTTCCTGGAGCTGCCCGATGCCCAATCCCGCTGCTTCCCCTGAAATCTGATTAATCCAGAAGTGTGGGAAGATGGATCCACACTCAAGCTGTGGCCTGGCTGCAACTCTGTTAGGACCTGTCAAGTGAATTAAGTAGCGTATGCCCTTTATTGGAGAATATTACTCTATAAACAGGAAGAAGAGTAGAAGGACCTGTGCCGAGACACTAGCAGAGTTTTGCTGGATGGCGTCATTACAAGTGTTAATATCTTCCCTTATGGTATTCAGTAGTTTGAGTGCCAATGGGATGGCGTCTCAGCTGTTGCTAACTCTGGCAAGCATCTCTCCTCAGAGCTCTGATTTCCACACCTCTAGGGCTGCAATCATAAAGGTCTCTGTCTCTCCTTGTCTCTCTGCATCTCTCTGTCTCTCTCTTTGTTTCTGACTCTCTAAGTGTGTGTGTGCATGTGCGTGTGCGTGCGTGCGTGTGTGTGTGTGTGTGTGTGTGTGTATGTGTGTGTATGCACACACATATGTGCACATGTGCACTGAACCAAGAACTGCCCAGGCTTGGGAGAATCCAGTGTGATAAGCACATACAGGTACTCTGGAGCCAGCTGATGCCTGAGTTCAAACCCTGACCCCGATACTTACTGACTGCACTGCATAGTTTTAGGAAGGTTACTGGGTCATTCTTTTCCTTGTCTTGTCTATAACATGGAGTTCTGATAAAGAATGAAGGGATAAATATATACCAGGTATCTAAGATGGTGCCTGTGTACCATCAATGCTCCCCGAATGCCAGCTGCGGTTGTTATTTCTCTTTTTGTTTTTTTGTTTTGTTTTTTTTTTTTTTTTTTGGTTCTTTTTTTCCGGAGCTGGGGACCGAACCCAGGACCCTGCACTTCCTAGGCAAGCGCTCTACCACTGAGCTAAACCCCCAACTCCCTCTTTTTGTTTTTAATTTGTGTGCGTCTCTATGTCTGTGTGCATGTGCATGTGAGGGGCCCGAGGAGACCAGCTCCTCTGGAGCTGCTGGAGTTATAGGCAGTTATGAGCCACCCAACATGGGTGCTGGGAATTGAACCTGCGTCCTCTGGAAGAACAGTAAGTACTCTTAACTACTGAGCAATCTCTTCAAGCCCCTATTTTTTTTTTTAATACATGAGTATTGTTTGTTTTTTGCTCTCATATCCCAGGTTGTTGATATCAAGGGCCTGTGACCATGTGGCTGGCTTTCCCTGTTAGGCACTGTCCGCCCGCCTCTTTTAGGGTGGAGAGAGTATCAGTCCTCTAGTACCTCCAGGGCATGGATGGGAGGCCACCGTAGCATCTGGGTTCAGCTTATACTGGGGTTAGAGGTCAGATGAGAAAAAGTCCAAGTTCAATTTGAGGCCAAGGTCAAGGCTAAGTTGAGGAAAGAGTCTCATTGCTGCCTGGGTTGGGCCCAGGTTGGCCTCTTGCTTCTCAGTAGGGCCAGGCAGAGCCCAAGGCCTCTTCACACTGCTGAGCTGTGCAGTCGAAATGACCTTTCTTTGGGTCTTTCACTTACCTTCTGGACAAAGCTGCCCTTGTGCGTCTAGCAGGATGTCTGATGCCTTTTTCCCATGCAGTGCGAGCTGGCCTCCAGTGCCACGGACTGACATTCAGTGGGCCCCAGGAGCTGCCTCTGTGCCTTAGGCCCTAAAGGTCTTCCTTTCCAGGGAGCCCCCAGCTCCTCTCAGTAGGAGGGGGCACCCCCCACAGCACATGGGCCTAACTTTGGCTGCATTTAGAACAGCTCCTTGGCGGCATCCACCTGGAGGATGGTGGGCTGCAGAGCTGGTGACAGGCAGGCTGAGCACACCTCCGGAGCACCAGCAGGTTGATGGAGGGCCCAGCTGCTCCCTAGAGCCGAGCTGCGTTCCTGCACTAGGCTGGCTGGTGAGGAGTGGTGTGCACAGATGGCCCTACACACACTTGTAATTTGCCAGAATAAATAGTTATTATTAATCTCTCCTGTGCACCCTTCTTCCTGCGCCTCTCCTTGCTGTTACTAACTAACCTAGAGAGGGCTGAATATGGAACTTGTTCTTGCTCATTCTGCACAGAGTAGGTCTCCTCTTAGCACAACACTATTTGCCCTCCATCATAGGAGCACATATAAACCAGGCCTATCTGCAGTGGTCCGGGATGGTATACAATGGGTGCCTAGCACATAGTAGGGGCCCTATTAGTCTATAACCAGACCATAGAGGTTAGTCATCAGGTATGGTGTTGGGGGTGGACTCCAGACAAATGTTTGTGGGGTCAAGTTTTCATTCACGCCTGCCACTATGAAGGAATGTTAACCCAGCACCTTGTCTGTGGCCTGGTTGGCACCAAATGCTCTACAGCATGGACGGGTGAGCCAAGAGAAATACAGACCTTCGATTCTTGCTGAAGGCGACCCAGAGCCAGGTGCTGAAATACAGGCCCTTTGGGAAACAAGCCATCTGGGGGTGCAAGGTGTGAAGAGCTGACTGCCTGTAAGAGGTTACCTAAGATGGGTCAAGGTTTCATTTCGTCCAAATACCACAGGCAGACGGTATCATGAGTTGGGTGTGACAGAATGACCGGAAAGCGTCACTAGTTGATGTAGCAAATAACCCACACCGTGGGAGGAGAGAAAGAATCCACACGGGAGTGGGGAGAATCCACCCTGTGGGGAGGTGGAGTATTTCATGTGCATCTGACAAAAAAAATGGCTGCCAGGGATGTAGCCAGTGGAGAGCTTCACATCATGGCTCTGCTGTAACCTTGCCTGCTCTTGTCAGAGAGGGGGTATAGGAGAAGCAACAGTGTGTTAGGTGGTGGCTCCTGGGTGCGCCTTGAGGAAAGATGGGTAGTGCTGGAAGGTGCGAGCTCTTTGGGAATTCTCTTTGATCAAGTGGACTGAGCCCAGTGTACAAAACTCGGCAGGGTGGGCAGGTGGAAGACAGGGCAGGCCGGTGGAGGCAAGATGGATCTCAGAGGGTCTCGGCAGCCAGGATGGAGATGCTGTAGGTGGGAGCCAAACCAGGGCCTTCTGAACAGCAGAAGGGCAGGAGGACAGGAAGGGGTACATTTGTGATTAGTACAGAAGTGGAGACTGAAAACAATGGGGAAAGGCATGGCTGGTGGGAGAGAGAAGGAGCTTCTGTGCTGATATAATAGGGGAGGGAAGAGAGGGCAGAGGCCACAGGTCTGAAGGTGTGTGGGAAGGAAGCTGGCTGCAGAGAAGTATGAGCCCGGAGTGGTGGGGGAGAAAGTCCCCCAACCTGCTCAGTCCCCCCATCTCTCTGTACCTTAAGCACCCTCTCTTTGTGCCCTGGGCTCTCCCTTTCCCACCCCTCACAGTCTCTGTCTCTGCTCTTCTCCCCTTCCTCATCCTTGCTCTGGTGTGCCTTGCTCTGCCCTTCCTCACTCCTTGGAGGAGATATTGAAAATCAAATCGCTGTTCAAGTGATGGTCTCAAGGTCTTCCCAGGCGAAGTGGCATTCTGATGATCAGTGGCAGGGGCAGCAAAGTGTCCTGGTTTGGGTTTCAGTTCTGCCACCATAAGCAGCCCAGTGTCTGGGGAGGTGTTTGACTTCACCCAGCCATGTAGGGAGGAGCACAGATGAGGGTCTGTGAGTGACCATTGCTGTGGCTGTGGCTGTCCCTGCTATTGCTGGTACGGTCAGCAGTAAGGCTGTCTGCCCACGTGGGGCTTGGGGATAGCACCAGGGTCAGCGGGGTATGTGTATTTCAGAAGCAGGCCTATCTGGAAGTCTCAGTTGATGTTATCACATCCAGTATCTAAGAGGCCCACTCAGCTTCACCACAGCCTCTCTGGCCACCATCTCCACAGTCACAGAAAGACCAGACCCTTTTTCTCCCTACAGAGATTCAGGAGGGTCTTATAGACTCTGCCACCTGTTGGAACCTCATGCTCTAGGTTTCTTCAAGACCAGGATCCCTCTCTACACTTTTTCTGTGTCCCCCCCAAACCAAGGGCAAGTGTCCTGTTTTTCTGGGACAAAGCAAGGTTAGTGGAGTGGCCAGTGCCAGCATGCACCCTGGAGGCCCTGGGTGCAGATCTTGCTCCAGTCCCTAGCTGGAGCCCCAGTTTTCCTGCTAACTGGTACCTGTTCCCCTGGCTGACCTCAGGCCCACCCCCACCTAGCTGACGCAGAGCTACAGGTCCCTTCTCACTTCTGTCAATACTGTCACTATAAGATAGAGACAGGGCCCAGCATTTGTCATTCTGGGGGAATCCAAGGTACACCAGAAGTTGGATCTTCCTAGAGTACCAAGGGTCATATACAGGGACAAGAAACCCACTGTCACCTGGCTGTGACAGCAGGAAGAGCAGAACATCTAAAGTCACTGTCCATCGCCTGTGTGACCTTGGACGTCATCTACCTTCTCTGGGCTTCTGTTTACAGAACTCAGAAGTACAAGTCATGACTCTACCTTTTTGGGAAAGGAGTTTATACACAGCCAGAGCTGTTCTGGAGTCGAACGTGCCGAGGGATATGAGTTACCCACTAATACTTGAGTTGAGAGGCTCAGGCCAAACCTGACTTGAGGAACAATCTTGAGCCATCTGTATTCTCTCCCAAATCTCCAGTGTCCTCCAATCTGTCTTCATGAAGGCTCCGTCTAAATGATGTTGCGAGTCCCTGCCAGTTTTGAAGGTCTGTGATTGACACTTGGGTTTTTCCATTCCCTAGTGAGAGCCCAGATGCCTAAGAACCCATCCCTGCCCAAATAGAGAGCCCAGATCACATGACAGGGTCATTCCCACCCCCAGCAACCCAGTCCCAGCTCACTCCCCAACACCCTTCTGTACCTACCCCTTCCGCCTTTTCCACCCCAAACTGGCACATTGTTCAGAAAACTAATAGCTTTGACTCCGGTGTTTATTTGGAGACAATGGGAGTCGATTAAAACTGCCACGGCAGAGAAAAATAGGTTCCACTTAGGTCTGGAAATTGCTCGGCGCCCGCCTTTGATGAGGCCCGCTCGTGTCCACCTCATGCTTCTCTCTATCACTGGGTCCATTTGCTTAATGAACAGTGTGGCTTGTGGCCAGAGGGTGGGGCCAGCCGAGTGCACCTCCTGCCCACTGGCCAGAGTGGCTGGGCAGCCTGGCTGGGTGCTGCCTGGCCCAGCCCACAGATTGGCAGCTGGCCCTTTGGGTCAGAGAGGGCACTGAGGTCAGCCCAGTCCCTGCTAATGGCTTTAATATAAAGATGGCCCCAACTACGGTGTACTAGGCTCTTCCTGGGTTGTGTGCCAGGCCTGGGCTAAGGGCCCTGCAGACGTCACCTTCTTGAAGATGAGCAGCCACGAGAGGTGAAGGGCGCAGCTCTCCCATTATGCAGATGAAGAATCAGGGAGACTCATCTCCGAGTACAGAGCTGGTGCTCCCAGCCATTGCACTCCATGACCTGGAAAGCAACAGCGGAGCTGGGAATGGCTATGGCTACTGTGCAGAGGGGAGGAGGCGGCTTTCCAGTAGGAATGGGAGGTGCAAGCAGCAGCCTTTACTTAATGTCTCCAGGGCCCAGCCTCCCTTCTGATCTGGCTCTGCTTTAGAACATGAGAGAGCAAGACTACACACACACACACACACACACACACACACTCCTTCCATCTCATACCCCTCAGTCTCTTGCTCCAGTCCTGGATACGAGGGGACTGCAGAAGCCAATGGGATGTCTTCAAGCCCTCCAGCCTAAGAGCCATCCAGGAAGGGCGCTCCTTTGCAGCCCTAATACTGTCTCCAGGGAACAGCATTCTCTAGTGCTCTGAGAGCATCTTGCCTGTGCCTTCCAGCTGTTCTGTTTACTATAAGAGCAAGCCCTGGGAAAACTGTTTTCCTTTTCCCTCCCCCATCTCTTCCCTAACTCCTCTCCTCCTGTGCCCTGGGGATTCTTAGGGCTGTGAATGGTGCCCTGTAAGGAGCCCCTCACCGCCTGCCTATGCCAGCTGTGTGCACCACAGGTAGGAGCTGCCACAACATACCCTGTCTTCTTGTTTGTGCCATCCTGATGCCCCCATGTGAGGTGCTGGGTGACAGTCTGGAGTGTGGGTATCCAGGGTGAGGGTAGATGTCTCAAGTACCACTGTATCCAAAGAGCCAGGCAAAGACGAGCCAGATCCCTGTTCCAGGAAATGCAGGGTAGACCTGATACCAGGGAGAACAGCTTGGGGATGGTGAGGTCGGGGCACATAGGCTTCCCCAGCTTCGCTAGTTCCTCCTTAGCCAGCAAACACTCAAGGGCATGGCACATTGTGGACCCTCAATATCTGGCAAGAGTGGATGTTGCATGCCAGTGAAAGAAGGAAAGAATGAATGAATGAAAGAATGAATGAATGAATGAATACCATTGATTCAGCGACTAGTCATTTCTCTGTCATTCACTTTTCTCACTTGTTGCCTACTCTTGCCAGGAATTTTCTGGTCTGGATTCTTAATGTGTAATTATCTCCAGGGCTAGGCCAGGGAGAGCTAATGAGATGCCTCGGGCATAAAGTTGAAGGAGCCATTCACTCTCAGGGTCACGGAATGATTGGCCAGCTCTGCTGCCCAAGACAATCTTGCTGGTAGGGATTGGAGAGTCTCCCATACGGAAGAGGAAAAGAGTGGGAAAGGCTGGTTCGAAGACATGGTGACTTCTGTGTCTTCCTTTTTGCCTGTGGGTGGTCTTCAATCCCCCACCCTCACCTGCTTGGGGATGGCTCCTGAGAAAGACCCGTCCTGTGCAGAATAAGGAGGTCACAGTGGCTTGCTGCCTTTTGCTGTATGTCTCTCTACACCATCACTGATGCCAGGAGTCCTCATGGCACTGAGGCCAGGACTTATCCTGTCTACTCCATTTGTAAGGCCACAGTCTTCATCGAGTCACTGAAACTCCCTGTCCTCCAGTGTCCTTCTCAGTAAAATGGAGCACAATGGTCTTTTCCTATGTGGTTGGTTGTAAGGAGAACTCTGGGGAAGTAGGTAGGTAGTGACACCCCAATAGGACAGTGGTTGCCACATAGTGAACTCCATGGAAATGTTTTACGTGCTATCACCTGGAAACTTGAGGAGCTGCAGTGAGCCCCAAACCTTCAGCTTCTTAGCCCCAAACTTTCAATCTTCACCCTACTCCTCAGCAGAAGAGGGGTCCCATTGTTCAAGATTATCAATCTTAAGACACTCTCTCAGCCCCTCTGGGAGGTGGGCAGGCACAGGGGTGGGGTGAGTCTGGGCTCTGACTCCTCTAGTCCTCTCCAACTGTGGACAAGGGAGCTTCTTTCTTAGCTCCTTGCTGCTTGCAGCTTGAGCTCTCCTGGAATTCAAGGGAGGTTTGGAGAGAGAGAATTCGCACTTCAGTGGAAATGTGTTTCAGACAATTAGCAGGTCTTTACCGCGGGAGCCTTTGAAGTCTGAGCCCAGACCCATCTCTCTGAAGGATTTCCCCAGAACTGACAGGCTGGCAGACGCTGACACAGCTTGGCCCTTACTTGAGTGCCAGGGGCTCCCATCTCGGGGCTGGTACCTTAGGGTTCAAGTGAGTCCCTTCAGTGGTCCTGGTGTAGTCCTCTATTGCTGTGTGATATAGAGGAATTTACATCACTGAGACCTGAGGTCACGTAGGGCCTTCTGGGCAGCCTATATCAAGACCACAAGATTTCCTGTTTTCCAGATCTAACCCTGGGCTGAGGCTGAAGCCCTTGACTGGGAACTGGGAACTCCAGCATTTGTGAACATTGCCTGGCCTTTTGTGCTAGGAACAGCTGAGTAACTTTGACAGACTCAGAAAGATGCAAACAGATGGGCTCAGAGGGCACATGTCTAACGAGCCGTAGGGCTCTGAGCCAAACCAGGCTTTCCATGGATGGGCTCATCTTGCAGACTAAGATTTGCTCCTAATTCTCTCCTCTGATTGAGCTGCATGGTCTTGGGCAAGTCACGTCGTGCACCTCAGTTTCTCTGTCTATGAAATGGGTAGAGCAGTCTTTATTTTGTAGGGCCATTGTGGATCATGTGACAGGACCCCAGAAAGTGCCTGGCACCGTAGGTGTGTGAGTCTAATTTGCAAGCTACATCTTGCTGCATCTTACCTCAAACAGACCCAAAGTCCACCAGTGGCTGGGGGGTGGGGTGGGGTTTAGGGGGCTCTTGGTACAGTACCATATCCTGGAGTTTTTGGTGGAGGACTGGAGGGGGGGTAGAAAGGCATGGGAAGCAGCTACCCCTACCGCCTGTCCCAGTAGAGCCGTGCTTGGCCTAGTCCAAGCCTCTAAGCTCGTCTGATTCCTTTCCCTGACATTTCCATCCATCATACTAATTGCTTCTCCCGAAAAATGAATTTGTAGTTGATTTTCTTCAAAAGAGGGAATCAGCCAACAGATAAAAAGGTTGTTTTATTTAATTTGCATGAAGAGGCTGCCTGCTGCCACCCAGCTGTGCTGGCTGGGCTGCAGGGAGGGCCTGAATCAGCAGTGGGTAAACACAGGTAGGTACTGGCTGCTCTCTTGATCTGCCTTTCTACCCAGATTGCTTAGGTTCAAGTCCCATCTATAATCTATGGTGTCCGTTCGGTGTCTGTTTTGATCATTATATCAGGGAAATCCATGCTTGTGTCATACCTATCGTAGAAGGACAAGGCTTCTAGCCAAAAGAGATAAGGCCCAAGAACTCAAGACATTCGTGGGAGCAGAAACTGAACAGGCTAGGCCTTTGTCCAGTCAGAGGCCCAGTGCTGTGATAGCCCTTCAGTGGAGTTTTCTAGGGAGCGACTATGTCCAGATATAATGTGCACACCTGCGATCCCAGTTCTCAGGTGGCAGAGGCCCGAGGATCGCTACAAGTTCAAGTCCAGACAAGTCTACCTAGCAAGTTCTAGGCTTGCCAGAGCGATACAGCAGTACCATGACCACGACCAGTATGTGCATCCAGGTTAAATTACAAGCATAAGCTTCTCTCTAGCATGCACGGCACTCAATGCTGTTGTCTTCTTTCAGACGAAAAACCTCTCTCACCTATGACAGGAGCTTCTAACACTGCACGTGGGAGTTCATCTTCCTTAGAGATCCTTGGGACAGCGACTTAAAAGGGCAGGGCAGAACCAGTGCTTGGTGTGGAAGTCGGGTCAGGCAGCTATAGGGGCACAAGGGGCATGAGAGGGAGATATCTTGCTGCCTTGGGGATTTACTGCTGTGAACAGGCACCATGACCAAGGCAACTCTTATAAGTACAACATTTAATTGGGGCTGGCTTATAGGTTCAGAGGTTAAATCCATATTCATCAAGGCAGGAGCATGGCAGTGTCCAGGCAGGCATGGTGCAGGAGGAACAGAGAGTTCTACATCTTCATCTGAAGGCTGCTAGTGGAAGACTGACTTCCAGGCAGTTAGGATGAGTCTTAAAGCCCACACCCACAGTGACACACCTACTCCAACAAGGCCACACCTACTCCAACAAAGGCTACACCTACTCCAACAAAGGCCACACCTACTCCCAAGGCCACACCCACTCCAACAGGACCACACCTTCTAATAATGCCACTCCCTGGGTTGAGCAAATACTAACCACCACACTTGCTCTCTGGGAAACCACTCTGGTATGGGATGGCATCAGGGATGGAGGCCCCCCAGGGCTCTGGACAGAACACAGTTAAATTTCTAGTATTATGCAATACCAGAGAAGATGCCAAACAATATTCTGGCACAAGATGTTCCAGGAACCCAGAGACATGGGCACCCCATGAATGGGAAAGCCTATACCTTCTCAACATGAATGTTTTAGTGACAGTGACCTCTATGGGCTCTGTTACACGGAGACAACAGGTGTGCACGGCAGAAGTCCCCAGCAGCGCAATCTGTGTTGTTACTGGAACTGTCAACCAGGGGCGGCAGAAGTAAAGGCAGAGTGGGTATACTTCCAGAGTCACCCCCCAAAAGGATGTTGGAGAGCTTGGGATGGAGCCACCAGAACATTTCAGGGCGTTGGAATGGCCGTGGGGAAGCAGCTGGGAAATAGCACCTGGTGACCCTACTGGGTTTGATCTCCTGGGGCCATTGTGCCCTAGGCAGCTCAGCCACCCTCTCTGGGCCATTTCCTCTATGAGACGCTGGACAGGAAAGTGTTCTTTCTCTATTTTTATTTCTGGCTATAATTGCCGCGTTGCTCTGTTTATTTACTTGCTTATTGCTTGTGCCCTTGTCTGTCATTTAAATCTCTGAGGACAGAGGCCTTGTCTGCCATGTTCCCAGCCATATACTCAGCTCCAAAAAAAAATAGTAGCCAGAACAAGCAGACCCTTGGCGGTGGGTGCAGACAGGAGGGGTGGCCCTGGGATCTCATTTGCTGATGCTTCTCTAATAGGACGGGGATGACTGTGTCAGGAGAGTCCAGGATGGTTTCAGGGGAGGCAAGTGGACCTGCTCTCCACCCCCAGGGGGTCCTCCTGTCTCTGCTATGTGTGTCACCCCCTCAGATTGTGATCAGATTCTTCTGCTCACATTATGTAAGGAGGGGCATGTGATCTTGATCTTTGTGTGTGTGTGTGTGTGTGTGTGTGTGTGTGTGTGTGTGTGTGTGTGTGTGCGCGTGTGCTGGTGTGTGCAGAAGCTAAGAAATTAGCACTGTCTTCCCTAATCAATTGTATTTTTTTTGAGAAGAATCTCTTGTTGACCTGGACCTCGAAGATTCAACTATGCTGACTAGACTGTGGGCTCTAGGGATCTACCTGTCTCTGCCTCCCCAGTGCAGGGGTTATAAACACGAGCCACTATTCCTGGCTTTTAGGTGGATGTTGAGGGTCAAATTCCAGTCCTCATGTCTGTTTGGCAAGTACTTTTCCTACCTATTCCTCTCTTCAGTCCCATGGCCGAACTGATTATGCTTGGTTCGGAGTGAGTGGAGCAGGCCAGTCCCTGACTTTAAACCCTATAGCTGTGACAATTGGATTGTTGGCAATGACAGATCACTGCTTATGCCTTTATTCTGGCAAACGCAGAAAGCATTGTGGACACCAGGTAGCTCACCCAAGGTGAGAGGTGATCTGTGGCTTCTTGCTTGGCTGAGTCTTATTGTTGCACTATTGGTTTTTGGGCTTGTCCTTCCTAAGAGGCAAGCCTTGCCCCTTGTCCCTTGTGTGCCACCTCATCTCCAAAGGTGCGCTGTAGCCTGCATCAAGCCTGTCTGCAGAAGGAGCTGATCCTCTACCCACAAGGCCAAGTCCACTGTTCTCTCTCCCATGTTTTGTTTGAGAGACCTTCTGTCCTCTCCTGCCACTGCCCTCTGGGAAAAGGTTGCTGCCTTCCCTTCAGGTTCTTATCATGCCTGGGGACCAGATCCTCCCCTCAGACTCCATTTGGGGCGTGTGGTCTTGTGTTTGTGATCCAGGGTGAATGGAGATAGGATCAGCTTTTTTTTTTTTTTTTTTTTTTTTGTAAAGATTTATTTATTATGTACACAGTCTTCTGCCTGCATTTGTGCCTGCAGGCCAGAAGAAGGCACCAGATCCCATTACAGATGGTTGTGAGCCACCATGTGGTTGCTGGGATTTGAACTCAGGACCTCTGGAAGAGCAGACAGTGCTCTTAACCTCTGAGTCATCTCTCCAGCCCAGGATCTGCTCTTTCATGGTCCCCCTTTCATGCGTCGAAAGGATCTTAGAGTGATTGCGAATGATTGAAGCTGAGTATTGAGAACTGATGTGTCAGTCATGGCGGGTACTGACATACAGGACAGAGTGGGTCTAGCTAGGGGACACCGGCAGAGGCAGTGACTCAAACTCTGACTCCTCCATCATCCTGTCTGGTGGGTCCTGCTTCTCTGAGTCAGGGCCTGTGGTAGCTCCAGGTTCTCCTCTGCTCCACTTCCCCATCAGAGAGGACATGTTTGGAAACTCCAGGAAAGGATGAGGTTGGCTAAACTCAGGTCAGCTGCTGACCCCAACCCACTGCTTAGGTCAAGAGACTTGGGCTGCAGTGAGAGGATATAAGTTCTTGTTGAGAACTCAGCCCAGACCTGGCAAATAAGAGGGCAGCCGTCCTGAAAGAAGTGGGCCCTGCGAGTGACACGGGCCTCGTCGCTGAAAAATGGTGTGAACTACAAAAAGTCCTTCCAGGTCATGGGCGAGATGGGGGGTGGGTGTTTCATCTCCTGGTCTTTCAGCAGGAAAAAGGAGAACTCTGGGAGTCAGTCCGGGCTGAAAGAACCATTCCCCTTGTGAGCAGGACTGCAGTTCCGTGGCATTCTTAGCTGACACCCTTGCTCCTTCCTGGCAGCCAGGGTCAAGGTCTTTCTATTTGATCATTGCAGACTGAAGCATGGTCCAGGAGTCAACTACTACAGTTCCCAGGATGCTGTATTTAGCTGAGCACCACTCTGCTCTTTATGAAGAAGGAGTTTTGAGTATATACCCCACCCCATTGCTCCTCCAGCGAGGCTCCTGTCTCCATCCTGACTCTCCGCTAGGTCTGGAGGAGAGCTACCATGGTGGACCTCGGAATAGTGTCCTTATTTCCTCCTCTAGGGAACCCCGTTCCCAACCCCATCCTTTGATCTTTGCCAGCTTTTCTGCAGCCTCAGATAACATCGAAATTGGGTGCGTTTCGGCCCAGGAACATCTGAAGAACATTTGTCATTTGTCCTTAACTCACGACCTGGACCAGGCACACAGCTATCCCTAATGGAATGCATTTTGAGTACTGTATGGGCATGCAAGCCGGAGTGGTTAACAAACCCAGGACGGACCAGAGTCTGCTCGGTGCAACCTAGGCAGCATCCATCTGCAGGCCCTCGGGGCTGGTACAAAGCGTCTCTTCCAGCCACTTGAGTTCCTCCGCTGTTGTGGACGGATGTGGGGCTTGATTATGCGTTACAAACCCGAAGTGCCCCATCAGAAGTGCTGACTCTCGGCTGCCTGCTTTCTTCTTCCCTTGTGTCTGACCTGCTCTTTCAGTTGGATGGCTGGTCAGTTCCTAGAGATCAGGAATGTGGCCTCAGTAGTTTCTGCTCTGTACCTATAGCCCCTCGCCAAATCACATAGGGATGGAGGCTCATCTCTCCTCCACTATTTCTGTGTCTTCCATTCAGGACAGTGACCAGCAGCAAAGGGGACTTTCAGCAAATGTCTTAATTCTTGTTAGAGTCAGGCCAGCTCCAACCAATCAGTCTGTCCTTCCTTCCTTCCTTCCTTCCTCCCTTCCTTCCTTCCCTCCCTCCCTCCTTCCCTCCCTCCCTCCCTCCCTCCTTCCTTCCCTCCCTCCTTCCCTCCCTCCCTCCCTCCTTCCCTCCCTCCTTCCTTCCTTCCCTCCCTCCCTCCTTCCTTACTTCCCTCCCTCCCTCCCTCTCTCCTTCCTCCCTCCCTCCTTCCCTCCCTCCCTCCTTCCTTCCTTCCCTCCCTCCCTCCCTCCATCCTTCCTTTCTTTCTTCCTTCCCTCCCTCCCTCCTTCCTTCCTTCCCTCCCTCCCTCCCTTCTTCCTTCCTTTCTTCCTTCCTTCCCTCCCTCCCTCCTTCCTTTCTTCCTTCCTTCCCTCCCTCCCTCCCTCCTTCCTTTCTTCCTTCCTTCCCTCCCTCCCTCCCTCCTTCCTTCCTTCCCTCCCTCCCTCCCTCCTTCCTTCCTTTCTTCCTTCTTTCTTTCCCTCTTTCCCTTTCTCCCTCCTTCTATCCTTCCTTCCTCCTTCCCTCCCTCCCTCCTTCTCTCCTTTCTTCCTTCCTTCCTTCCTTCCCTCCCTCCCTCCCTCCTTCCTTCCTCCCTCCCTCCATCCCTTCCTCCCTCCCTCCTTCCTTCCTCCCTCCATCCTTCCTCCCTCCCTCCTTCCTTCCTCCCTCCTTCCTTCCCTCCCTCCCTCCTTCCCTCCCTCCCTCCTTCCTTCCCTCCCTCCCTCCATCCTTCCTCCCTCCCTCCCTCCCTCCTTCCTTTCTTCCTTCCTTCCCTCCCTCCCTCCCTCCTTCCTTTCTTCCTTCCTTCCCTCCCTCCTTTCTTCCTTCCTTCCCTCCCTCCCTCCCTCCTTCCTTCCTTTCTTCCTTCTTTCTTTCCCTCCTTCCCTCCCTCCCTCCTTCCATCCTTCCTTCCTCCTTCCCTCCCTCCTTCCCTTCTTCCCTCCCTTCCTCCTTTCCTTCCTTCCTCCCTCCTTCCCTCCTTTCTTCCTTCCTTCCCTCCCTACCTCCCTCCCTCCTTCCTTCCTCCCTCCCTCCTTCCTTCCTCCCTCCTTCCTTCCCTCCCTCCCTCCCTCCCCCCTTCCCTCCCTCCCTCCCTCCTTCCTTTCTTTCTTCCTTTCCTCCCTCCTTCCTTCCCTCCCTCCCTCCCTCCCTTCTTCCTTCCTTTCTTCCTTCCTTCCCTCCCTCCCTCCCTCCTTCCTTTCTTCCTTCCTTCCCTCCCTCCCTCCCTCCTTTCTTCCTTCCTTCCCTCCCTCCCTCCCTCCTTCCTTTCTTCCTTCCTTCCTTCCCTCCCTCCCTCCCTCCTTCCTTCCTTTCTTCCTTCTTTCTTTCCCTCTTTCCCTTTCTCCCTCCTTCCATCCTTCCTTCCTCCTTCCCTCCCTCCTTCCCTTCTTCCCTCCCTTCCTCCTTTCCTTCCTTCCTCCCTCCTTCCCTCCTTTCTTCCTTCCTTCCCTCCCTCCCTCCTTCCTTTCTCCCTCTTTCCCTGCTTCCTTTCTTCAATCCCTCCCCTTTTTCCTTTTTTTTTCTTTTTCCTTTTCTTTTGCTTTTTGTCTTCCCGAGACAAGGCCTCAGTATGCTGACCAAGCTGTCTTCAAACATTCAATCCTCCTGCCTCAACTCCCACATTCAGGGATATAGATGCACACCACCAAACCCAGCTCACTCCTTTCTTAAGATCTGAGTAAGTCCAGCCTGTGGAGTAACCCACCTGGGCCTTTCCTCTTATCCTCAAGGCCTTGTAATTTGTGGGCGCTCCCCTTGGCCTCCCGCCTGCTGCTGTTTTCCACTATTTTTTCCTCTCTCATCAGAGGCTTCCCCAGAATAAGGGGTTTGTTCTAGCCGAGGCCTTGTGTCTCCTTCATCCGCTCAGGTTTCCTCACCAAAGCGTGCTTAGTTTCTCCCTCAGAGAATAGTTTCCTCTGACAAAGAGGTGGGAAGCTTCTCTGCATTATTTATCTACCCACCCCCACTCCTGGCCCAAATAGCCCCATTCCTTGGCTCTGAAATCTGTTTGTGGTTTTCTCCACCATCCCTACTCCCCCTGAGATTCAAGTTTCCAGGAGAGCATGTGTGGGAAGGGAAAAGCAAGAAAAGTGCATTGCAACTCCATGTTTCCTTTTTAAAATTTCAGCCCTCAACCTGGGGGAGCTGGGGGAGGGGTGGCGGGTCTTCAAGTGAACCATCCATTTGAGGTTAATTGGTTTGGAATTCATTAACCACATTTTCCTGCTTGCCGCTCTTTGGAACGGTGCTTGAGTTTCCCGATTCTTTGGGTTGCCAAACTAATAATTCACCTACTTTGTTTCCTGACTCGCAGTTAGTTTGTTTTAGTCTAAATAATGCATATTCAGCTTCATTAGCATATATTTGGATCATTTCCGACTTGAATGTATTCAATCCCATCAATTTACCATTAGTGAGATCATTCAGGAGGGAACTTTCCAGATCTTTAATGCTGTGTCAGTCATTCCTATCTTTCCTGGGCATGGGGGAAGGGCAGGGGAGAGGCAATGAGAACAGAGGGCTTGTTTTTCCTAGACACAGAGATGACACAGGGACCCAGATATTCCAGTCTCACAAACCTATGTAAGTGTGGCTGGGAGTTTGACAGTGAGGCTAGGTGGGTAGGGTTGTGTAGCCAGCGGTGGTGACCTTGTAACTGGGCATAGGCCCTCAGCACTGTGTTCGTAGGGGCTTTAGACGTTCCAATTGAAATGACAAAAAAACAAACCACGTTCCTTTAGAGAGCCATGTACCCTGGCTGTGCATGGTGCCAGATGTACATCGGTGACCAAAGCATTCAAAAGGTTGCACACCATGGAACTCACAAAGAAAACTGAGAACGTTGGGCAGATAAATGCCCATAATAAAATTCAAATCAAGTCATTAGTGACCTTCTTGTGTCTTTCCTGTCTTCCCTTTGAATGATGGAGAGGAAGAGTGAAGAAACTGAAGAGAGCTGAGCTACCCCACATATGACAAGGAAACACAGATGTGAAGGGGAAGGTGCCGGATTAGAGGAGAGAGGACGGGAGGGCTGCCTTTGAGCTTGGGACACTGGGGAAAGAGGGTGATGGCAGAGCCTTAGGGTGCTTTTGCTGGGTGACGTGTGCAGAGCCACGGTACCGTCTTAGCCTGTTGAGTACCCGTACCGTCCTCCTCTGAGAGGAAGGGTCTGCTGGGGCTGAATCAAGGTGGCCCAGGGAGAGATCTGTCACCTTCATATCCTCCAAATATAATTACAATTAGTAGTAAGTGTGGTGGAGGGAAAGAACGAGGGCTCTGAGGTCAGGGAAAGTCGATCTGCAGATGTGACGGACATTCAGGGTGAGGCCTGGAAGGGAGAGATGGTGAGCGCAGGTGGATGTCCTAGAATGTTTCAGCAGCAAGCCCAGCACAGTGGGATTCCCGAACTGCGCAAAGGCTCACCCTTTTCAAGGTCATCTGAGGCAGACAGAAGCTGTAGGTTTGGGCTCTGAATGAAGGTGAGATTCAGAAATGTGTCTAGGTAACCAGGAAGAGAGAGGCACCTCACCTGTGTCTGCCAACACAGAAGCAGAGTAAGCAGAGCGGCCATGAAAGAGCAGCACGAGCTGTGTGGCAGGGAATGGGTACAGAGACCCAGGGCAGATGCAGAGAGGGTTACTCCGGGGCAACCATATGAACTCCAGGATGATAAAACTTTGCTTTCCCACATCCTGTGGTTGACAGTACTGGGTCCCCAAGGCACGCCTGCTGTCCCCATTTGCCCATGCACTCACAGAGAGGCTCTGAGACAGAGAGCAAAGGAGGGGCCCCAGGAGCAACCTCTCAGGTCATGGCTGCTGAGGTATTGTAGCCCTGTCACGGTAAGTGTGGCCCAGTGAACTCTGCAGATACAGTTGAATGGTCTCTCATTCTGTGAGGGGGTGGAACATAAAGACAGATTGTGGAAAGGGTGAGGCTCCCAGGAGAAACAGAATCATAAGGGGAGAGTGGAGGTGCTGACGCTGAAGACCACTCCCTCTAGCCGACGGCGGAAACAAGTCCTTTCCTAGGCAACCTCCCTCACCACCTCTAGCTAGAAGTTCTGGCATTCAGAGGTCCACACACCTTCATGTAGAACTCACTGTTGCCCCAAGGAATGTTGGGAAAAAAAAGCATGTAAGATGAGTTCCTTTTGATGCTTCAAGCTGGCCAAAATAGCTTGACAGATTATTTTCCACCTCTGATTTCACTCAATAGAGACACTCGTTTACTGTGAGTGATCAACAGACCTGCAGATAAACCATGGAAAAACAAATAAAAATAAAGGAAATTGTGAGCAGGGCAGAAGGGGTGTGTGTGTGTGTGTGTGTGTGTGTGTGTGTGTGTGTGTCTGATTCCTATCCCCCATCAGTGGTCACACACATCTTTTTCAGAAGGTTAACACTGTTTGGAACTACGTAGACCCTTTTGGGTCCACATGGTGTCCTTCCTCCCCTTCAGCAGTCAGTTGACACAGCACACATTGCTGGAGGGATCGTGTGGGTGGAAACACCTTCATGAGTGTTTTGGCTGTGATTTATGTGACCTGAGAGCTGACACTTAAAGCCAAGTGTAGTCACCCAGCCCAGAGGTGGTCTAAAGCTGCAAACCCAGCCATATGGGCCCACATGGGCTGCCAGAATATTAGGGAAAGAGAGCTTAGCTTTCCGGGTGACAAAGCCGGTTAGTGTAGGCTTTGTTCTCCCTTCATAAAAGAAGTTATCTGAGATGTGAACAGACTGTAACAGACTGCAGAGTGAATGGTAAATGCAGTTCTACATATCTGAGGCTGTTGTAACAGGATCTGATCGTGTTCAATCTGTGCTCTGGCATGCTCGGTTGTTAGTGTAAGCAGTGATCTGGGCTTTTCCATGACTCTCCCTCCCCACCACCGTTACCTGAGCATGTGCATTCACAGTAGATTTGTGGGCCAGACGCTGTGCCGGAGAGTCTATGGTGGGTAGACAGACACTGCCTGGCCTCACATCCGCAAGGCTGGAGAGATGGCTCATCAGTTCACAGCATGTTCTGTCCTTCTAGAGGACCTGAGTTAGAATCTTAGTATCCACATCAAGTAACTCAAAACTGTTTGGGGTGGTCATTGCTTCTCTCCGGGGCTGTTGGCCGCTGGCCCATGAGGAGGAAGGGAGCAGAATTGAAGAACATGGTTTCAGACGGCCCAAGAACACAACGGAAGCATCAGACTTATCTCTGGGACTAGCTTTAGGGAGACAGATGAACTTCAATCAGGGTGAATCGAGGGCTATAGAGTTTGGAAAAGTGGGTAGGAATATCCAGGATGGGCAAAGGTCATTGGTTGAAGCCTAAGGTACTGAGATGCTTCATGGGGAGGCTTCCCAGGAATCTCCGGTGCGAGCCGAACAGGTTCTTATCTGGAGAAAGGAAGTTGAACCTGTAATCTTAACCGAGCTTACCCCCAGAGAGAGGGTATAGGCATTTTTGGATCCCCAGACAAGGTCGGAGGAGGAGAAGCCCTGCTGACAAAGGGAATCCACCATTTTGCACTGAGCTCAGGGCTTCTCAGTAATGGTAGACTTCGATTTTAGCAACAGGGTTTCTCAACATGTTTGTAACTCCAGTTCCAAAGGAATCGAATGTCTCTGGACTCTGCAGACACCTGTACCCCTCCCCCACAAGAATACATTGATGATGATGATGATGATGATGATGATGATGATGATGATGATGATAATTTTTTAAAAAAGAAATGAAGATTACCCAATTTGGAGTTCAGAGCCATCAGCAGAAACCCTTACCCACAGATTCACTGCCAAGACCTGGAGAACAAAGGAGGAGCAAACTGAGAAGGCCAGCAGACCTGGAGCTGCTGGCTCTCCAGGAAGCCCAAGAGAGAACAAGATAACTCAGGAGAGGGGAGGTATAAGTCTAAGTTGTTATAGCAAGCACCGAGATCAGAGAAGGGACATGAATCAGGAACTGGGTAGAACACAGAGGGACAGATGAACAGGCAGAACAATTGAGGCAGAATAGAGTATCCAGGAAGGTCCAACTAGGGCCAGGTTGGACAGAGACGCAGTAGGCAATCCATACCGGAGAAGTGGGGCCTGCAAGAATCAGGTTGGAGTCAGCCCCAGCCAGCCAACTGGGAAGCAGACTCCATGCCAGATGCCAGAGATACAGCAGCTGAGAGCCAGACAGAAGGGGACACATGGGGCAGCCAATGGAGCAGGCTAGGAATGGGCTCACTATGTGTAGTGCTGAGTAAGAAGGACTCTCCCAGAAAGGTCTCAGCTCTCCAGCACATTGGCCAGGGCAAATGTCCCTGCCCAGACAGGGACAGCCATTTACTGGGTGCTGGCACTACAGTGAGCACAAAGAGTGGAGATGGGGGTAAAACAACCATGGTGGGGATGGATATAGCAGCTCAATGCTCCCCTCTCGCCCCTGGTCCCACAAAACCAACAATAACAACAAAAATAGTCACTGTTCGCATTTCAGTGAAACTTGCAGTCTTTTAGGGGAGGCGGTAATGAACAGGTAAATAAATCCGTGTTTAGTTGCAACGTATTTTAGTGGTAGGAGTGAAATGAATCTGACTCATGGTGGAGCACAGGGGGAGGAGATTATAGGAGGATGTGAGGAGTGAGAGGCTTACGTTGAGGGACCCAGGGAACAGCAGGCTGAGACGGAAGTTACCAGAAGATCCTTCCACTGTTACGCAGTTCCCAACTCTGCTGAGTTTCCCTGTTGATTCCTCATTTATCAAGAGTCCTCTCACGCCAGCCATGATAGTTAAACAAATTTACCTAGCAGAATGAGAACACGCTGCTACAGAAACTCAGGATACATTGAGTTCCAATCTCTGGAAGGAAAGAGAGACTCTGCTTAAATAGACCCAATTGTGACAGTGCTTAGTCCTGGACGGACCAGGACTAAGATAGACATAGTTCCTAGGAACATTCTGTGCCCAATGAAGCTAACCCAGAGACATGGGCCAGCAGGCCTCTCTGTCTGCGACCCAAGTAGCTGCTGGAGCCCATGCAGGGGGCAGGAGTGGGGCTCAAGGGGCCGGTCCTAATGAAGAAAGCTTCTAATGTTCTTTCAGAATTTGATGTCAGAGTCTCATAAGAAAATGGAACAATTCACTGAACTCATGCAGTCACTCATTCATCCAAGAGATTCCTAGTCAGCCTTGGCTGGAAAAATGTCTGCCGGAGAGAGAACAGGAGATCAGACTCTAGTCATAGCTGTCACTGGAAATGGGGTATCTGAGAAAAATCCACCTATGTCTCTCATCCATCAGTGAGCGTCTCTGGTCACATTCGCATGCAGAGATGTCCATGACAGCCTCCCTTAGGGCTGTGTGTGAGTCCTACCCCCAGCAGCAATAGCAAACAACAACAACAAGGGGGATGGAGGACTCCGTGGTTAAGAGCACTTGATTTTCCCGCAGAGGAACTGGGTTTGGTTCCCAGTACCCACAAGGTGGCTCACAGTGGGCTGTAATTCCAGTTCCAAAGCTTCCGACACTTTCTTCTGGCTCCCGCAGGTCTCACATGTGTGTAATGAACATATAGGTGAACATTTATACACACAAGCTAAATAAAAATGTTTTGGGGGCTGGAGAGATGGCCCAGTGGTTAAGGAGCACTGTCTGCTCTTCCAGAGGTCATGAGTTCAAGTCCCAGCAACTACATGGTGGCTCACAACCATCTGTAGTTGGATCCAATACCCTCTTCTGGTGTGTCAGGACAAGATGCTCATATAATTAAATTTTAAGAAAATAATAATCTATCCAGATTAGACAGTTTTTGAGTTGGTATTACTTTGAAAGCAATAGAAATCCATTTTATCTAGCTTTGTAAGGAAAAATGAGGACCGACTGGGACTCTGTCTTGGGTAAAGAGCTTGCCTAGCATGTGTGAAATCCTGAGATCTACCCCACGCCCCACCCCCTCCATCCCCTACATTACATAAACTAAGAGGTGGGAGGATCAGGAGTTCGGAGGCCACAAGGGCCCATTCTATAACATCTCTGTCCTGCTGTTGTGTAACAGCTCCACTCATACCATGCCTCATCTGCAACCTGCCATGTCCTTGGCCCTGTGTGGTCAGATCTGCAGGTCCTTCAGGGTTTGATAGAGGAGAAATTGGAAGAGGTAGGTTTTCAGGGTGAGTGGCCAGGGTGAATTCTGGGCTGGATTCCTAGGTAGCATGCAGCCAAGAAGGGTTTTGAGAAGCAATGCAGGCACGTTCAAGTCTGGAGCTTGGATGTGCCAGGCTACACATGCGCCCACCACGTAGAATGCTGCTCTTAGCCCTGTGTGATAGTCAGCCGGGGCTAAATCCAAAACCAAGGACGCTTGCATGCCCGCCCACCTCTGTGACACTCCCTGTTCTGTTCATAACAAATCGGGCACACCGCATACGGCCCCAGACTCACTTCTTTACTAAGATGCCCTGCGGAGAAAGCTATGGGCGATGACACGGAGTCCGCATAGATCCAGAGGTGCAGGCTGAGGTGGCTGTGGCTGGCCTATCACTGCAGGCCTCCGCATGACTACCACTGCTTCGCACACCCAGGATGGCAGAGGCCAGCTGAGAAATTTCACGGAGTCTGCCTCTGTTGGCCTCTTCACTCTCCCACCCCCTACTCTGGGAGGAGTCATCCTGCTTTCTTCCTGAGACACAACCTTGAAAGAGCCCTGTGGATGGCCCAAGGCCTTCCCAGCTCCTCCAGGTAGGTCCCTTTTGTCAGGCTAGCTGGCAGGCGCCCCCAACTCCTTCCCAACCCTTTTGCCTTGAGCGTCTCAAAAGGACTCATGCTCAGCAGATCCCAGGGAGCCTAGGCGGAAAGCTAGGCAATCTGTTTTTTCTTGCATCTTCGAAATAAAGAATTGGAGGGCAAAGTGGGGCTTGGGGGTCTCCAATTATCTCTCTCCCCCTGCCCCTCAGGGGCTTCACACTCTCCCCTACAGCTCACCAGCAGTCAACAGCCTCTCAAACCTGTTGAAATCCATTACTGACCTTTGGTCTCAGCCACCACAAAGGAGCTTTGCACAGTGCGCAGGCGGATTAAACAGAAATGAATTGGCCGAGGGAGGCTTTGCGACCCTCTGCATCCCTGCCTCCCTCCTCCCCTTTCTCTCCTTCTAGCTCACTTTTATTATGATTATTTTTTTTTCTTTCTGGGAAGCTAGCTGGGCAGAGCCAAGATAAGGCTGAAACGATCCCCGAGGTCACAATCACCTAAACTGGATTCACTTTGTTCCTCCCGCAAAGTAGGGCACGGCGGTGCCTCTGCATGGGGCCTGTTAGTGTGGAATTCATTGCATCTGGCAAAAGTGAAAATAAAACACAATGAAAAGCCCATAAAGTCGAACCGTTAAATATTTAGGGCTCGTGATGAACGGTGTGTCATAATATTTGTTGAATTGCATTTGCTATTCAATGCATCTTTACCACTTAAAGCCCCAGTTTTCCGAGGTAGATGTGGGGGAAACCAGAAGAATTAGGCTGTGTCAAAAATGAAACTCCCGCTTTAATTTAACCTCAAAGACAGATCTGGCTGCCTGTACGCCCTGGGCTGCACGGCTGTTAGCAGTCCGGGGCAGGGGTCTCTGCTTCCTCTGGAGCCTGTTTCAGTGTTCACACGCCGCTCCATGTGTAATTAAGCAGGTGCCCTTCGATGCTGGATTTAAATTATCAAATGTCAAGACAAGACACTTTATTTGTGTGTGTTTTCCTTGCTTAGCAATTCAGGTAGTATCTGGGGAACAGGGATGTGTCTACCGGGCTCCCAGGAGGAGTTTCCTCCTGTAACTCAGTAAGGTCTACAGTTCTATTCAGGGGAGGGGGTTATTTGTACTCCTTCATGCAACGTCCCCTCCCCCAGGAGAACCTGCAAAGCCCTCTTGACTTAACTGATCAGAAGGAGGGCCAGGATCCTTTCTTGAGATCAGAAATGGGAGCGAGTATGAGATCCTGAAAGTCTAAGCTTGATCTGTCCTGGTGCCCCCAGACAGTGTAGATGGGGGAAGGAAAGAGGGAGGCAGGGAGAAGAAGGAGAAGGAGAGAGAGGAGGGGGGATGAGAATGAGAAAAGATGATGAGATGAAAAGATGATGAGGAAGAGAAGAAAGAAGGAGAAGGAAGGGAGGGAGGGAAGAAGGGAGACAGGATGGGTAAAGGACAGACCCTGGTGTGTGCACGTTGTGTAAGCTGCCACAGTCTCCTAGGCCCCGAGGCCTAGTTCTTCTCCTGTGTGCTTCCCTATCTCTGTCTGCTCTGCGATGCTGACCAGAGGATCACAAAGTTGGCTCTGATCAGACATTTACTGTCCTGTCAAGATCACCGGGGGCGCAAAGGGCAGAAGCCAGGGAGAGCCTTCCTGAAGTAGAAGTGGGGCTCCAGGAATCTAAGAGTCCCTGTGACCTTAGAGGTCTTCAGAGAATGGTCTCGAGGATCTCTAGCTAATGATGTCTGAAACCCACATGCTGTGTCTTTGGGTGTCAGAGGGCAATGACCTTGAAAAACTGGTGTAGGTCTGTTCTGGGTACAGCATTAACCTTGGGAATTGGGAGACGGTGACCTTGAAAATCAGTACAAAGGTAGGCCTGTAAGTGAGACTCTCAAGGGTGGGAGTTCAGTATTTCCTTGGGGTGGGGGTGGGGCTGCATGTCTGGCCACAGCTACCTAAGTGGCCAGGCTAGTTGGGGCTGAGAAAGTGGAGTGTTGCTCAAGAGTCCTCCAACAGGTGCGCGCTCCCCACCCCACAAACACTGCACAGTTTCACTTTCTCAGCACTGCTAGGACCAAGGGCTTCAGAGAGCCTTTGTGGTGTGGCCAAGGCTGTTAAGAAATCCAGATCCCAGAGCTGAACCCTCTTTCAACTACGCTTGGCTTGTGACAGTGCCACCCTGCCTGCATTTGTGACAGTGTATTCCCAGCCTACGGGAGGGGCACTCCACCGGGCCAAGATGGAGCCAAGTTCTAGATTGTAGCAGGCTTGTTTGTTTCCACACAACATCTGGGGCGTCTTGCTACCATCTGGATGTGATCCCCATCGGCCTCTCCATGATTGCCAGGAGCTGTCATAGACGTCAGCTAAGGTAGTCTGACCAAAGGCTAGACAGCTTACAGAAGGGCTCTAAGGACATGTCTGGGGGCCAGTCCAGCTGCTGGGAGGAAAGAGCTTGGGAGCCCTCTGCTCTGGGCTTGTTGTGCGGGGGACATGAATGTATGAATGTGAGAGAATATGTCAGTGAATGCACATGTGTGCGAGTCTGAGTCTGTGCATGTAAATGTCAGCATACGTGTGCCTTTGAGTGATCAGATGTGTGTCGGCGTGCTCTTGGAGAGGATTCCGACACATAGTGACTGCTTCATATTGTAAGACAGCATGCTATTGGCCTGCGAATACACTTGTGTGTCCGTGGTATGTGTGGCCCCGGTTTCTGTGTATCTGGCCAGTAAGTTTGCACAGACCTTAATTGTGTGCTGGCATGTGTGCCCACCCTCCCCCCACCCCCATGAATAGGTGTGTGTGCGTACACTTGAGAGCCAGGCGCCTGCTAAATATTTGCTTTCCTGGGCCCTGGGGAGCACAGTTTGGCAGAGCTGCCAGCCCTGCATGCTGTGTTTTTGACAGCTCGAGAGCACGGCCTCAGAATGTGTGAACTTTCTCAGGGTAAACAGCTAATGATACCGCCTCGCCTGCGCTGACCCCCTAGCAGGCCTCCTTGCAAGCTGGGAGTTGTTAGACAGCTATTAACTGGTGCCTCCCTCCCTGTTCTCTCACTTGGCACCCCAGGCCACGGAGGCCTGTGATAGGACAGTGGGACCCAACATTCCCTCCTCTCCTCTCTCCTCAGCCAGCTGACTTTGTAGTAGAGGAGAAAAGCATCTTTTTCTTAGCCAATCCCTACCCGCTCTCAGATATCAGCACCTCGGAGAGCTCTCCACGTACGCGTGGGGTGGGGCGGGGTGGGGCGGGGTGGGGCGGGGTGGGGTGGGACGGGGCTACCAGCACAGCCCAGCACCTGCGCCTGACTTAGTTCTGGTGTACCCAGTATGGGCAGGGCCTCTGGGCCTGTGGTCTCCAGCCACTGTGGGTCTCTGGATCAAGGAAAGCCCTGGTTAGGGTATGATTGCCTGGCTAATGAATGCAAACTCTCACTCCTGCTGGAATTGGGTCACAGCTTCCCGGAGCTCTTGAAACCCTGGCATAGAACTGATTTTTTACTGAGGAGAAGACTGGCCCTTAGTCCCTTGTGCCAGCAGCATCCTCCCTGTGGCCCTCAGCCCTACCACTGTGTCTGCCATCTGAGCGTGTCATCCTCTTGTCCTTGGAGCAACACTTTTGTCCTGAGCTGTGTGAGACTCTGAGAGGCAGGCTTGCGTGAGGTATGTGTGCCTAGACATATCAGTTAGAACACGTGTGTGTGTGCATATGTATCTAGTAAGCGTGTTCAACCAATGGTCACATTCACATGAGCAGTTTCTTGTGCTTGCATTAAAACAGAGTCTTCCTCAAAGCCATGTGGGGGCAGAAGATATTGAGGTGCATCCATCTCACATGGGGCTCAGCTGCCACAAGGTTATCCACTGGGGATGAGGCTAGGATGAACACTGGGTTCTGACCTAGAAGCTACAGGAGGCAAGCAAGAGTTGGAAGAGGGCATCCCTATGACTGTGTTCTCTTTCCCTGTTTGCAGATAAGGAAACCGAGGCCCTGTGAGCAAGCTGATTTTATATAAAGTCACCAGGAGAGAACCAGGTCCCACTCTAAACCCACTCTGCAGGTGCTCTAGGCTCTGACTAGTGGCCTGCTGCTTCTGCTTCGAGCCCCATGTAAGCCCCCAGAAAAGCAAGAAGCTTTGAGCAGCTCTCTCAGACTGCAAAGAAGCCCTGGGGTCTCTGTTTCCTGCCCTGCTCAGAGCCAATCTAGCAGAGGTCTCTTTAACAGGCAGATCCAGCCTCCTGCCCCCAACCCCCTGCCGCTGAGCTGAAGAGAGCAAACTTTTCCAGACAGCCCCTGTCTGTGTCTCATTACGGAGACACAGCCATATTCCATTAATTCCTCATTTGCTGTTGGGCAAAGCGCTGATATGTACGTTTTTACCTGGGGTGGTTTTAATCAGTTAATTTAACCAGAAACATTAATAATGTATTTCTTTGCCACTCGACTGCCCATCTGTTGAACAACTTACCTGTTGGAAAGTAATGTCACCTCCTGTGACTCAGAGCCCTCGGCTGCCCAGGAACAAGATGAGATGTTGCATAGTTAATGGTTTCTTGGAGCAAGGGTGAGGGCCAGGGGGTGCCACGTGCGCTCCCGGGCTGCTGCTCTGAAGTATGGCTCCTCTCCGCCTCAGCCCTGATGGCTTCTGACGAATGCCACCTCCCACCTGTGCCTTTGATAGTTGCTTGGTTGAGGCCTGTGGCTTATGAGAGGGGCTGGAAGACTGCTCACAGCTCAAGGAGCGGAGAAGGCTGGGAGAGGATCTGCAAGGGTAGATCTGAGCTCTAGCATTTCGTGTTGCTGGTCCTTGGTCACATAGCTCATCTGAACCGTCATTGACCTCTCGATGTCCTGGGAAGGCTCAGAGAGAAAGACCTTTGGTGCTTGACCTAGGAAGAGTTTCTTCCTTCCTCGATAAAATACTCTTGACCCCAGACCACTGGGATCCATCCCAGGAAGGCTGCAAGTCGGAGTGAGAATGGTGAGCCAAGGGGTTACTTGGTGAGCCATTCAGTACTTGTAACCACCAGTCTGGAGGGTAGGAGCCTCCAGCAGCCCAAGGTCTACTCATGTGGTCTGGCACACTTGGCCGTCTAGTTGCTGGACCATAAGCTGTTCCAGGAGGGGATTCCTCAAGAGGGGGGTTGAAGCAGCTGAGGCAACAGAGAAGTTACTTGGTTAAGGGATGACAGCCCACCCCCCAACCTCCTTCACTTCTCTTCAGGGGTATTCACTGTCCCCCTTCCCCAGGAACCATGAAGCAGCAAAACTCTGGCGATCCTTGGGGAGCCTCTTCCACTGCTAAACCCACTTTCCCACTAAGCTCCTGTCATCTTAAGGGCTGGAGGTGTGCTGGGATGGGCTTCATCACACAGCACAGCCGTATTCTACAACCTGGTTCTATGACCCCCTGACCTCTCACTCTGAGTCCTGGAGAGATTTATGAATGCTAAGCATGCTTCTTTTGGAAGCTCCCAGTGTCCCCAAGGTGAACGGAGGACTTGTCCTGGATAAGGTCCAGGGTCGGTGCAGTGTTCTCGGGGCAAAGCAGGTCCCGTCCTCTGTGGGAGCATTTCCCCCTGCCTGGAGCTGTTTTGTTTTCTTAAAGCCAGAGACACTGCCAGCTGCAAGCACAGACTTTCATGTACTTCCCTAAGGAAAAAAAGATGCCACCAATTAAACTATGACACGGTGCCTTCTTATCATCTATTGCAAGACCCATCTCGATTTCAGGGATGTTAAAATGAAAAAAAAAGTGTGATTCAGGATCAGTGGGATATGGAAATGAAAATAACGTGGCTGCTGTTTATCAAGGGCTCTGTTCTCCAGGGACTCTGCTGATGGTGGCATCTCATTAGATCCTCGTGGAACCCTGTGATTGGAGAGTCTGCTCAGAGGGGGAAAATAGTGGAGAGTTACACAGTGATCTACCAAGAGCTCTTGTAGGACTGTGGACTCTAAGATCACTTCCTTGGTCTTCGCTTAAAGATCACGAAGCTTGCATAGCTTGTAGGTGGCTGAGGGCTGCTTGGTCAGCCATTCTACATCCTGTGACCGTCTGGGAGGGACAGAGCTGGGCTCCCAAACCTGCTCCAAAGACAGCAAAGGTTTCAGATGAAGTGGATGATGTCTCTGGATCTACTCCTGCACCCACACCCCCACTCCCCATCATGGGGTGCCTCTCTCAGGCCCTCCAGCCCTCTACAGGCTGTTCCCAGACAAGACCAGTCCACCTCTGAACAAGCATTCGCTTTCCTTGCCAACTGCCTGGTGGAGGGTGATCCCCACCTCTCCTGCCTCCTTCTGATTCCTAACAGTCAGGAATATGCGAGCAGAGCAGCAGGCAGGCAAGGACGAGGCAGAAACTGAGATCGAGAGCTGCCGCAGAAAATTCACAAATTGGTCCCAGAGAGCAATGGAGCCTCTTTTTTGCCCATCAGCTCACTTCCCCAACCATTACCAGGCAGCTAGCGTGAGGCCGGTGGCTGGAGCAAAAGCCAGGAGTGGGCGGGCATGGGGAATGGTTATGGGGTAGAGTGGCTGCTTTCCAGAGGAACACAGAGACCTAGGGCTGCAGCCGAGTTCAACATCCTCCAGTAAGAACCGGGGCTGGAACAGGGGAGCTGCTGTGCCAGGGAAGTGGTACCAAGATGTAACTCAGCTTTGTTTAAATGGACAGAAGCCAGGACCTACCTGATATCTCTCCTGGGACAGAAGGTGCTTTCTGGTCTCAGACATGGACAGAAGATAGAGTTGGGTCCAGATCGTGCACATCAGGGGCCAGCCTTCTTGTGAACCTCATGTGTAGAGTGGAAAGAAAGGAGGGCCTGTCACTGGCAAGGTGCAGTTGGTCTGTGCCAGGCACAAGAACATCGTCTTTTACCCTGCCCAGAAGTCTTGGGAGGTGAATTTGTCATTTCACAGATGTAAAAGTTGAGTTGCAGAGGGATAAGTAACGCTGGTTTGTAGCTGAGGCATGTACTGCACCAAACTAGCCAAGGGCCAGGCCACTGTGCTCTGGTCCTTCTGGGAAAAATGAGGCATAAAACGCAGGAGCCAGGTAGGGCAGGGTGAGCTCATAGAAGGCACCCAGTAAGGAGACCAGCCTCAGAAATGGGTCTGTTACTCTTACTTAGAACCACGCAAAGCCTGGGGTTAGATACAAGTTGCTGTTGAGAACTGGGAGTCCAGAGTTGTCCGCTCAGTACTGTTGGCTGTAGATCACTATCCTGCCAGGAAGAATGTCACTTTGTTTCTGAAGACCTCAGATGTCCTGGCTGTGGGAAGGTCTGAGACGCCACCTGTACATTCTCTTGTGTTCCTGTGCTGCCTAGAGATGAGGTAGTATTGCAGTGACCTAGCTACTAGACAGCCTGGTGACATAGTAGAACAGAATCGAGGTTCCACAGGCAGAAAAAGATTTGCTTGAGGAGCGATGACTAAGCAGGATATGACTTTCATACCCAGCTAAGGTGTACTCTATGCCCATCGGGCAGTTTCTCTCCTGTTCTGTCTGCATCTCACCTTTAAAGGCCTTGCCTGCCTCTTCTCCTGTGAGGAACTTCTTGGACCCTTCCCTTCATCCTTTGACCTTAGAGCACAACATCTACAATAGAAGGGTATCCTATTGTTGGTGATTGGTTGTTATTACTCTTTCTGCCCATGAAGAACATTCACCCATCTGCCTATTGTCTGCAGTGCCTAGGGACTGGGAATGCTTGCTGTGTCAGGTATCTCTTGCCTCTCTCCAAAACCTTGCCTTGCACACTCCCCTCACAGTTCTTGGCACAAGCAGATGCCATCTTGAAAGCAGGACCTGGCTCGCTTTGCTCCGGGCTGCATTTCCCCTGCTTCGAACAGTACGATACGGCAGGCGTGAGGTGAACTTTCTGTCATCAGTAAGGTAACTTGCAGAAGAGTTGTTCACATGGCCTCCATGTATTTACCTCTGTGCCTAGAATGAGCAGTTCATTCCTCGAGGGCTTTACTGTCTAGGGGATTGATATGGGTAAAGCCACAGGGCAAATGTACAAGGTCATCAATTACCGATCAGTGTTGTCTGGGGGAAGGAGACACTTGGCACATCTGGCTTCTAGGTGTGAGCCTCCATCTTTGTTGGAAGCTCAGTTTTCTGTCCGTGTTAGTGAGAGCCTAATACTTAGGGACATGGCCCGGGCTGAACAAGCCGATGTGCAGAAGGTATCTGATCTGGCACGACGTCCGATGTGTGAAAAGTGCTCCAATATGTTGCCATTATGACTAAACAAAAGCAAGGTCACGAGGAAGTGACAGCTCTTAGCCTGGCTGAGCAAAATGTCTGGTGTGACTAAATGGTGCATTGCATGAGGAGATTGGGGGGGGGTAAGACAGAGTGGGGGTGGCAGCTAGATTCATGAAGACCTGGTCCTCTGGGAGGAACAGGGAGAGGGAGAGAACAAGAGGAAGCTGGTGCAGGAAGTGTAGAGTGAGAGCCATGCAGGTGGCAGGGTCGGTGACAAAGGAAGGGGTGGACAGGGTGAAGATGACACCATGTTTTCCAGCTGGGACACAGAAGGTCATCAGTGTCCTTGGATGACAGGCCCAAGGACAGAGTAGATTTGGGAAGCAGGACCTGAATTTGACTGTAACTATGAGTTGGTGACACGGTGAAGGACCTGAATGTCCACAGAGGTCTGGAGACCCTGACTCTGTTAGAACCTGTCCCTCAGTCACAGCCCAGACTTCACAGCCTCCCATCAAAGGACACACCTGTGTGGGAAAGGAGGAGCTAGACAAGCGGCCACCACACATGGAAAAGCCTCATTCATCAGGAGACTCTCAGCCCGCCAGTCGTTTTGAGGGAAAGTCCGCACGTTTCAGTCTCACGGCTCAATCGCCTAGACTTGGAAATAGGTTTATCTGCTGTTAATTATAACCTTGCAAGGCAATAAAAGAATTCATTGGAAATGACGGGAAGGAGACGTGCCATGTGCAATAGAAAGGATAAGCTTGGACTGCCTCTGGCAAGAACCTGACATTCCGAGGGCTGTGGGTTTCGGGGCTGACTTCCAGGGGACAGCCTTCCTTGGGTGGGGCTTAGGAAAAGCTCACTCTGGGATAGTCTTGCATCACCGCCAAATCTGCAGAACCCGTGAGATTCCGTGCAGATGGCTGACTTCGCTGAGCCTTCTTTCCCACTTCTGCAAGCAGGGAGACCTGGTAAGATCCACCCTACTGGCTTTTCGTGAGGATGAAATGGAAATGGCAGAGACTCGGAAGGCAGGCTCAAGGTGTAGTACTGATGTTTGTCTGTCCGGCTCTACCTTTGTCTTGGGTCTCCCTGCTCAGCCTCTCACACAGGAGGAGAAGCAGGAAGGCCAGCCTCTGCATTTGTTCAGCATGCATATTTTAGGAAGCCACACTTTTAAACCTCAATCTTAAAACATTCAAAACTACTTATTTTCCCTGTTGCTGCTGATGCAAATTTAGAGATTGCACCTTAGCTCCTGCCTTGCAAAAATCACCTGCTGCCCTCCCTGTCATAAACGGCCTTAGGCTCTCTGTGTGGCAATGATGAGGCAGAACTCTAAGGGTCTTTTTGGCTTTGGGCTAAAGGAGTTCAGTTTTCTGATCTAGATGCTTCTGTGAGAGAGCATCACACACACACACACACACACACGCACACACACACACACACACACGCGCACACACACACACACACACACACACAGAGAGAGAAAGAGAGAGAGAGAGAGAAAGAGAGAGCGCTGTGCTTAAAGGCCTGCCTGGGTTATATATTCTTACCCTTGTGCAGTGTCACCTTCTGCCACCCTGAGGCAGAAGCTCTGGTTCAAAATTGCTATCCACTTATTACCTTCCTGGAGTTTTGCTGTCTATGCCCACCTATACAAATCCGTATATTTCGTGCATATTCACTCATATTCAAGCAATGCTTATGGGATGACCCCTCTGTATTGTAGGTAGACGAGGCAGGCACACTGATGGAGTTCATTACCTATTGTGCAAGGTGGAGGACAGACAGACAGAACTAAGTAACAAACAGATCTTTAATACTAGCATGAACTGGGGCTGGAAAGATGCTGCTGCAGATAAAGGTGCTTGACACAAAGCTCTGGGACAGGAGCAGAGGTCCTTGGAACACACATGGTGGAAGAACAGAAGTGAACAGAACAAGTTTTTCTCTGAGTTTTCACCTGTACACATACACATACAGAATCAAGTAAGTAATGTAATAAAAAAATTTAAAAAGATTACTGTGAAATGCCTTATAGATTTGGGGAGTAAGCAAGATGTTTGGAGTAGAGGTCTCCCCACTGTTTTAGCAGCTGTGGGTCAATCACCTGATCCATAGGCATTGGCTTCCCTCAGCTTTCAGTGAGGGGAGAGCCTAATGGTCGGATGTCTCTATCACTGGTGTTAGTGGATGACAAGGTCGCTGGGGATCCCTTTGAACAGCCGCAAGCTTGTGAAGACTCAAGCAGTCTCATTTGCTAATGATCATAATTAAGTCAGAATCTCTTATTTCAGCCAAGGGCCCTGGGGAGAAAGGCACAAAGCGTGAGGTTGATGAATTGGCTCCCCCGGCTTTCCACCCTGCTGGGCTTCCACCTAAGCAAGATGTGTGCCCACACCTGCCCAGGTGTGCACACGCGTCGGCACACTAATGAGAGCCGCGTCAGTAATCATAGCTCGGAGGCTGCATTTAAATCAGCCAGCCTCCTAACTCTCTGGGAATCAGCCCGGGTTCCTCAGTACCCCCTGGGGACAAGTAGACCTCTTCATCTTTTCTGCCCAAGGCTGGGCATCCGGTGGGTGTGTGCAGCGGACTGACACAAAGGAGAATTTAGCCCTAGACTTTGTGGCTCAGAAGCAAGGGGAAGGAAAACTTTTGTCCAAATCACTGGAACACAACGATTCCCCAAAGCGCCTTTCCGGTGAGATGATCTGCCAGAAAAGGTTTCCGCGGTTGTCAAGTCGGTGTGGCAGGGTTGCATTTCCCCACCTTATAGGTTCACTGCGCAGCGAGCAGAGCAAAGCCCTGCTCATTTTTCCGCTGTGGCTACTGAAGTTGCTGTTCCTTCAAAAAGCCAGAGGTGATCAATCTCTGCTCCACTCCAGGGGTTCAAAGATGGAGTCAGAGCCTAGGCAGGGATGAGAAGAGAAGCCAAAGGACCCTGAGGTCTCCCCGGCAGGACAGAAGATTCACCCTTGTGCTGTATAGGTCGAGTGCCCTTTATCCAACATGCTTGGGACTGGCAGTGTTTCAAATTCCAGAACTCTTCTGATTCTGAAATCTTCGCCTAAGCTGTCACATAGCACCCCTAAGCACGACTTCTGAACAGGCTTCAAACTCTGAGATTGTTTGAGCACCATAGCACAACTCAAAAAGTTTCTAGATGTTTGTCTCCTACTGCCAGAAAAAGGACCGGAAGCTCCCGCCCCTGCCCAAGCAACCTGAGCTCTATTGGTCACCCAAACAAGCCACGCCCACATAAGAAGGTGGGGCCTGGAGGGTGCATGACTGAGGGCTGGGAATTTTGGTAGATCCTGGCTAGGGACGACCAACCACACAGGCTTTTGTTGCATCACATGGTTCCGCCTTTGAGGGCACCTGTCTGGGAGCAGTTTGCAGAAGAGCCCTTCCTGGGGGTGGGGCTCCTCCCAGTCAGGAACCCTGTTGAAGGAGGGGGAACTTGTTTGGATATCATCAAGTAGTAAAAACATGTGTTTTTGGGGTTTTTCTTTTTTCCCTCAGGCTCATTTCTGTCACTCCGGCTGCATTGTCGGAGAAGAACAAAATAAAACAGAGAGTAGAAGCTGATTCTATAATTAGTGCAGTTTCTTCACTGTTCATTCTCGATCTCCAGAGATCAATTAGCTTGCTTTTAAGCTAAAAGGCATCTGAATAAGTGTTTAACCTGCATAGCAATTGATATTTAAAACAGACGAGAATAGGAGTGATGAAGTCTCCTGTTCTCTTTCCCGATCTTCCCTACCTCAGCTCTGCCGACTCCTGTTTCCTAGTGGCCAATGAATGGAGCAGCGCTCTTTTCTCGGTGCTGGCCCCTCTTTCCTGCAGGCACCCGTTTAAAGCACAGGTATACTGCTACTTAGGTTATAGACCGACTCCCTCCACCGTCAGCAACTAGCAGGGCCTCTCTGTAGCTACTTGCCCACATGTCAATCCATAGTCACTGACCCTCTCCAAGCAGAAGTAGGTCAAGGTGTCTTTTCAGTGAGTCTTAATCTTGGTTTCCTCTTCAGTGCTGGGTAGGGGTGAGGAACTTCAGGAACCCAGTCCTCCTAACCAGATGTCTTCATTGCTGATGGCCCTCTGGGTATTTGCATGTTGTCTGATTTGTCATGTAAATATCAAGGCCTGAACTGGAATTAGCTTCTTAAAGCAAGCAGCAGGGTGTGTGTGTGTGTGTGTGTGTGTGTGTGTGTGTGTGTGTGTGTGTGTGTGTGTGTGGTGTGTGTGTGTGTGTGGTGTGGTGTGTGTGTGTGTGGTGTGTGTGTGGTGTGGTGTGTATGTGGTGCAGTGTGTGTGTGTGGTGTGGTGTGTGTGGTGTGTGTGGTGTGTGTGTGGTGTGGTGTGGTGTGTGTGTGTGTGTGTGAGTGGTGTGGTGTGTATGTGGTGCAGTGTGTGTGTGTGTGTGGTGTGGTGTGTGTGGTGTGTGTGTGTGGTGTGGTGTGTGTGTGTGAGTGGTGTGGTGTGTATGTGGTGCAGTGTGTGTGTGTGGTGTGGTGTGTGTATGGTGTGGTATGTGGAGGGTATGTGTGTGTGGTGTGGTGTGTGTATGGTGTGGTATGTGGAGGGTATGTGTGTGTGGTGTGTGTGTGTATGGTGTGGTATGTGGAGGGTATGTGTGTGTGGTGTGGTGTGTATGTGGTGCAGTGTGTGTGTGTGGTGTGGTGTGTGTATGGTGTGGTATGTGGAGGGTATGTGTGTGTGGTGTGGTGTGTGTGTATGGTGTGGTATGTGGAGGGTATGTGTGTGTGGTGCAGTGTGTGTGTGTGGTGTGGTGTGTGTATGGTGTGTTATGTGGAGGGTATGTGTGTGTGGTGTGTGTGTGTATGGTGTGTTATGTGGAGGGTATGTGTGTGTGGTGTGGTGTGTGTGTGGTGTGTGTGTGGTGTGTGTGTGGTGTGTGTGTGGTGTGGTGTGTGTGTGTGGTGTGTGTGGTGTGGTGTGGTGTGTGTGTGTGGTGTGGTGTGTGTGTGTGTGTGTGTGTGTGTGTGGTGTGGTATGTGTGTGTGTTTGAGCATTTACTTAACAATGTGCTTTGATAGCCTCTCTGCTAGTGTGTTAGACCCTGGGAAAAATGGGGAGGTAACTGAATGACAAAAGTGTAGGCCTCACCCTACAGATGACAGACAACGGTAGAGTAAGTAGAGAGGGAGTGGAGTGGGGCACACACCCTGTCTCCACAGAGTGTTGCCACATAGGGAAAGTCCCTCAGAGCTCAGGGGATCTCCTAATTCAGACAAGGGTGAGGGTTTGAGAGTTTATCTGGAGAATGATCCCAGGAAGCAGCACCCTGAGATGCAGGGAGGCCAGGGTAGGAAAGAAAAAGAGCCAGGAGAGCTTGTGAGCTGTGGACAGTACTAGGGACTCCTGCTGCGCTGGGTACCATTTCGTTGGGACCTCTGAGAAACTGCTCTGCACAGATCTCCCTGGGGACTAGTGGCCGCATGTCTGTTCACATCCTGCACCTCTTGGTTGAAGCTCCTTCTGGTCAGTGGCTGGCACTTGTAACCTGCCCCCTCACTGGCCAAGCAGGCCTTGTGCTTCTTAGAGAAGGTCAGAGATATTGAATGTGAAAGGGTGCAGATCTGATGTCTGCAGATGGCCTCCGGGTGGGACAAAGGAATGCCATCCAGGCTCAGAACAGAATCGGGAGCTGGGGTAGGGAGGGTGACTGGGGAGTTGGAAGGGCCATTCACTCTGAAGAGAATCATGAGGCAAAGGGCAGAGTTGGGGGTGGCGGTAGTGATGAGGACCGTGAGAGAGAAGAGTGGTCTTCGATGGACTGAAGGGATGAGGCCGGACAGGAGGTCCAAGCCGTTCAGGAGAGGTTCAGTCTTTCAACTCCTTGCAGGCCTGCAGGAGGGTGTGCTATGGGGCTGCTCTGTTGGGAAGGTAGATGTCCCGCTTGTCTCCAGGAGACCCATGTGATAGTTCTAGATCTCCAATCTTGCTGCCTTCGGGCAAGGACATTCACCGATCCCCAGGTCCCTCCGCAGCACCTGGTGCAGCCCCCTCCCCAGCAGCCAGGCTCTGGCTGCTCCGCCTGATGACAGCCCATCCCTCATCAGGGTCTCTGGGCAGCTCAGGAGCCCGCAGCCATCTTCTTGACGTGGTCAATGTCGCTGTATTTGACTTCTGTGTCCCTGAGTTGTACAGACAAAGCTCCGCATAACAGCAGATCAATTAAAACAACTGCCACCAGGCCCCAGGACTCAATCAGGAGTACCCCCCTGGGACTCTAGGGGCGGGCACAGACCTTCCTCAGAACTGAAATGCGGCTTTTCCGGATACCGGAATCGCAGGCGAAGGCCCTCAGTCTCTATAACTGTAATTTCCCACTCTTACCGAGACCTGACTGAGCCTGTTTGCTGATTTATACTTCTCTGTGGTAGGCAGCACTGGTGTTCCCATTTCTGACAAAGCAACAGAAACACGAGGCCACAGAGGAAATTGATCAAGGTCATGTGGGTGGGGGAGTGGTGGCACCAGTGTAAGGTGACTTAACTGTGTAATGTCCTCAATTAAGCCATGGTTTCATCTTCTACACACCTTTTTCCCTTTTCAGAGCCCTCTCCCCACCTTTACCCACCTCTGGTCAGTTCTACAATAGCAATTCCTATAGCACACACTTCCATCCTCCATCCTCCATCCTCCTTCCGCCTCTCCCTACTGGCCCTGCGGAAACACAAGCTCTTCTCACAGAGTTGGACCAAGGCCAGCCTCCCTGTACCTGGCTGCCGTACTCCTCCCACATCTGGACTCAGGGCAAGTCACAGGTTGCTTCTCCTATAACGGCCACAGCCCTGTTTCTCCTGAGTCCCCTGCTGCTTCAAGCAATCATTACAGGAAAGTCTGAGCCCTTAGAGTGCTTTATTTGCAGCCCACAGCCATTTCCTGTCAGAGCCTTGAGCTCCTGCAGTGCGGGGTTGCTTTTATTGTTCATACTCACCTAGCACCTGCACTGTGCCCACCTGCTCAGAGGTGTGGTCAGTAATTAGCTGGGTAGTGAATGAAAATGCAAATGAATGAGTGAGCGCTTGAGTGAGTGAGTGAGTGAGTGAGTGAGTGAGTGGATGGAAAGAGAGACATACATCTCGTCACCTTTTCCAGAACAGTAGAAAGCCAATCCCCAGAACTCTGCTGGCTGTTTTCAGCCTTTCTAAACCACATACAGACAGACACCCCTTGACTTCTGATGGGGCCATTGTAAGTGCACATTGGAAAGGCATCACCTGCGTGAACCCTTCCGCAGTGACTTGACGCCGAGTATGTAAGACACTGGTATATCAATCATTTCCCTCTTGTCGATGAGTGCAGCTGACAACTGCCACTCATTGCTTCTGGCATCGCGAGAGTATGGTGCTGGGTACTGCTATGCCAGGCCAAGGTCAAAATTCCAAAACAGTTACTACTCAACCTGTCTTGCTCTCACACCATCATAAACTCGACAAACTATTGTCAGTCAGCATCATCTATGCTGGTCCAGTAGAGAAAGCCAGTCACTGTATCCTTCTCTTTGCTACCCCTCCTCCCACAGAGACAAGGGCACAGAGAGGCCCCAAAAGCAAGTTGTCAGGTGCACACCCCCTCACCCCAACTCCGAGTGGACACAAAGGGTAGCCTGATTGAGATCAGAGCCTGACTCTCCCAGGCCATGATGGTGCAAAGCGTTGTGGGGGCTCTGGCAGGGAGAAAGGCGTCTGGATCAGGGAGAGAAGAGCTTGGAAAAGAGGAGTAGGTGAAAAGCTCACCGATCAGCATCTCGGGGAATGTCTAGGACACCGGAGAAACTTCAGAAAGAGAACAAAGTCGCTTGGATAGAAGGCGCAGGGCTGCTGCCTGAGGACGAACCAGTCCCAGGGTAAATGCAGGAAACGTGCGTCTCCCCTGGGCCCAGCTGCTAGACAGCTCGCTGCAGGCCATGTCCGCATCTCTCAGGCTCACTGTGCTAGGGGACCTGTTGGCTCAGCTGCTTCTGCAAAGGCCAAAGTAAAGAGAAACCTCAGCGAGGGGGTCCGTTATTCATCCCAAGTTCCTGGAGACTCTCTGGGGCCATCTCGGTTACAGGGAGGCGGAGAGATGGAGTAGTGGGTCTAGTCTTGGCGATAAGGTATGCAGAGCCAACAATATCTTCTATGATGGCGTCTGCAGTTATAGCCAACTTGGCTATGCTTTCATAACGTCTTCAAGACACCCTACCACAATGGGTGCATTCTTAGGGTTTAAAAGGCAGTCTTGAAAATCTAGGAACTGGGCTGGGGAGAGAGTTCAGCCGGTAAGAGTCTTGCCGTGCAAACACAAAGAGTATGCAAACACATGCGAAAAGGCATGTACTTATAATCCCAGTGTCTTAGATAGGGTTTCATCTCTGCAAAGAGACACTATGGCCACAGCAACTTGTACACAGGCAAACATTTCATTGGGGCTAGGTTACAGTTTCAGAGGTTTAGTCCATTATCATCACGGTGAGAAGCATGGGGGGATATAGGCAGACATGGTGCTGGAGAAGGAGAAGGAGCTGAGAGCTCTACAATTTGATCCACAGGCAGCAGGAGGAGACTCAACCACACTGGGCATAGCTTGAGCATAGGAGACCTCAAAGCCCACCCCCATAGTGACATCACTTCCTCCAACAAGGCCACACCTACTCCAACAAGGCCCTATCTCCTAATAGCACCACTCCCTAAAAACTGATCATTCAAACACATGACTCTATGGGGGCCATTCCTATTAAAACCAACACACCCAGTGATGAAGAGACAGAGACCAGCAGAGCCCCGAGCTGGCTAGCCAATCAGCTGAACCCGCTTGATGAGTTCCGGGCCAATGGGAGACCCTGTCTATAATAAGGTGACGGTGCTCCTGAGAAAGATATCGAAGGTTGTCCTGGGGCTTCCATATGCACACAAACACACATGTGCACACACCCACAAACATACCAATCTAATATACATGTTCTCACATACCGAAGGAGGAAGGCACGAGGTAGACGGCTGTCCAGGGACTCAGAGAATTCTGTCCCTCCTACTGTGGGACAAGGGTGAAGGGTGAGAGGGCTTTATATGTCATGTAGGGTGGAACACCCCATAGCTGCAGAGCTGCTTGGAGGCTGTGACCCCCTGCCTTCTCGAACTTGAAGAACGTCCTGCTGATGAAGCACTGTCCACAGAGCAAGCCCCTTTGGTAGCTTCTGCTGATTTCCATGGTGTGGATTCGCTCGCTTTGGCTGCCTTCAAGCTGCCTGCCAGCAGTATAAGCTCTGAGTTCAAAAACCCCTGAAGATTTAACTCCTGCCTCTCAAAAACTGGCAGGAGCCAGCCTTGCGACATCTCTGCCTTTGTTGGCAGAAGGGAGTTTGACACTTAGTTGTACTAACAATATACTTAGTGCTCCCAGACCTCTCCTCTCTCTTGTACAAAACAGGGCTCTGTCTCTCAGGGCTGTAGAGGTCTTCAGGAGTGTGTGACAAAGGGGATTGGGACTGAGTGTGGTCCTCTTGCACAACCAGTTTCTGTCAGGACTGTCCTTTATTTTACACACTGGGCTTTCAAGAAAAAGCTTATTTGAAGACAGTGTCCCAGCTGTGTCTCAAGCCACCCGTGGACACACACACACACACACAGACACTCACCCTACCCCATTTCCTTGGCGGCCCTGGTGTCATTGCTCCATTTTATTAAAGCAGAAAGCAGTGACAATTATTTTCATAATGAACTGGCTCTTCAAATTAATGCCAATTACACTATGCAATCATGATTAAGATTGTGCATTAATCAACGGCGCCAACCTACTTATTAGCCTCCTTAAATACTGCTCGTGAGGAATGTATGGGAAGGGAGAGAATGGAGATGAGCCAGGGGAATCGGGGAGCTGTCTCCAAGTGGGGCAGGAGCACTCTTCAGAAGCAAAAGCCCAAAGGAGCTGGTGCTCCACAGAGGCGGAGCTTGTGCTCCATAGGGGCGGGGCCTGTGGCCCCCCACAGGGGCGGGGCTTGGATCAGAACCCAGCCCACCAGACACCTGGGCTTCTGAAACCCAGTTCTGCAGAGGGTGGGTACACCAAGAAGGGAGAGGGTAGAAGGGGACTCTTGACTGTTTATGTGTGTATGAGATTAGAGCCCTTCTACTCCCCCAACTAAAGTGATGTGCAGTCGGCACCTCCCCTCAAAGTGCCCATAGGTCAGATCCCATGGATGCAGGTCTGTGGTGTTTCTAGAGTGGAGGGATGAGCAAGGTAGGTTAGAGGAAGTGGAAACCGGGGAACCAGGGAGGGAATGAGGTAACCTCAGCTAAGGTTTGGTATTTTATTGAAACATCCGTTGGTTTCTGGAGGTGCCTTCATGATAGAGTTCGGTCACTGCAACGAAGACCGGCTGGCTCAGTAAGGCAGAAATGTTTGTTCTCCGGACCTCTACAAGAAAAGATTGTCAGCGCAAGGCCCTGGGTTCGGTCCCCAGCTCCGGAAAAAAAAGAACCAAAAAAAAAAAAAAAAAAAAAAAAAGAAAGAAAGAAAAGATTGTCAACACCTGCCCTGGGATATGGAAAGTCAAACCCCTTTCGTTTGTCTAAATCATACTGTTTCCTCCTGTAACGGCTGCCGTTTGAGTCCTCAGCACATCAACACTCTTGGCTTTGCTGGTATAGGTCTTCCTCGGAGCAGTCAAGCTCTGGGTGTGCACCCCGCTGTGCGCATGGAAAAGTCTTGGGAACATGGTGGAGCTCTCTCTGAGCAAGGCATTCTGTCTCTGCAGCCCGAATGGGGAATATTTCTACTCTTGTGTGTAGAATGGAGCACGTACATGCCAGCTGCCCACTGGTCGTGGCCAGTCATGGAAAACAGGAAAACGATGAGTGTCCGGTGGTGGGTTGGCACAGGACAGAGGTCAGCAGTTTTTCCCAGAACTGAATAATGGAGGCCTAGTCTCAGCCTTTGTGGAGTCCTGTGGAAAAGGCCTGTGTCCCATAGCCTTAGGATGTGCACTGAGAGTTTTCCTTTCGAAACAATCAGACTAGGAGCTTTTGTTTCGTCTGTTTGGTTTTCTTTTTTTTTCCAGAGAGGGTTTCTTTATGTAGCTTTGGCTGTCCTGGAACTCACTCTATAGACCAGGCTGTTATCACCTCGAGAGATCTGCCCGCCTCTGCCTCCAAAGTACTGTGATTGTTTATTTTTTAATTGGCTTTACAAAACATCTTACTTGGTATTTATCCACTTGTCTGCTTTTGAATTTAGCATATATGTGCACGTGTGTGCAGGGGCCAGAAGAGGACTGACTTCCTGTGTTCTGCAGTCAGTCTCTGGTTCATTCCCCTGACACAGGGTCTCCCACTGAGCCCAGAACAAACTCTAGTGATCCCCACCTCTACCGCCCCACGCCTGCAACACTGGAGTCGGCTCCAGCTTTGCACGTAGATGCGAGACTCAAATTCCAGCATAGCAAGTGCTCTGTCCCACTGAGCCATCTCCTCTGCTCGTGTGCGAGTGCATATGCGCGTGCGCGCGCGCGCGCACACACACACACACACACACACACACACACACGCACACGAGCGCGCGCGCCCACTTTGTACAAATATTTTGAAACAACAGTACATATTTGCTATAAACGATTTGGAAAACTTCAGAAAACAGGAAGATCAAAACAATCCATCAACCCCTTGCACCCAGACTTAATGGAACGTAACATTTGGATACAAAACCTTCCATCTTTTTTTTTCCTTCTGTAGCTATAAATATTTTAAACCTGATTTTCATTTGATAAACAAGTATCATATGATATTATTTGCAGCGTTTTGAGGGAAGGCGATGGCTGCCCTCTGTGCTATTAAGCATTCTTTAAGAGCGTTTTAAAACCTCTCCTACTCTCCAAGCCTCTCCTCGCCACCGAAGATTTGCCAAACAACAGCAAAAGCACACGCTCCATTACGTTTCTTTACTTTCTAGAAAGTACCACTGTTAACATTTCCGTGTGTGTCCTTCTGGTGTGTCCTTTTTTATTTTAATTGGAATCGTATTAAATTTATAAATTAATTTGAAGAGAACTGACATCTTTACAATATTGAGCCAGCCCTTCCGGGAGTAAGTTATGTCTCCCCATTTATTCAAGCCTTCTTTTATGTCCCCCAGTAAAGTTTCGTACTTGGCTTGATGGAGGAATTGCACATTTATTGTAAAGCGTTTTACTATTTTTTTTTCTGTTGCTTTTGTGAGTAGGGTTCCTTTTATTCCTCACAATTCCTTGCTGTTTATGACCATGGCACAGGAAGGGCTGTATGATTGGGGTTATTCGTATGCTGGCCCTTGAGTGCGCTCTGGGCTTACCTGCCTCCGTTTTCATCTCATTTCCTTGAGTGTTTAAGGGAGTTGTAAGAAGTATCTATCATCTGAAGTTGTGTGTGTGTGTGTGTGTGTGTGTGTGTGTGTTAGACATGTGTGTGCATCAGTGTATGGAGGTCAAATAAGTGGTCAGGTGTGTCTCACTAAACCTGGAACTCGGATTTTTGTCGTTTTGTTCTGTTTTGGATTTTTTGGCTAGGCTGGGGGCCAGCCGCTCCAAGCTATCCTAGGGTCTCCCTGCCTGCTTCCTTTGCTCCATTCCAGTGATGGGGTTACAGGAACAAAGCCACGCCCCCTCCCTCTCTTTAACACTAGTGCTGGGAATGAAAACGGCCCTTAGCTCTCACTGCAAGAGAGGTTTCCTCCTAAGCCCTCTCCGCAGCCACTCTGAGTAATGTTAACTGTGTCTTTCCTGATGGTGAAACCTCGAGTCTTCTGCATCTTGTTCGGACTGTAACCTTAAAGGAGTTTTATCAGGAAGACTGTGTCATGCTTCTAGAGAGATCAACCAGCTGCGTTTGTGTGTGTCCCTCACATGGCTGCCTCTTTGGGCCCGCAGCCTCTCCTGCCCTAGGCACCCCTCCCCCATGGCTTCCACGCCTCCTGTATTTTAAAGCAATTTCTCTGTATCTCAGCATTCTCTCTCCTCATTGTTCTGCTCAGGACCTGCCTCACTGTGCAGGTGGGTTTTAATATACCGAGAAAGCTCTCGCTTTGGGACATTGAGGGGATTCTAATTTTTAATATTTCATAAAGATATCCTTATACCGCAATGCATTTAGACATGGATTTACTGTGCCGTTTGGCACTTTTGGACCACTTATTGACCAATTAAGCGCATAAACACAGTGGTGTGGTGACTTCTCATTAGAAGTGGTGCGCGTACGCGCTCAGTGAAGAACTTTCCGGCGAGGCAGAAAGGAAGGAAATCAACCATCCATAGGTGACTGCTCTGAGAAAATGACCCTTCGCCATTTTTCTTCTCATCGGGTTTCATGCTCGTGTGAGAAGGTTTGCGCTCACTCACACGGGTTCACAGGCGTGTGCCCTCGGGTGTTAAAACTGGTGGGCTAGCATCCTCTGTGAAGGGATGGATTTCTTCTTTACTCTCTAACATGCTGTTTCCCCTGATTACCTTTTTTCTTTATTTATTTTAATATTTATTTATTATTAATTAATTATTTTATCTATTTACCTATTTATACATTTATTTATTAATTTTAAGACATTTCATAAAATCTATTTTCTTAATTATGTTATCGAGGGGGGTATGTGTGTGTTTATGTTCACACACATGCACATGCTTGTGTGTCTACGTGCAGGTCAGAAGACGAACTCAGGTGTCGTTCCTCTGGGGCTGTCCACCTTCTTTACACAAGCTTCCTCCCTGGCCTGAAACTTACCTAGTGGTCTGGCTGGGTCCTTCTATCTCAGCCTCCCAAGACGAGCATTGCAAGCCAGCGCCATCAAACCTTCAGTTTGGGCATGCAGTATTTGTTGTTTGTTACATGGCATCCAGGGATTGAACTCATGGTTGCAAAGCAAGCATTTAGCCCAACTACCCCACGACACCCTGCTGTGCTCCTCTCCCTTGGTTTCTCCATTCAATAGGCTTAAATTGAGGGAGGTTTTTTCAGCTCACAGCAAAATGGAGCAAAAAGCATGGAGATTTCCCATGCCCCCTGCTCATACATGCTCATAGCCTCCTCCGTGGCCATCGCCAGGCACTGGAGTGGTATGTTCCTTCCAAGTGCTGGACCTGCACCGACACGCTGTCTCAGCGTGTGATTCAGGGTAAGGTTCTCTTTCAGTCTTGAACACTATATACTACGGTTCTGACAAACCCATAGCGGCACGAGTTCACCACTGCAGTGTCATGCAGAGCTGTCTCAGTGCTCTACAAATGTCTCTGTGCTTCCTCCTGTGCAGCTCTCTCCCCCCAACCCCCGGTGATCACTGACCATTTTTACTATCTGCACATGATCCCTTCCTGGAATACTGCTGGAATATCCAGTTTGCAGCCTTTTCCAGGCTGGCTTCTCTGTGTAAAATGCACCTAAGTTTCTTCTATGTCTTTCCGGTCGGTACATGGTTTGATATTAAGCGTGGACTAACCTCTCACTGTGTGAATGTCCCCACTTCTTTGTCCATTCACCCAGTGACGAGCATCCTGGTCGCCTCCCAGTTTGATCAGTCTTAAATAAAGCTGCTGTAAATACCTTTGCACAGGCTTCTGGGTAGACTTAGGTTGCCAGCGCCTTTGGGTAAATTCCAAAGAGCACAGCCGCAGGGTTGAATGACAAGCATGTGTTTGATTTTCTTGTTGGGTTGCTATGAGTTTGAACCCAGCCTGAGCTACGTGATGAGTCCCAGGCCACGGAATGAGACCTTGAAAAGAGTATATGGAGGCTCGTAAGCAGCTGGCATCAGAGTTCTTCGTCCCCACCATCCGTGGCTGTTTCTGCTGCTCCTAGCGTCCACCGGTGTTTGCTACTGCAGGGTTTAATCTTCCCTCTCTTGTTGCTGTAACTAAATATCTGACAGGAAGCACCGTAATGGAGAAGGGCTTGTTTTGGCTTGCAGATTGAGATGCGGCCCACCATGGCAGAGCAGGCATGGTAGTGACATGTGATGAGTGGTTAGAGCTCCCCTAGTGTCAGCAAGCAGAGAGAGGAGAATGTTAGGGCTCAGCTCCAATCGTTCTTCTCCCCCTTTTATTCTGTCAGAGGCTCCAGCCAAAGAATGGTGTCTACCAGGTTTAGGTCTCCTCCTCCTCCTCCTCCTCCTCCTCCTCCTCCTCCTCCTCCTTCTCCTCCTCCTCCTCCTCCTCCTCTTCCTCCCCCTCCTCCTCCTCTTCTTCCTCCTCCTCTCCTTCCTCCTTTCCTTCCTTCCTCCTCCTCCTTTCTTTCAAGACAGGGTTTCTCCATATAGCCCTGGTTGTTCTGGAACTCTCTCTGTAGACCAGGCTGGCTTCAAACTCACAGAGATCTGCCTGCCTCTGCCTCCTGAGTGCTGGGATTTAAGGTGTGTGCCCACCACCACCGCTGCCCTGCAGGTCTTTTCTTCTTAGCACCCTCTGGTGCCTCAAAGGTACCTACATCTAGAGGTGTGTCTCCCAGGTGGTTCTAAATCCAGGCAAGCTGACAGTGAGGATGAGTCATCCCAGCCAGTGTTCTGGATTTTGTCTATTCTCATAAAACATTGTTTCCATCTCCATTCCGAGGACGCTCTAGTATGCAGTGTCTTTTCTTAGCCGGCTCATCTTCTGTGCATCTTCTGTGCTGAGCTGCTTGTTCTGTCTTTGGCCCGTTTTTATGGTTTATTTTTTTTCTTCTTAATTTCAAGTGCATTTTGGGTAACAGTCCTTTCCTGAAAGCATCCGGCCCATGGCTTTTCTCCACTCTTCTAAGCGCCTTTTGCAGCACAATTTTAATTTTGATTGAGTCCAGCCCATCAAGTCTTTGTTCTAGGGAGCATGCCTTTGATGTTATATTAAAAAGCCATTGCCACAGCCAAGTCTGAACCTCGTTCTTGTGACTTTCTCAGGTATCATAGGTCACACGACTGACTCTTCTTATTTTGGGGAAGATGTAGGAGCCATGTCCGGATCTTTTTGTTTTGCACATCGATGTCCAGACATATGTGATCTGTGTCTTCTTCATTGTCTTTGCTCCGGTGGCAAAGATCTGCTCCATGTTTTAAATTACGCCTTTGATTTGATTTTAATCAGCTTTGTTGTCTACTTCAAATAGATCCTATACAAATTTTCTGGATTTAGTAAATATTCCTTTTCTCTGATTGCTAATGTAGACAGTATCATGGGTTTTTTTTTTTTAATTTTTCAAGTCACACCTTTTTTTGCTGGTGTATAGGAAAGCAGTCTACAGTGTTTGTATTCTTGGTCTAATAGCACATAGTATGATGTCTTCATGTCATAGCATGTGTCGAAATTTATTCTTTTTTATCACTGAATAATATTCTCTGGCATATAGGTACCACAGACTGATTAACATCTCATCTTCTGGTGTACAGCTTGGCTTGTCCCTGTGTTTTTACTATTTATTGTGTGTAAAACGCCTATTCACACGGTAACAGATGTTATATCTCTGCCCACGTTATTCCCAGGCATGGAATGGCTGGGCCATATCCTAATGTAATAATTCTATTTCCGAAATACTGCTCTACAGGGTAGCTGAACTGTTTATATCTCTACCAACAGGATACATGATTTCTAATTTTCCCAACTCTTTATCTAATTCATTTCTTCATAAATGCACTTTTGCATTTATTTTATTATTAAAATTGCATTTAGGTGTGTATTGTCTATGTGTGGGAGGGTGTGTGTGTGTGTGTGTGTGTGTGTGTGTGCATTCCACGGCGCACACATGCAGATGTCAAAGGACAACTTGTGGGAGTCAGTTCTTCATCCCACCACGTGGATCCTGAGGATTGAGCTCAGGTGGCCTCCATGCTGGTGACAACAGTGTTAACCAGCTGAGCCATTCCTCCAGACCATTCAGCAGGATTTTCAATAGTGTCTGTCTTAAGGAGTGTGAGACAGTTGCATCACTGTGATTTTAACTTGCATTTCCCTAGAGATTAGTGATGTCGAACATCTTTCAGGTACCTTGTTGGCCTTTCTGTATCTTCTTTGGAAAAGCAAAGTGCCTGTTCAAACCTTTTATCCACTCTGTCAGTCAGACTTCCTGTCCTTATTTATTCATAGATTTTTTTATATATATTTTAAACATTTATTTTTATTTTATGCGCGTCTTAATTGGAGTTTCTATTGCTACGATAAAACACCACAACCAAAGCGATTTGTTAAAGAAAGGGTTTATTTGACTTTCATATCCTAAATCACAGCTCATTGAGAGAAGCCAAGGCAGAAACTCAATCTGGGCGGGAACCCAGAGGCAGAGGCTGAGAGAGACAGGAGCTTAGAGAGGCTATGGAGGGGCACTGCTTGCTGGCTTGCTCAGCCTACTTCCTTAGAGAACCCAGGACCATCAGCCCACAGAAGGCATTGCTCACAATGGACAAGGCCCTCCAACATCGATCACGCATTAAGAAAATGGCCTCCAGGTCTGCCTACAGCCTAATCTTATGGAGGCATTTTCTCAGTTGAGGTTCCCTTCTCTCAGATGACTATGGCTTGTGTCAAGCTGGCATAAATCTAGCCAGGACTATATGTATTTGTGTTCTGCCTACATGTATGTCTGCACACTATGCGCATGCAGTATGGAGACCAAAAGAAGGTATTGGTTCCCCTGGGACTAGAGTTACAGTTGGTTGTGAGCCACCATGTGGGTGCTGGGAACCTAACCCAGATCCTCTGGAAGGGCACAAGTGCTCTTAACCACTGAGCCATCTCTCTAGACCCCTGTCTTTATTTATATGCTACAGAAAACACCTTAAGGAAAGAAGGAGTGGTCTTGGCTCAGAGTTTCAGAGTATTAGTCCATGATTGGTTGATTCCATTGCTGTGGACCCGAGGTGAGGCTGAGCGTGTGATGGTGAAGCAAAGGAGTCCACACCATGGCCGACAGGAAGCAGAGAGGGTTCAGGAAGTGGCAAAGGCAATATATAGCCCAGGGGCTCACCCTAGTGACTTACATCCTCCAGCAAGGCCACACCCACTAAAGGTTTCAGCCAGATTAGTATCACCAGCTGTGTATCAGATGAGCCCCATGTGGGGGAGCATCGGGAGGAGCGTAGAGCCTTAAAATCATATCATCCAGGTTTTTAAAAACAGATTCATTTTACTTTGTATAGGAGTATTTTTGCCTGCAAATGTATGTGCACACCATTTATTTGCCCAGTGCGGCCAGAAAAGAGTATTTGATTCCCTAGATTTAGTTACAAATGGTTGAGAGCTGCCTTGTGGGAAATGAACCCCAGTCCTCTAGAAAAGGAGTCAGTGCTCTTAACCCCTGGGCCATCCTCCAGGCCCATAGCATCCAGCTTTAATTGAGGCTTTTGTTTAGGTGTTTTAGAAGCTCGATGTTTGGTTATGGCTGGGAAACACTCCCCAAGCTCCCGGTTACGTTTCACTCTCTATGTATGAGTACACCATGACTGTCTTCAGACATATGTATGGGCATCGGATCCCATTACAGATGGTTGTGAGCCACCATGTGGTTGCTGGGAATTAAACTCAGGACCTCTGGAAGAGCAGTCAATGCTCTTAACCACTGAGCCATCTCGCCAGCCACATTTCACTCTCTAGATTGTGTACTTGGATGCACACTTTTTTTTCACGAAGTTCGTTTGTCTGGTTTATCTTCTGTGGCCAATGCTTTTGCTGTTAGCATCGAAGTAAACCACCGCCCAATCCCATGCCATAATGCTCCTGCTTTGACCCTATTTCCTTCAGTGAGTCTGGTTTTAGACTTTATATTTAGTAAGGAGAAAGTTTGAAATTAGGAGCTGAGAGTTTTCTAAATTTGTTCCTTGCGAGGATTGTTTTGGTTATTCAGAATTGAGTGTCTGTGTTGATTTTAGGATGATTTTCTGTTTTTACAACAACAGATAAACATTGGGGTTGCGATGGGATTGCATTGACTCCATAGACTGTTTGGGGCAGTACTGATACCTTGATATCACAATGTCCTGCCCATACCCATAGGGTGTGTTTCTCTTTACTTACATTTTCTTTAACTTGGTTCAGCAATGATCTGTACTTTTCATCATCAAAGTCTTTTATTTCTTTGGTTAAGTCAAATTACAAGTATTTCACTGTTTAAAAATTATTAGTATGGGGGCTGGAGGGACAACCAGTGGTCAGGGGTGCATACCACTCTTGCAGAGGACTGGAGTTTGGTTCCTACATGCATATGGGCCGTCTCACAACCTCCTCTAACTCCACCCCCAGGGGATCTGGCAACTTCTTCTGAACTTTGCCGCCATTAGCACATTTGCACATGTGTGTGTGTGTGCCCATGCACGAGTACACACTTGGGCATGCATATACACATTATCAAAACTTACATTTTTTTTTAGATCTTATGGATACATTTCCATACTTTTGATGACATTGGAGGTGGAGTTGTATTTATAATTTTCTTTCAGATGATTCATTATTAATCTTTATTAACTTTACTGTCTTGACATAATATTCTACTTTACATAACTTGCTTTCTAAGGTATTTTATGAAAGATTTCTCACATGCAAAATCATATCTGCACATAGAGGTGATATTATTCTTTCCTTTCTAATTCAGGTGTCTATTTCTTTTTCTTGCTTTTGTAGATGCATTTGAGACACCAATGTTTAAAGCCAAATTTCATAATAATAATTCCATGTTTCTCACCATTTTCTGTCTGCCACCCTGGCTGTCATATTTTAGTTTTCTACTCTTTCTCCGTCTTTCGCTTTAATCAAACAGTTTGTATGATTCTAGAACCTTCCATCTCTTAGAGTGTCAGCTGTACTCTCTCTTTAGAGGAGAGTTTCTCAACCTTCTATTGCTGTCACCCTTTAATACAGTCCCTCGTGTTGTGATGACTTGGTCTTACGGTTTCTATTGCTATGAAGAGACACCGTGACCAAGGCAACTCTTATAAAGGAAAACATTTAGTTGGGGCTGACTTACAGGTTCAGAGGTTCAGTCCATTATCATCATGGTGAGAAACGTGGCACCATGTAGGCAGACATGGAGCTAGAGTAGCGGGGAGTTCAACATCTTGATCTGCAGGCAGTGGGAGACTGTGCACCACAATGGGTGTAGCTTGAGCATCTGAGAGCTCTAAGCCTCCCCTGACAGTGACACACCTCCTCCAACAAGTCCACACCTCCTGATAATGCCACTTCCTATGGCCCAAGCATTAATACACATTAGTCTATGGGGGGGGATACCTATTCAAACCACCACGCCATCCAACCATAAGATTATTTTGTTACTACTTAATTTGCTGATAAGAATTGTAGTGTAAATATCAGATATGCAGGATAGGCTGATCTGCAACCGCCATGAAAGATCGTTCAACCCACTCCCACCCCCAGAAGGGGTCTCGAGCCACCGGTGGCAGACGAGAGCCACTGCTTTAGTGGTTGCTGCAGTTCTTAAAGCACATTTACAACTAATTCACACTCTCTCCCAAGTAACAAGCTAGCACCTTCTTATGGCAATTCTCCCTTCCATCCTGACGTCTGATGTCATTTATTTGGCTTATAAGTGTGTGTGTGTGTGTGTGTGTGTGTGTGTGTGTGTGTATGTATGTTTCCGTGTGTGTGTGATTTTAACTATTTCAAATAAGCGGTTATTTCTTAAATCAATTCAGAATGAGAAAAAAATAATTTCGCCTTCACTTAATTTCCTTAGTTTTTTTCATTCTCTGTTTTGGTCCCCATTTCCGACCTACATCATTTTCCTCCTCTCTCTAAATGTCTTTGTACGTTTCCTGAAGTGCAGGTCTCCTGTAAATAAATTCCCTTCATTTTAGTTGCTATTTCTCTTCCCATTTGAAGGATAATTTCTCCAGTTAAAGAATTCTGGGTTGGTGCTTATTTCCTTCTGCGGTTTAAATATTTCACTCCACTTTTTTCTTAACAAGGTGGTCTAGGGATGTCAAATAATTCCCATCTTTGCTAGTTGGTAAAGAAGGTGTGTTTTTCTTCTGTATTCTGAAAGGATTCTTATTCTGACAGGATTCTGGTTTTGGTTTTTTTGTTAATGTATATGGGAGGGGCTGGGGATTTAGCTCAGTGGTAGAGCGCTTACCTAGGAAGCGCAAGGCCCTGGGTTCGGTCCCCAGCTCCGAAAAAAAGAACCAAAAAAGAAAAAAAAAAGTATATGGGAGCACTGTCGCTGTCCTCAGACTCACCAGAAGAGGACATCAGATCCCATTACAGATGGTTGTGAGCCACCATGTGGTTGCTGGGAATTGAACTCAGGACCTCTGGAAGAACAGTCGGTGCTCTAACCACTGAGCCATCTCTCCAGCCTGGTGGGGTTCTTTTTAATTTTTCCCTTTCTGCTATTTGAAAACAGTGTGGTGTGACTGGAGGTCAGGGGTCATTCGAATGATGCTTCCCACGCATCCTGTACCTTTGGTTGAGTGTTTGACATTAATTTGTGAGCATTTTCAGCAATTATTGCTTTCATTGTTTCTTCTTCTCGCAACTCTCTCCTGCTGTCCCCCCCCTTTTCATTTGAAACCTGAGGTTCTCAGATATTGCGTCCCTTTGATTTCTCCTCCCCGTGCCTACCTTCGTTTTTTGCCTTTGCATGTTTCTCCTGAGGCTTCCTCAGGCTCCCAGTCTGCCTGCCAGTGGCCTGTGCCAAGCCTCTTTGTTTCTGTCACCGAGCTTTGCTCTCTGCCATTCTTTTTTAATCTCCTTTCCTCGGAAGTTCATCATCTTCTCCATTGTCCACTTCGCTACGAGAGCCCTTTAGCATATTATCACGGATTTTGTTCTGAATTCCTAGTGGGACAATTCCAACATGCTTATGATCTCTGAGTTTGATTCTGATTCTTGTGCTTTTTTTTTTGCTAGTATGTGTGTGTGATGTTCTTCAGTCTTCTCTCTCTCTCTCTCTCTCTCTCTCTCTCTCTCTCTCTCTTTCTTCTTCCCCTTCAGTCTCCCCTCCCCCCTTCGATGTTTTTTGCTTTTGTATTTTGTTTTCTGTGTGTGCACCCACAGGCATGCTTGCACACACATGCACACACATGTAGAGACCCGAGGCTGGTGTTCAAAGTCTTCCCCAACCGCTCACCTCATTCCCTGAGGCAGATCCTCTCTCTGGCTCTAGCTAGCCAGCTTATTCCAGGAATCTCCCTTCTCAGTTCTGGGATTCCAGGTGAACGGTGTTCCCTCCTGGCTCTGACATGGTGCTGTGGATCAGAGTTCTAGTCCTCCCATTGTGAAGCAGACACTTTACCTGCTGACCACCTTCCCAGACCCAGCATGAGTCATTTAGTGAGCCTGAGCTTTTCCTCCAGGACCAGTGACGCCTCCCAAGTATTTCTCTTTTCCACCCCCCCCCCCCGGTGAAGCATGAAGAGTCTGAATCTCCTTCCCCTCTGGTCCATCAGGGTCTCCTCAAGCTCCAGCATTTTAGGATCCAGTCAACTAATTTCCCTTGAGAGAGACCTTGTAAGGAGGAAGAAAAATCTTTGACATGTTTTAAAATCGTCCCTGCTGCCTTCCACTGTTGAATACACAGGGGAATTTCTCCACCCCAGGATTCACTATGAGAACCTGGAAAGGCTCCAGGGGTGAGGGGGTGGAACCCAGAAGTGTGGGGACCTGGTAAACGGTGTTCAGTGAAGCTTTTGTCCCTCAGGCTTATCTACAGTGGGTCTCCAACAACGTGTCCATTGCAATTAGTGTTTTCCTACTGGAGCTCATGATGGTTTCTGCTCCCGGGTCCCTCCCTACTTCTGCAGACTTTGCTCACAGAAGGCTTTATGTTTGGTTTAGTTTCATGGTGGAGGAGGCTCAGAATCTGGAACTCCATCTCTGGAGGCAGGAGCTGGTAGATCACTTGTTATATCTCTGGGTCAGATCAGGAACCTGGAAGCTAAAACCTCAGGCTGGAACTGGGCCCAGCTATAACCTTCTAGCCCTGTCTCTGTGGTCCAATGCCGGATAGCTAGGCCCTATATCTATACAAAAGATTTCACAGCTTCCCAGAACAGCGCTCCCAACTGGAAGCCAAGTATTTAAGCACATAAGTCTGCGTTTCCCATTAAGGATTCAATCAATATACTGTGATATTCTGGCCAGTTTTGGAGGAAATGGTTGCTTTGGAGCTTCATGCATACAGACTCAAGAAAAGTCATTAGATGGTGCAGTGAGTTTTATCCAAGCTTTTCATGTGGCCAGCCAGAAACTGGAAGCCACATTTTTTTCTTTTAGTTTTCCCAAATAATGGAAGCAATGTGGCAGATGGATAAAGGAAATGAGGTTCGTTGGTGCTCAGTAATGGTAGTTAGTACTGATATGTGCTAACCACTGATAAACCTAAATACTGAGCACGAGAAGCCAGACCCAGAAAAACATCCACTATGTGATTCCATTTGCATGAAATGTTCAGGAAAAAAAATGGAGACAAAAAGCAAATCAGTGGTTTCCTGGGGCAAACAGTGAAATGGCTATTATGGGATAGTGGGAGAAGTTCTGAAATTGGGCTGTGGTCTGCTTGCATGACTTCTTACTCAGAACCACCATGTACCCAAAACAGGTCAATTTTGTGGAGCACAGGCAATATTTCAAGGAAGCTCATTACTGAAATAAAGGCTTATCTACGACACATGGCAGTATTAGGTAAGCGACGGTTCCCCTTGCCCAGTGGCTCAAGCCCACCCCATCCCGTTCCACTCTTCTTCCCTTCCAGCATTTCCTCAAAACTCAGCAGACACATCACGGACATTTCCACATTGCTATGACTTTTGAAAATAGTTGCACGTGGTGCTGCGTGACTTAAGTCCCACCACTCGGGAGACAGAATCAGGGAGATCTCCGAGTTCGAGGCCAGCCTGGTTTACAAAGTAAGTTCCAGGACAGCCAAGGCTATACAGAGAAACCCTGTCTCAAAAAACAAAAACAATAACAACAGAAACCTTTAAAAAATAATTTCAGAGAATATTAATAAAATTACATCACTTCCCCTTCTCCTTCTTCCCTCCACATCTCCTAGGTCCTTTCTTTGGTCTTTCTCAAATTCACAATCTCTTTTCCTTTAATTATACACACACACACACACACAACTACACTCTCATGAACACTTCACACTTATATATTCCTAGATATAGAAATACAGCCTGCTCAGTCCATGTAATATATTATGTATTATACATTGTATAATTTATATATTGTATATTATATATTATATACTGAAGCACACACATGTACACACCCATGAACACTTCACACTTATATATTCCTAAATATAAAAATACAGCCTGCTTGGTCCATGTAATATATTATATATTATATATTGTATAATTTATATATTGTATATTATATATTATATATTATATGCATGAAACACACACATGTACACACTCATGAACACTTCACACTTATATATTTCTAGATATAGAAATACAACCTGCTCAGTCAATGTAATATAATATATATTAATATATTATATATATATAAAATGTTTCGAGGGCTGACTGTTATTGGATCGCCAATCTGGTACCTTCTCTGAGGAAGACAATTTCTCCTGCTCTCTGCCTTCCTTGGTTGCCTGTGCTTCTTGTCTAGCATGGAGGCCTGGAGAGAGTTCCTTCTTCTATGTTAGCATGTCTGACAAGGCGGCAAGCTTGTTCGGGTCTTGTTGAGACGCTCATGTTTGTGGAACGTCTTGGGTCTAGCTTCTCTGACATTCCTTAGAGACCCGACCTCCTGGACCTCTGACTCTTTCTGTCTCCTCTTGTGCAAGGAGCTCTGAGCTCTAGGGGCAAGAGCTGCGCTGAGGTTGTATCCACTGCGGCTGAGCTCCACAACTCTGCATTTTGATTGGTTGTCGTCTTCTGTAATGGCCTCCATCTGTTCCAAAGAGAAGTTTCTCTGATGAGGAGTCATATTGCGAAAGGTTTACAGTTCCACGGAGAGACGCATGATTGGGTATTTCTAGATGTTCTCCATACACGGTCATTATGAAAAGCAGTGTGCACCATTTTCCCCGTCTGCCAACAAAGAAACAGGTGCCCGTGTGTTTTCCTCTGCCTTCTCCCTTTGCCCATCAGATGAGCTACACTGGCGTCTTGTTGATTTCAACAGGAAGGGTTTATTTAATTAGGAGGAAAGGTGACACCTATTGCCATCCACTGATAACATTTTTTTTTCTTAATGGAGTACCCATTCGTCCTGCTTGCACCAGGGTGTCAGGCTTTGCCAACGCTAAATGCTTTTGATAATGACACTGACTTCTATGCTGCTGTCCATGGTTAGCCTCTTGCTGTTCAAAGTTGTTCATGGCAATTTCGGGGCAGAGAAGTCTAATGTTACTTCCCCAAAGTAACCAGCCTTTCCCCCACACTTTCTGACTTTATTGAAACGTTGGGCAGGCTTCTTCCACCTCAACATTATTTGCTATTCGTCCACATTTTCTGTTTTTGGCAATCTTATAGTGTTCTCTTTCACCATCCTCTTATTTTCTTGTTAATTTATGAAGATGGGAATCCAGAGAGCCAGGCACATAGCTCAGTGGTGGAGCACTTGCCCAGCATGTCTGAAGCCCTAGGGTTCAGTCCTTGTATGGAAAAGAAAGAAAAAAAAAACACCTGAAATCCCCAAATAATAGAATAATCGTCAGGACACAATTAATGAATAATTCATTTTTTTTGCTGCTGGGAACCACCCTTCTCATTCATGTTTTAGATACTTGTCTCTGCCTGAGCTCTTTCTAAGGCTTTTTATCTCGTCCTCTTGATCCTCCCTGTCTTCCGACGCCATTACAACACTGTTTTAATTATTTCGGCTTAATGATATATTTTAAAATCTGATAATAATACAAGTCACCTTTCATCATTCTGTAAAGACATTTTTTTTCAGTCATTTATCTAATGTTCAGCCTTCACGTTTGAGAGTCGTTTTTCCAAGCACAAGAGAAGTCTTTTTGTGGTTGTGACTCGAGTTGAAGTAAACTGAGAAATGACTTGGAGAAAACCGAGACCCAAAACTTAACTTTCCAAGGAGCAGAAGCATTGGGGCTACATGTGTCTGTCTCTCTGTCTCTCTGTCTCTCGGTTTGTTTCACTGACCCTCACCAGGGTCTTACTATGTACCCCTGGCATGTCGAAAACTCACAGTGGTCCTCCTGCCTCTGCCTCCTGAGTGCTGGGATCAAAAGTGTGCGCCACCACCTCTGGCTTGGTCATCTCTCCTGCTGAAGGTGTTTTCGTTGTTTTCCTCATCTGTGAAATATTGGAATTGCATGTTTGTGTTTGCATTATTTTCTGTTGTTTGAGATCCGTGCTGATGTTAACAACCGCATGCTGTTAAGTTTCCCTGTGAGCTCTCGCTGATATAAAAGAGGCACTAAGCAGCCAAGTGGTGGTGGCACATGTCTTTGATCCCAACACTTGGGAGACGGAGGCAGGAGAATCTCTCTGAGTTCAGAGCCAACCTGGTCTACAGAGAGAGGTCCAGGATAGCCAGAGACATAGAGAAACCCTGTGTAGAAACAAAATAAAACAAAACAAAATGAAGGTGGTGACTAGCTATTTAATTCTCCGTAACCGCTCTCACCTGTCTTTGTGGTTGGGGATTGATTAATTGATTGATCAATTGATTGCCTATTGCTCCCACTGGTACGGTGGTAGCATTGGTTCTCCGGGGCATCCCGCCAATTCCTGATTGGATCTGAGGGCATGTTCCACGGGAGGAATATATGCTTGGTGCTGTAAAGCTGCCCAAAACCTCACAGCGAGGGCTGTCACAGGCCTTCCAGGTGAAATCTACCACCGATGACTTGATAAATGCTCAAGCAGTTCAACCGCCTTCTGCCTTTTTCCTGCTTACACCCATAAATTACAACGTCGGTCCACAAAGCCTCCGTGGACTCTATGCAGTGGTCAAAGCAGAGATTCATGGTTGGCCAAAGCGCTGAGAACAGGTGTCTGCTGAGCATTCCGCCCTAATGAGACAGCTCCTTTGAGGCCCAGGGAGTGTCGCTGAGGAGGAAGCAGGAAGACAGTAAGGGCCAGAGGGCAGGGAGGCGGGCTGTGACACAGCTGTGACTGTGGCGTGATCATCAGGAACATTCGGCCATCGTGACCACCTGTGCAAGACCCATACATAGCATGAAAAAAAATCATGAAATCGGGGGCGGGGATGGTTGTGAAAGAGCGGAGGGAGCTGAGAGCCAGCAATCGGGGGTGGGTACAGTCACATTAATATTTACATCGTGGGCAAAGGTAACTTGAACCTTTGCTGGAGCCGAGCCTCTCCGTTCACTTCCAGTCTCTTTCTTCTGGTTAGTGGCGAGCACTGTGAATCTTCACCAAGACTTTTTCTTTCTTAATTTTTCCTTTGACAAGGAGGCCTTTAGTGCTTCGTTAGCATTAGTGAGTGTGATATTAAGGCTGTCGCGTGAATGGAGTGTCTCTCCCGCCAATGTCTTCCTAGACATTTTTTTTCTTAATGGCAGTAAACGCTGACTTTTCATGAGACATCTTCCTGAATTTTGCAAGTGAATCGTATTTCCGTCTCCTTTGAACTATTGATGTGGTGGGATGGGAGCCGTGGATTCCTTTATATTGAGCTGGTCTTGCATTCTTGAAATAAAACTATGTGGTCATGGCACGTTAGCCTTGTAATATTCTGGTAGGCTCTACTCGCCAAAACTCTATTAAGCATCTTCATAGCAGTATCGCGTTGGTAATCTTACTCCGGCCTGTCAGATTTTGCTAGCGGGGATTTGCTAGTTGGGTAAGACGTACACTTTTTGAACGTGGGAATTACCCAGGATGGTCTTGAACGATGGGGTGAGAGGCCTCGGCTGGAAAACCTGAGCGGAGCATCCGTGCTCCCTCCCCAGCCCGCCTCCCACACGCAGCTCTGTCCTCTCTCACAGGCGGAATCTTTGAGTACGCGGACGGCCCCAACGCCCAGGTCATGAACGCTGAGGAGCACGCCTTTCGGTTTTCTGCCAATATCATCAACAGGAACAGAACTCTGCTGCCCAACACGACCCTGACCTACGACATTCAGAGGATTCACTTCCATGACAGTTTTGAGGCCACCAAGAAGGGTGAGTGAGCAGATCTTCACTGTGTGGGCCTGGGGGAGCCTTTCCCACCTGGTCTCGGGGGCACCACTCTGTCTCAGTTTAGATCAGGCTGTACCATCCCCCAGGAGTAGGGGTGGAGCCTGTGAGGAAGTACCAGGCTAGCCAGGCATGGTCCAGGCTAGCCAGGCATGGTCCAGGCTAGCCAGGCATGGTCCAGGCTAGCCAGGCATGGTCCAGGCTAGCCAGGCATGGTCCAGGCTAGCCAGGCATGGTCCAGGCTAGCCAGGCATGGTGCTGTAGCTTGTAATGCCAACCGTAGTGAAGTCGTGGGAAGATCATGAGCTCCAGGCCACCCTGGGCTATGGAGCAAACACAAGGTCAGCCTGGGCTACACAGGGAGACTAGGAAGGGTGCCTGGAAACTGAAGAAAGGGAGAGAGGGGCTGAGATTGCCTGAGAGGAAGTCAACAAAGGTCTCCAGGACCTCCGATCCAAACTCCATTTTTTCATTTCTGTGAGCTTTATTAACGGGCCAATGTTAAAACTGTTTACGGTATAGGATGTGCTGTCTGGATACGTGTGTGCCTCGTGGATTGCTCAAATCGGAGGAACTCACACATCCACTACATCTAGCACGTATCTCTAGCATTTATCATTTCTTTCGGGTAAGAACGCTGCAAACACTCTCTTTCAGCTACTTCAAATGTGCGCCTCATTATTAGTAACCATAGCCACCTTGCTACGGAACTTATTTTATCTCTCACTGGCATCCAGCTGAAACAGCCATAGGTCATGTACGTGTAAAGCAGATACAGCCCGAGAGCGTACCATCTGCCTGCCGTAAAGACCGTATGAGCACAGCAGGCCGCTCAGGGCCTGCAGCAACCTGACCCCAGAGCCTTCAGACGAGCCCCGAAGTCTGACACTGTCCCCCGTAGTCATATAAGTGTGTGCTTTCTATTGTCTGCAGACTCACTAGAAAGTCCTGACTCACAAAGGCAGGTTGTGGTGTGTGCGATCAAAGTTGTCCCACACCTGAATCCTTACAAAAATAAGAAAAAACCATTGGCCTGAACACGGGGACCCCAATGGAGGAATTAGAGAAAAGACTGAAGGAGCCGAAGGGGATTGCACCACCATAGCAAAAACACTAGTATCAACCAACCAGAGCTCCCAGGGACTAAACCACCAACCAATGAGTACACATGGAGGGACCCATGGCTCCAGCCACATATGGTGCAAAGGATGGCCTTGCCTGGCATCAGTGGGAGAAAAAGCCCTCAGTCCTGTGAAGGCTCGATTCCCCAATGTAGGGAAGTGCTAGGGCGTTGAGGCGGAAGTGGAAGCATCCTCATAGAAACATGGGGAGGGGAGAGGGGGTATAGGAGAAGGGGGGAGGGGATAACATTTGAAATGTAAATACATAAAACATCCAAGAAAAGTAAAATTATTAAAAAAAAAACCCGGATGTTCCCCATATCTTTGCTAATTAGCACACACATTTAAATTCCACTGCCCAGGGTCTTCAAGCACGTAGGACAGTCGTTTACTTCTCAGTGCCTGGGTGAGCAGCCAGTCTCCAGTGTGCTATACAGCACGCCGGGTGCACAATGGGTTTTTCATTATAATCTTTTTGTTGTTTTGGTTTGGATTGGTTTGTTGCTTTTCCAGGCAGGAATTGTCTGTGTAGCCCTAGCTATCCTGGAACTCACTGTGTAGACCAGGCTGGCCTCAAACCCAGAGATCCCCCCCGCCTCTGCCTCCCGAGTGCTGGGATAAAGACGTGCACCGCCACTGCCTGGCTTGTTACTTTCTCTTCAAAACGATTTACTTGTTTCTGGTTCTTGTGTGTGAGCGTTTGCCTGCATGTAGGTTTGAGCGCCACACGCATGCAGCGCCGGCAGAAGCCAGCAGAGGGTGTCAAATCCCCCTGGAAAGGGAGTGTGGTCGTGAGCTGTTGTGGGGCTGCTGGGAACGGAGCCCAGCTCCTCTGCTGGAACAGCCAGCGCTCATAATTGCTGAGCCATCTCTTTAGCCCCGTTTTAGTGTCTTTTAAAAGACAGATCCTATGCATACACCCATTTGCGTGTTCATACACACAGTGAGCCCTCCAGGCTCATGGACCCTTCAACCAGGAGCCAAAAAAATACTCCAGGGAAGAAAAAAGAAAAGAAAAAAAAAAAACGTTGCTTCTGTACTAAACATATATAGACTTTTCTGTGTCATTTTCCCTAAACAATAAGCACAGCGCCTATTTACAGAGCATTTGCATTGCATTGTGGGACGAGGCGTCTCGAGACTATAGAGCATAAGGCACAGTGTGTGGAAGATATATGCAAATACCAAGCCCCTCTGTGCCAGGGACCCAGCATCTGCCAGTCTGCTATCTGCAGGGGGTCCTGGAACCAATTCCCTGCAGATCCTGAGGGAGACTGCATATCTGAACTATATTTTTACATATATATTTAATTCAAATTCAACTTAAAGGCTTAGATAACTGGAAATAGCTTCCATAGAACCTCAGATTTCCATGGAACCATTTAAAGATCTCGAGCCTACGGAATCTCATTTCCAAAATGACTAGGTCATCTTTTCCGAAATGTGATATCATAGCCCATCAAAGCTCATATCACAATTTTTAGTTAAATCGTTGTGTTTTAATGTACTTTCTCTTCTCCCTCATATCACTGAAGGGGACACTTTCTTCAGATATCTCTGATCTATTCCTGGGGCACCTGAAGGGCCAGGGACTACAGTAACTGCTCAGGGCAGTGACTATTGAGTGAATTAATGAACCATGAGAACCTAAGAAACGTTGTCTCGGGCCCCTATAAACTGAGTTTTGGGGTTAACATCATCTATGTCTGTTATGCTGGCTGAGGCTCGCCCATCTCTCAAAAGAGTTTCTCATCTTTAGGCCATTTGATCTCCTGGGCTGCCAGGCACAGAGAGGCCAGGATGCTACCTGTTCATGGCTCTGTTTCCAAAGCCCCACTGTGGGGCTTCTGAGCACAGGAAGTCTGCAGAGTGTGACTATAGAGCCAGGCTGTCCAAGCTGGCTTCCCAGCAACTCCCACCTCATCTGTGTTGGACAAAATGCCTCAGTCCCCTACGACGTGACATAGTGCCTCTGTTAAATGCCTCGGACTGTGTCTGACACTCTAAACAGTGGGATTTGGCTCTGGGTACACTTGGCTCCTGTTTTCCACCCACAAGGCCATCAGGGCAGGGCTCGACTCCCACAAGAGCTTTCCCTATTGTCCCCTTCACACACACACACACACACACACACACACACACACACACACACACACACACCCATCATATGTGCCTAAGGTCAGAGGCTCCAAGGTGTTGAGATGTTCTGTTTGACATTCACGAGCTTTATTCTACCCTAGCTTAGTCTGGAGCCCCGCCTCTCTGGTCTTTTTGCTTGTTCCCAGCCTACCCTGCCACCGGCACCAGAAAAGCAAAGGATCCGTCTTCCTGCCACGTTCAAATGACTGCATATAGGATCAGATCTATTCACAGAAACTCTGGGACTCAGCGAGGGCTGGAGTCACATCAGAGGTCCTCATAGGTTCACCAGCCCAGGGGGTATGCCGTCTGACTAGTGATGCTTCGTGATTGTGCGAAGGGGTGTGTATGAGGATGTGTGTGTTTCTGTCTCTTCCACTAGACTATGGGCTCTGTTAATGTTTCATTACTCTACTATATAACCTAGTTTGCTTTATTTTGCTGTGCTAAAAGCACTGATCAAATCCAATTCGGAGGGAAGCCGAGGCAGAGATCAGAGGCAGGAGCTGAAGCAGAAACCACGCTTACTGTCTCTCTTTCTGCGCTCAGTCTGCTCTCTTAAACAACAGAGGACCACCTGCCAGGAGCGACACCACCCACAGTGGGCTGGGCCCTTTTACATCATCAATCAAGACAACTGGCCTGTCTGATGGGGGCAGTTCCATAGTTGTTATTCCTTCCTCCCAGGTTTCTCTAGTTTAGGTTAAGTTGACAAAACTAACCAGTCACCTATCCTGTGCCTACACCTAGGGTGCCCAACGCCATTACTAATGCTTTGATCCAATATACAAATGAGAGAAAAGTATGAACGAATTCCTGGTGTGCTGAACTCAGTTAGATTCCTCCTGATAATCTCAGTGGGAGACGAACCTTCACCCTCTACAGGTCACAGCCAAGATATCAAGAAGTCTCGTCAGAGGACCAACAGCTACTATAGAAGGAGGCACTAGCTGGAGGGCTTCCTGGAGTAGGAGGTGTCTAAATGGTGCTCTGAAGGATGGTTGGAAACAGTACAGGGAGGGTAACATGGCAAGCAGGGGGCCTGTTGTATGATGGCCAGTCTATGCACTTGAGTAACCCTGGGTGAGCATTTGCCGTGTGGCAGAAGTTAGGGATCACAGGCTGAGAAAGGCTGAGGGGGCCGGTCCCTGCTACTGCAAGATTTCCATTTGTCTTTATGCCTCGAAATCTGGGCCAAGACCTGGAAACTTCAGGAAATGAGGCAGGAGAGGAGAGTACAACCTTGGCTTGGCCAGAGAGTACTCAGAAGAAACAAACCTGTCTAAGCCAGATCAAGCCATCACCTAGCACCCAGATCAAGCCAGAGACCAGGCAAGCCCGTCTAGGCCCATGTGGCCATGCTACCTATGTGTGCCTGCCACCGCTCTGTGCTGTTGCCATGCACTGACTTGGCTTGGCCTCGGAGGTCCCAGGGTCAGAATCACTCAGTATCTGTATTTTGAGCATCACTTATTGGGTCTCACACCCTGTGCCTGACGGTCGTCTGTACGGTTGGACCGGCAGCACTCCTCAGTCCTGTGCTCAGGTCACCATTCCACCAGAGGACTCGAGATCTTTTGAAAACCGCACCTCACTCTCCATGATCCCTTAGGTCGCTCCCACTCTGGAGTTCCTAATGCAGTGTTTCTGTGAACAGCCAGGTGTTTATCTTCCAGGGCAGGGATACCCAGTTCGTCGAGTTTGTGTCTAGGAGTTGAAGTATGAGGTCACTGTGTACAGCCAGACAGTTTCATAGGTGGTCGCACAAGTCTGCATTCCCACAGCAGTGCACAAGGCTGGCAGATGCTCTACCTCTGTACGACATGCAGGGAGGGCAGTTAGACGCTTTAAGACTTTGACCACTCTGCTCGATTTGTGAAGTGGTTGTCTTATTGTGCCTTTCTTACATATCTATCTGATGATGAGGCAGTGGAAATACCTTTTAATGGGGAAAGGCCTCCTGGCACTCCATGCAGGAGGAGGAACTAATTCAGCCAGAACAGGTGGGGTAGAGGGCACTAGGTTTTGTGCTTCCGTGTCCCCTTGCCCCATAAGACCTAACACGCTTCACTCTGCTAATCTGAATGTTGAATAACTCATTTGAATATTCCTTTTCTCTTTTTTAGAACCTTTCAGTGACCTTTTTAAAATTGAGCTGTTTGTCATTTCCTTGTTGATTTAAAGGAGTTCTTTGCATATTCTGATAAGAGCCATTTTGGGGCAGTGTGAATATATACATCTCTATATGTACTGTATTAATTACGTGTGGGGTTGTCTTTAATACTCTGTTAGCAGTTATATCTTGTGTGTGAGAAGCAAAGTCCTTAATTGTAGGAAGTCTGATTTATTAATAATGCGCTTTGTGTGTTCTGGTTGAGAGGTCTCTTGTCTATTCTAAAGACAGTCACCCTTGTTTTTTTTCTAGGAGTTCTGTGGTCGTGTCTTTTGTGTATGGCTCTCTGATCTGTCTTAAGTGATTTTCTGTGCGTTGTTGAGACGTGACTGTTGTGATATGTTTCTTGGGCACGAGACTGGTAGGACAAACCCAACATCACCAAAGCAATGCTTGGGTGTATCTATACATCTGCTGAGCTTGTGCCAGACGGATGTCTCTCTTTACCCATTGTTCTGTTAAAAACAAAAAGCTGAAGATGGACAAAGGGACCGTCTACATGAGACAGACAGATTGGCCCATAATTAGACAATGGGATTTTAATCAGCCATAAAGGAACAGACTCACATAGGAGTGGAGCCCTGTGGTAGAGTTTCTCTGGCATGTTGCTCTGGGTTCCAACACATGCGTGCGTACACACACACACACACACTCACACACACTCACACACACTTACACACACTCTCACACTCACTCACACTCACACTCTCACACACTCACACTCTCACACACTCTCACACTCACACACACACTCACACACACTCACACTCACACACACACACTCATACACACTCACACACTCACTCACACTCACACTCTCACACGCTCACACTCACACACTCTCTCACACTCACACACACTCACACACACTCACACACCCACTCACACTCACACTCTCACACACTCACACTCACACACTCTCACACACACACACTCACACACACTCTCACACTCACACACTCACACACACACTTACACACACTCTCACACTCACACACACTCACTCACACTCACACTCACACACACTCTCACGCTCACACTCACACTCTCACACACTCACACTCTCACACTCACACACACTCACACACTCACACTCACACACACTCATACACACTCACACACACTCACACACATTCACACTCACACACACTCACACACACTCACACTCACACACACACTCATACACACACACTCACTCACACTCACACTCTCACACACTCACACTCTCACACACTCTCACACACACTCACACACTCACACTCACACACTCACACTCACACACTCTCACACTCACACACACTCACACACTCTCTCACACTCACACACACTCACACACCCACTCACACTCACACTCTCACACACTCACACTCACACACTCTCACACACACACTCACACACACTCTCACACTCACACACACTCACACACACACTTACACACACTCTCACACTCACACACACTCACTCACACTCACACTCACACACACACTCTCACGCTCACACTCACACTCTCACACACTCACACTCTCACACTCACACACACTCACACACTCACACTCACACACACTCATACACACTCACACACACTCACACACATTCA